>NC_091150.1:258019-330358 GCF_040958095.1 Procambarus clarkii | reverse complement strand
GATTTAAACAAAATATCATCGAATTAGGCAATATTTTGCCGTTTTCCACGTTTTTGTGAATTTTCAGTCCATGGGTTTTAATTCATATATATACGATAAAAATGATGCAAACACATAATTGATTAGATAATAACCTTAAATACTTAATTTTTAATCAACTATTTCTTTCTCGTTAAAATACTGAGTAAGATATTGAAAGGGGGAGAAGTTCTGATTTTATTGCATATATCGACGTTTCAGCCGGAATAGAGCGTTTTTCGTGTACATCTTCCATCGGTAATATAAACGGAAAATCAGGAACATTTTAGTTAATTCTAATGAAAACACTTTGATTTTTATCATTTGTATTGGAAACAACATTGTCATATGTCTTTTCTTGGATCCAAATAATAAGAAACCTCGCTCTATGATTTGAAGTTAAAATCCTCAAATATTTTGCATACTTAAGTTACTAAATAGTGACACTATTTAAGTGGTTAAATAGTGACTTATTTCACGTTTTTCATGTAGTTTGATATTACTTAAATATATTCATTTTTACCAATATTTCGATACTATTTCATGTAGTATCACGATATGTGATTTGGCCTTGAAATCACAGAATTTCGCATAATATTGCATTTTAAGCAAGTTTTCTTGCATTTTGTTTCGTACGAAAAATCATCGAATTTAGCAATATTTTGACGTTTATCATCCCCCTTTTCCTTCATGTGATTTAAACAAAATTTCATCGAATTAGGCAATATTTTGCCGTTTTCCACGTTTTTGTAAATTTTCAGTCCATGGGTATTAATTCATTATATATACGATAAAAATAATGCAAACACATAATTGATTAGATTAGATAGATTGACCTTAAATACTTCATTTTCAATCATCTATTTGTTTCTCGTTAAAATACTGAGTAAGATATTGAAAAGGGGAGAAGTTCGGTTTTTATTGCATATATCGACGTTTCAGCCGGATTAGAGCGGTTTTACGTGTACATCTTCCCTCGTTAATATAAACGGAAAATCAAGAACATTTTAGTTATTTCTAATGAAAACACATTGTTTTTTATCATTTGTATTGGAAACAACATTGTCATATGTCTTTTCTTGGACATTTTTCTTCAGTGACATTTTTCACGTTTTTCATGTAGTTTGATATTACGTAAATATATTCATTTTTACCATTATTTCGATACTATTTCATGTAGTATCACGATATGTGATTTGGCCTTGAAATCTCAGAATTTCGCATAATATTGCATTTTAAGCAAGTTTTCTTGCATTTTGTTTCGTAGGAAAAATCATCGAATTCAGCAATGTTTTGACGTTTATCATCCCCTTTTCCTTCATGTGATTTAAACAAAATATCATCGAATTAGGCAATATTTTGCCGTTTTCCACGTTTTTGTGAATTTTCAGTCCATTGGTAGAAAAGAAATATGATTCATATATATACGATAAAAGTGATGCAAACACATAATTGATTAGAAAATAACCTTAAATACTTCATTTTCAATCATCTATTTGTTTCTCGTTAAAATACTGAGTAAGATATTGAAAAGGGGAGAAGTTCTGTTTTTATTGCATGCATTTATTGTACGTTTCAGCTGGAATAGAGCGGTTTTACGTGTTTATCTTCCATCAGTAATATAAACGGAAAATCAAGAACATTTTAGTTAATTCTAATGAAAACACATTGATTTTTATCATTTGTATTGGAAACAACATTGTCATATGTCTTTTCTTGGATCTAAATAATACGAAACCTCGCTCTATGATTTGAAGTTAAAATCTTCAAATATGGTTATATAGTGATTTTTTCACGTTTTTCATGTAGTTTGATATTACGTAAATATATTCATTTTTACCAATATTTCGATACTATTTCATGTAGTATCACGATATGTGATTTGGCCTTCAAATCTCAGAATTTCGCATAATATTGCATTTTAAGCAAGTTTTCTTGCATTTTGTTTCGTACGAAAAATCATCGAATATAGCAATATTTTGACGTTTATCATCTCCTTTTCCTTCATGTGATTTAAACAAAATGTCATCGAATTAGGCAATATTTTAACGTTTTCCACGTTTTTGTGAATTTTCAGTCCATGGGTTTTAATTCATACATATACGATAAAAATGATGCAAACACATAATTGATTAGATAATAACCTTAAATACTTCATTTTCAATCAACTATTTCTTTCTCGTTAAAATACTGAGTAAGATATTGAAAGGGGGGAGAAGTTCTGATTTTATTGCATATATCGACGTTTCAGCCGGAATAGAGCGGTTTTCGTGTACATCTTCCATCGGTAATATAAACGGAAAATCAGGAACATTTTAGTTAATTCTAATGAAAACACATTGATTTTTATCATTTGTATTGGAAACAACATTGTTATATGTCTTTTCTTGGATCTAAATAATACGAAACCTCGCTCTATGATTTGAAGGTAAAATCCTCAAATATGGTAAAATAGTAACTTTTTCACGTTAATCATGTAGTTTGATATTACGCAAATATATTCATTTTTACCAATATTCTGATACTATTTCATGTAGTATCACGATATGTGATTTGCCCTTCAAATCGCAGAATTTCGCGTAATATTGCATTTTAAGCAAGTTTTCTTGCATTTTGTTTCGTACGAAAAATCATCGAATTTAGCAATATTTTGACTTTTATCATCCCCTTTTCCTTCATGTGATTTAAACAAAATATCATCGAATTAGGCAATATTTTGCCGTTTTTCCACGTTTTTGTGAATTTTCAGTCCATGGGTATTAATTCATATATATACGATACAAATGATACAAACATATAATTGATTAGATAATAACCTTAAATACTTCATTTTCAATCAACTATTTGTTTCTCGTTAAAATACTGAGTAAGATATTGAAAGGGGGAGAAGTTCTGATTTTATTGCATATATCGACGTTTCAGCCGGAATAGAGCGGTTTTCGTGTACATCTTCCATCGGTAATATAAACGGAAAATCAGGAACATTTTAGTTAATTCTAATAAAAACACTTTGATTTTTATCATTTGTATTGGAAACAACATTGTCATATGTCTTTTCTTGGATCCAAATAATAAGAAACCTCGCTCTATGATTTGAAGTTAAAATCGTCAAATATGGTTAAATAGTGACTTATTTCACGTTTTTCATATAGTTTGATATTACGTAAATATATTCATTTTTACCAATATTTCGATACTATTTCATGTAGTATCACGATATGTGATTTGGCCTTGAAATCTCAGAATTTCGTATAATATTGCATTTTAAGCAAGTTTTCTTGCATTTTGTTTCGTACGAAAAATCATCGAATTTAGCAATATTTTGACGTTTATCATCCCCTTTTCCTTCATGTGATTTAAACAAAATTTCATCGAATTAGGCAATATTTTGCCGTTTTCCACGTTTTTGTAAATTTTCAGTCCATGGGCATTAATTCATTATATATACGATAAAAATAATGCAAACACATAATTGATTAGATAATAACCTTAAATACTTCATTTTCAATCATCTTTTTGTTTCTCGTTAAAATACTGAGTAAGATATTGAAAAGGGGAGAAGTTCTTTTTTAATTGCATATATCGACGTTTCAGCCGGAATAGAGCGGTTTTACGTGTACATCTTCTATCAATAATATAAACGGAAAATCAGGAACATTTTAGTTAATTCTTATGAAAACGCATTGACTTTTATCATTTGTATTGGAAACAACATTGTCATATGTCTTTTCTTGGATCTAAATAAAACGAAACCTCGCTCTATGATTCTAAGTTATAATCCTCAAATATGGTTAAATAGTGACTTTTTTCACGATTTTCATGTTGTTTGATATTACGTAAATATATTCATTTTTACCAATATTTCGATACTATTTCATGTAGTATCACGATATGTGATTTGGCCTTGAAATCTCAGAATTTCGAATAATATTGCATTTTAAACAAGTTTTCTTGCATTTTGTTTCGTACGAAAAATCATCGAATTTAGCAATATTTTGACGTTTATCATCCCCTTTTCCTTCATGTGAATTAAACAAAATATCATCGAATTAGGCAATATTTTGCCGTTTTCCACGTTTTTGTGAATTTTCAGTCCATGGGTATTAATTCATATATATACGATAAAAATGATGCAAACACATAATTGATTAGATAATAACCTTAAATACTTCATTTTCAATCATCTATTTGTTTCTCGTTAAAATACTGAGTAAGATATTGAAAAGGGGAGAAGTTCGGTTTTTATTGCATATATCGACGTTTCAGCCGGATTAGAGCGGTTTTACGTGTACATCTTCCCTCGTTAATATAAACGGAAAATCAAGAACATTATAGTTAATTCTAATGAAAACACATTGTTTTTTATCATTTGTATTGGAAACAACATTGTCATATGTCTTTTCTTGGAACTAAATAATACGAAACCTCGCTCTATGATTTGAATTTAAAATCCTCAAATATGGTTATATAGTGACTTTTTCACGTTTTTCATGTAGTTTGATATTACGTAAATATATTCATTTTTACCAATATTTCGATACTATTTCATGTAGTATCACGATATGTGATTTGGCCTTCAAATCTCAGAATTTCGCATAATATTGCATTTTAAGCAAGTTTTCTTGCATTTTGCTTCGTACGAAAAATCATCTAATTTAGCAATATTTTAACGTTTATCATCTCTTTTTCCTTCATGTGATTTAAACAAAATATCATCGAATTAGGCAATATTTTGCCGTTTTCCACGTTTTTGTGAATTTTCCGTCCATGGGTATTAATTCATATATATATACGATAAAAATGATGCAAACACATAATTGATTTAATAATAACCTTAAATACTTCATTTTCAATCATCTATTTGTTTCTCGTTAAAATACTGAGTAAGATATTGAAAAGGGGAGAAGTTCGGTTTTTATTGCATATATTGACGTTTCAGCCGGATTAGAGCGATTTTCGTGTACATCTTCCATCGGTAATATAAACGGAAAACCAGGAACATTTTAGTTAATTCTAATGAAAACACTTTGATTTTTATCATTTGTATTGGAAACAACATTGTCATATGTCTTTTCTTGGATCCAAATAATACGAAACCTCGCTCTATGATTTAAAGTTAAAATCCTCAAATATGGTTAAATAGTGACATTTTTCACGTTTTTCATGTAGTTTGATATTACGTAAATATATTCATTTTTACCATTACTTCGATACTATTTAATTTGATACTATTCGATTAATGTTCTATTAATTGTTCTATTAATTTTTCTATTAATTTTCGATACTATTCATGTAGTATCACGATATGTGATTTGGCCTTGAAATCTCAGAATATCGGATAATATTGCATTTTAAGCAAGTTTTCTTGCATTTTGTTTCGTACGAAAAATCATCGAATATAGCAATATTTTGACGTTTATCATCTCCTTTTCCTTCATGTGATTTAAACAAATTGTCATCAAATTAGGCAATATTTTAACGTTTTCCACGTTTTTGTGAATTTTCAGTCCATGGGTTTTAATTCATACATATACGATAAAAATGATGCAAACACATAATTGATTAGATAATAACCTTAAATACTTCATTTTCAATCAACTATTTCTTTCTCGTTAAAATACTGAGTAAGATATTGAAAGGGGGGAGAAGTTCTGATTTTATTGCATATATCGACGTTTCAGCCGGAATAGAGCGGTTTTCGTGTACATCTTCCATCGGTAATATAAACGGAAAATCAGGAACATTTTAGTTAATTCTAATGAAAACACATTGATTTTTATCATTTGTATTGGAAACAACATTGTTATATGTCTTTTCTTGGATCTAAATAATACGAAACCTCGCTCTATGATTTGAAGGTAAAATCCTCAAATATGGTAAAATAGTAACTTTTTCACGTTAATCATGTAGTTTGATATTACGCAAATATATTCATTTTTACCAATATTCTGATACTATTTCATGTAGTATCACAATATGTGATTTGCCCTTCAAATCGCAGAATTTCGCGTAATATTGCATTTTAAGCAAGTTTTCTTGCATTTTGTTTCGTACGAAAAATCATCGAATTTAGCAATATTTTGACGTTTATCATCCCCTTTTCCTTCATGTGATTTAAACAAAATATCATCGAATTAGGCAATATTTTGCCGTTTTTCCACGTTTTTGTGAATTTTCAGTCCATGGGTATTAATTCATATATATACGATAAAAATGATACAAACATATAATTGATTAGATAATAACCTTAAATACTTCATTTTCAATCAACTATTTGTTTCTCGTTAAAATACTGAGTAAGATATTGAAAGGGGGAGAAGTTCTGATTTTATTGCATATATCGACGTTTCAGCCGGAATAGAGCGGTTTTCGTGTACATCTTCCATCGGTAATATAAACGGAAAATCAGGAACATTTTAGTTAATTCTAATGAAAACACTTTGATTTTTATCATTTGTATTGGAAACAACATTGTCATATGTCTTTTCTTGGATCCAAATAATAAGAAACCTCGCTCTATGATTTGAAGTTAAAATCCTCAAATATGGTTAAATAGTGACTTATTTCACGATTTTCATGTTGTTTGATATTACGTAAATATATTCATTTTTACCAATATTTCGATACTATTTCATGTAGTATCACGATATGTGATTTGGCCTTGAAATCTCAGAATTTCGTATAATATTGCATTTTAAGCAAGTTTTCTTGCATTTTGTTTCGTACGAAAAATCATCGAATTTAGCAATATTTTGACGTTTATCATCCCCTTTTCCTTCATGTGATTTAAACAAAATTTCATCGAATTAGGCAATATTTTGCCGTTTTCCACGTTTTTGTAAAATTTCAGTCTATGGGTATTAATTCATTATATATACGATAAAAATAATGCAAACACATAATTGATTAGATAATAACCTTAAATACTTCATTTTCAATCATCTATTTGTTTCTCGTTAAAATACTGAGTAAGATATTGAAAAGGGGAGAAGTTCTGTTTTTATTGCATATATCGACGTTTAAGCCGGAATAGAGCGGTTTTACGTGTACATCTTCTATCAATAATATAAACGGAAAATCAGGAACATTTTAGTAAATTCTTATGAAAACACATTGACTTTTATCATTTGTATTGGAAACAACATTGTCATATGTCTTTTCTTGGATCTAAATAATACGAAACCTCGCTCTATGATTCTAAGTTATAATCCTCAAATATGGTTAAATAGTGACTTTTTTCACGATTTTCATGTTGTTTGATATTACGTAAATATATTCATTTTTACCAATATTTCGATACTATTTCATGTAGTATCACGATATGTGATTTGGCCTTGAAATCTCAGAATTTCGAATAATATTGCATTTTAAACAAGTTTTCTTGCATTTTGTTTCGTACGAAAAATCATCGAATTTAGCAATATTTTGACGTTTATCATCCCCTTTTTCCTTCATGTGAATTAAACAAAATATCATCGAATTAGGCAATATTTTGCCGTTTTCCACGTTTTTGTGAATTTTCCGTCCATGGGTATTAATTCATATATATATACGATAAAAATGATGCAAACACATAATTGATAGATAATAACCTTAAATACTTCATTTTCAATCATCTATTTGTTTCTCGTTAAAATACTGAGTAAGATATTGAAAAGGGGAAAAGTTCGGTTTTTATTGCATATATCGACGTTTCAGCCGGATTAGAGCGGTTTTACGTGTACATCTTCCCTCGTTAATATAAACGGAAAATCAAGAACATTATAGTTAATTCTAATGAAAACACATTGATTTTTATCATTTGTATTGGAAACAACATTGTCATATGTCTTTTCTTGGATCTAAATAATACGAAACCTCGCCAAATCACATATCGTGATACTACATGAAATAGTATCGAAATAATGGTAAAAATGAATATATTTACGTAATATCATACTACATGAAAAACGTGAAAAAAGTCACTATTTAACCATATTTGAGGATTTTACCTTTAAATCATAGAGGTAGGTTTCGTATTATTTGGGTCCAAGAAAAGACATATGACAATGTTGTTTCCAATACAAATGATGAAAATCAATGTGTTTTCATTAGAATTAACTAAAATGTTCCTGATTTTCCGTTTATATTACTGATGGAAGATGTACACGAAAATCGCTCTTTTCCGGCTGAAACGTCGACATATGCAATAAAAACAGATCTTCTCCCCTTTTCAATGTCTTACTCAGTATTTTAACGAGAAACAAATAGATGATTGAAAATGAAGTATTTAAGGTTATTTTCTAATCAATTATGTGTTTGCATCACTTTTATCGTATATATATGAATCATATGTCTTTTCTACCCATGGACTGAAAATTCACAAAAACGTGGAAAACAGCAAAATATTGCCTAATTCGATGATATTTTGTTTAAATCACATGTAGGAAAAGGGGATGATAAACGTCAAAATATTGCTAAATTCGATGATTTTTCGTACGAAACAAAATGCAAGAAAACTTGCTTAAAATGCGATATTATGCGAAATTCTGAGATTTGAAGGCCAAATCACATATCGTTATACTACATGAAATAGTATCGAAATAATGGTAAAAATGAATATATTTACGTAATATCAAACTACATGAAAAACGTGAAAAAAGTCACTATTTAACCATATTTGAGGATTTTAACTTTAAATCATAGAGGTAGGTTTCGTATTATTTGGATCCAAGAAAAGACATGACAATGTTGTTTCCAATACAAATGATAAAAATCAAAGTGTTTTCATTGGAATTAATCAAAATGTCCCTGGTTTTCCGTTTATATTACCGATGGAAGATGTACACGAAAATCGCTCTTTTCCGGCTGAAACGTCGATATATGCAATAAAAACAGATCTTCTCCCCTTTTCAATATCTTACTCAGTATTTTAACGAGAAACAAATAGTTGATTGAAAATGAAGTATTTAAGGTTATTATCTAATCAATTATGTGTTTGTATCATTTTTATCGTATATATATGAATTAATACCCATGGACTGAAAATTCACAAAAACGTGGAAAAACGGCAAAATATTGCCTAATTCGATGATATTTTGTTTAAATCACATGAAGGAAAAGGGGATGATAAACGTCAAAATATTGCTAAATTCGATGATTTTTCGTACGAAACAAAATGCAAGAAAACTTGCTTAAAATGCAATATTACGCGAAATTCTGCGATTTGAAGGGCAAATCACATATCGTGATACTACATGAAATAGTATCGGAATATTGGTAAAAATGAATATATTTGCGTAATATCAAACTACATGATTAACGTGAAAAAGTTACTATTTTACCATATTTGAGGATTTTACCTTCAAATCATAGAGCGAGGTTTCGTATTATTTAGATCCAAGAAAAGACATATGACAATGTTGTTTCCAATACAAATGATAAAAATCAATGTGTTTTCATTAGAATTAACTAAAATGTTCCTGATTTTCCGTTTATATTACCGATGGAAGATGTACACGAAAACAGCTCTATTCAGGCTGAAACGTCGATATATGCAATAAAATCAGAACTTCTCCCCCTTTCAATATCTTACTCAGTATTTTAACGATTCATATATATATCATCGAATTAGGCAATATTTTGCCGTTTTCCACATTTTTGTGAATTTTCAGTCCATGGGTAGAAAAGACATATGATTCATATATATACGATAAAAGTGATGCAAACACATAATTGATTAGAAAATAACCTTAAATACTTCATTTTCAATCATCTATTTGTTTCTCGTTAAAATACCGAGTAAGATATTGAAAAGGGGAGAAGTTCGGTTTTTATTGCATATATCGACGTTTCAGCCGGATTAGAGCGGTTTTACGTGTACATCTTCCATCGTTAATATAAACGGAAAATCAAGAACATTATAGTTAATTCTAATGAAAACACATTGTTTTTTATCATTTGTATTGGAAACAACATTGTCATATGTCTTTTCTTGGATCTAAATAATACGAAACCTCGCTCTATGATTTGAAGTTAAAATCCTCAAATATGGTTATATAGTGAATTTTTTCACGTTTTTTATGTAGTTTGATATTACGAAAATATATTCATTTTTACCAATATTTCGATACTATTTCATGTAGTATCACGATATGTGATTTGGCCTTCAAATCTCAGAATTTCGCATAATATTGCATTTTAAGCAAGTTTTCTTGCATTTTGTTTCGTACGAAAAATCATCGAATATAGCAATATTTTGACGTTTATCATCTCCTTTTCCTTCATGTGATTTAAACAAAATATCACCGAATTAGGCAATATTTTGCCGTTTTCCACGTTTTTGTGAATTTTCAGTCCATGGGTTTTAATTCATATATATACGATAAAAATGATGCAAACACATAATTGATTAGATAATAACCTTAAATACTTCATTTTCAATCAACTATTTCTTTCTCGTTAAAATACTTAGTAAGATATTGAAAGGGGGAGAAGTTCTGATTTTATTGCATATATCGACGTTTCAGCCGGAATAGAGCGGTTTTCGTGTGCATCTTCCATCGGTAATATAAACGGAAAATCAGGAACATTTTAGTTAATTCTAATGAAAACTCATTGATTTTTATCATTTGTATTGGAAACAACATTGTCATATGTCTTTTCTTGGATCTAAATAATACGAAACCTCGCTCTATGATTTGAAGTTAAAATCCTCAAACATGGTAAAATAGTAACTTTTTCACGTTAATCATGTAGTTTGATATTACGTAAATATGTTCATTTTTTACCAATATTTCGATACTATTTCATGTAGTATCACGATATGTGATTTGGCCTTCAAATCTCAGAATTTCGCATAATATTGCATTTTAAGCAAGTTTTCTTGCATTTTGTTTCGTACGAAAAATCATCGAATTTAGCAATATTTTGACGTTTATCATCCCCTTTTCCTTCATGTGATTTAAACAAAATATTATCGAATTAGGCAATATTTTAACGTTTTCCACGTTTTTGTGAATTTTCAGTCCATGGGTTTTAATTCATACATATACGATAGAAATGATGCAAACACATAATTGATTAGATAATAACCTTAAATACTTCATTTTCAATCAACTATTTCTTTCTCGTTAAAATACTGAGTAAGATATTGAAAGGGGGGAGAAGTTCTGATTTTATTGCATATATCGACGTTTCAGCCTGAATAGAGCTGTTTTCGTGTACATCTTCCATCGGTAATATAAACGGAAAATCAGGAACATTTTAGTTAATTCTAATGAAAACACATTGATTTTTATCATTTGTATTGGAAACAACATTGTCATATGTCTTTTCTTGGATCTAAATAATACGAAACCTCGCTCTATTACCTCCTCGAAGGTAAAATCCTCAAATATGGTAAAATAGTAACTTTTTCACGTTAATCATGTAGTTTGATATTACGCAAATATATTCATTTTTACCAATATTCCGATACTATTTCATGTAGTATCACGATATGTGATTTGCCCTTCAAATCGCAGAATTTCGCGTAATATTGCATTTTAAGCAAGTTTTCTTGCATTTTGTTTCGTACGAAAAATCATCGAATTTAGCAATATTTTGACGTTTATCATCCCCTTTTCCTTCATGTGATTTAAACAAAATATCATCGAATTAGGCAATATTTTGCCGTTTTTCCACGTTTTTGTGAATTTTCAGTCCATGGGTATTAATTCATATATATACGATAAAAATGATACAAACACATAATTGATTAGATAATAACCTTAAATACTTCATTTTCAATCAACTATTTGTTTCTCGTTAAAATACTGAGTAAGATATTGAAAAGGGGAGAAGATCTGTTTTTATTGCATATATCGACGTTTCAGCCGGAAAAGAGCGATTTTCGTGTACATCTTCCATCGGTAATATAAACGGAAAACCAGGGACATTTTGATTAATTCCAATGAAAACACTTTGATTTTTATCATTTGTATTGGAAACAACATTGTCATGTCTTTTCTTGGATCCAAATAATACGAAACCTACCTCTATGATTTAAAGTTAAAATCCTCAAATATGGTTAAATAGTGACTTTTTTCACGTTTTTCATGTAGTTTGATATTACGTAAATATATTAATTTTTACCATTATTTCGATACTATTTCATGTAGTATAACGATATGTGATTTGGCCTTCAAATCTCAGAATTTCGCATAATATCGCATTTTAAGCAAGTTTTCTTGCATTTTGTTTCGTACGAAAAATCATCGAATTTAGCAATATTTTGACGTTTATCATCCCCTTTTCCTACATGTGATTTAAACAAAATATCATCGAATTAGGCAATATTTTGCTGTTTTCCACGTTTTTGTGAATTTTCAGTCCATGGGTAGAAAAGACATATGATTCATATATATACGATAAAAGTGATGCAAACACATAATTGATTAGAAAATAACCTTAAATACTTCATTTTCAATCATCTATTTGTTTCTCGTTAAAATACTGAGTAAGACATTGAAAAGGGGAGAAGTTCTGTTTTTATTGCATGCATTTATTGTACGTTTCAGCTGGAATAGAGCGGTTTTACGTGTTTATCTTTCATCAGTAATATAAACGGAAAATCAGGAACATTTTAGTTAATTCTAATGAAAACACATTGATTTTCATCATTTGTATTGGAAACAACATTGTCATATGTCTTTTCTTGGATCTAAATAATACGAAACCTCGCTCTATGATTTAAAGTTAAAATCTTCAAATATGGTTATATAGTGATTTTTTCACGTTTTTCATGTAGTTTGATATTACGTAAATATATTCATTTTTACCAATATTTCGATACTATTTCATGTAGTATCACGATATGTGATTTGGCCTTCAAATCTCAGAATTTCGCATAATATTGCATTTTAAGCAAGTTTTCTTGCATTTTGTTTCGTACGAAAAATCATCGAATTCAGCAATGTTTTGACGTTTATCATCCCCTTTTCCTTCATGTGATTTAAACAAAATATCATCGAATTAGGCAATATTTTGCCGTTTTCCACGTTTTTGTGAATTTTCAGTCCATGGGAATTAATTCATATATATACGATAAAAATGATGCAAACACATAATTGATTAGATAATAACCTTAAATACTTCATTTTCAATCATCTATTTGTTTCTCGGAAAAATACTGAGTAAGATATTGAAAAGGGGAGAAGTTCAGTTTTTATTGCATATATCGACGTTTCAGCCGGATTAGAGCGGTTTTACGTGTACATCTTCCCTCGTTAATATAAACGGAAAATCAAGAACATTTTAGTTATTTCTAATGAAAACACATTGTTTTTTATCATTTGTATTGGAAACAACATTGTCATATGTCTTTTCTTGGATCTAAATAATACGAAACCTTGCTCTATGATTTGAAGTTAAAATCCTCAAATATGGTTAGATAGTGACTTTTTCACGTTTTTCATGTAGTTTGATATTACGTAAATATATTCATTTTTACCAATATTTCGATACTATTTCATGTAGTATCACGATATGTGATTTGGCCTTCAAATCTCAGAATTTCGCATAATATCGCATTTTAAGCAAGTTTTCTTGCATTTTGTTTCGTACGAAAAATCATCGAATTTAGCAATATTTTGACGTTTATCATCCCCTTTTCCTACATGTGATTTAAACAAAATATCATCGAATTAGGCAATATTTTGCTGTTTTCCACGTTTTTGTGAATTTTCAGTCCATGGGTAGAAAAGACATATGATTCATATATATACGATAAAAGTGATGCAAACACATAATTGATTAGAAAATAACCTTAAATACTTCATTTTCAATCATCTATTTGTTTCTCGTTAAAATACTGAGTAAGACATTGAAAAGGGGAGAAGTTCTGTTTTTATTGCATGCATTTATTGTACGTTTCAGCTGGAATAGAGCGGTTTTACGTGTTTATCTTTCATCAGTAATATAAACGGAAAATCAGGAACATTTTAGTTAATTCTAATGAAAACACATTGATTTTCATCATTTGTATTGGAAACAACATTGTCATATGTCTTTTCTTGGATCTAAATAATACGAAACCTCGCTCTATGATTTAAAGTTAAAATCTTCAAATATGGTTATATAGTGATTTTTTCACGTTTTTCATGTAGTTTGATATTACGTAAATATATTCATTTTTACCAATATTTCGATACTATTTCATGTAGTATCACGATATGTGATTTGGCCTTCAAATCTCAGAATTTCGCATAATATTGCATTTTAAGCAAGTTTTCTTGCATTTTGTTTCGTACGAAAAATCATCGAATTCAGCAATGTTTTGACGTTTATCATCCCCCTTTTCCTTCATGTGATTTAAACAAAATATCATCGAATTAGGCAATATTTTGCCGTTTTCCACGTTTTTGTGAATTTTCAGTCCATGGGTATTAATTCATATATATACGATAAAAATGATGCAAACACATAATTGATTAGATAATAACCTTAAATACTTCATTTTCAATCATCTATTTGTTTCTCGGAAAAATACTGAGTAAGATATTGAAAAGGGGAGAAGTTCAGTTTTTATTGCATATATCGACGTTTCAGCCGGATTAGAGCGGTTTTACGTGTACATCTTCCCTCGTTAATATAAACGGAAAATCAAGAACATTTTAGTTATTTCTAATGAAAACACATTGTTTTTTATCATTTGTATTGGAAACAACATTGTCATATGTCTTTTCTTGGATCTAAATAATACGAAACCTTGCTCTATGATTTGAAGTTAAAATCCTCAAATATGGTTAGATAGTGACTTTTTCACGTTTTTCATGTAGTTTGATATTACGTAAATATATTCATTTTTACCAATATTTCGATACTATTTCATGTAGTATCACGATATGTGATTTGGCCTTCAAATCTCAGAATTTCGCATAATATCGCATTTTAAGCAAGTTTTCTTGCATTTTGTTTCGTACGAAAAATCATCGAATTTAGCAATATTTTAACGTTTATCATCTCCTTTTCCTTCATGTGATTTAAACAAAATATCATCGAATTAGGCAATATTTTGCCGTTTTCCACGTTTTTGTGAATTTTCCGTCCATGGGTATTAATTCATTTATATACGATAAAAATGATGCAAACACATAATTGATTAGATAATAACCTTAAATACTTCATTTTCAATCATCTATTTGTTTCTCGTTAAAATACTGAGTAAATTATTGAAAAGGGGACAAGTTCTGTTTTTATTGCATATATCGACGTTTCAGCCGGAATAGAGCGATTTTCGTGTACATCTTCCATCGGTAATATAAACGGAAAACCAGGAACATTTTAGTTAATTCTAATGAAAACACATTGATTTTTATCATTTGTATTGGAAACAACATTGTCATATGTCTTTTCTTGGATCCAAGTAATACGAAACCTCGCTCTATGATTTAAAGTTAAAATCCTCAAATATGGTTAAATAGTGACTTTTTTCACGTTTTTCATGTAGTTTGATATTACGTAAATATATTCATTTTTACCATTATTTCGATACTATTTCATGTAGTATCACGATAAGTGATTTGGCGAGGTTTCGTATTATTTAGATCCAAGAAAAGACATATGACAATGTTGTTTCCAATACAAATGATAAAAATCAATGTGTTTTCATTAGAATTAACTATAATGTTCTTGATTTTCCGTTTATATTAACGAGGGAAGATGTACACGTAAAACCGCTCTAATCCGGCTGAAACGTCGATATATGCAATAAAAACCGAACTTTTCCCCTTTTCAATATCTTACTCAGTATTTTAACGAGAAACAAATAGATGATTGAAAATGAAGTATTTAAGGTTATTATCTAATCAATTATGTGTTTGCATCATTTTTATCGTATATATATATGAATTAATACCCATGGACGGAAAATTCACAAAAACGTGGAAAACGGCAAAATATTGCCTAATTCGATGATATTTTGTTTAATTCACATGAAGGAAAAGGGGATGATAAACGTCAAAATATTGCTAAATTCGATGATTTTTCGTACGAAACAAAATGCAAGAAAACTTGTTTAAAATGCAATATTATTCGAAATTCTGAGATTTCAAGGCCAAATCACATATCGTGATACTACATGAAATAGTATCGAAATATTGGTAAAAATGAATATATTTACGTAATATCAAACAACATGAAAATCGTGAAAAAAGTCACTATTTAACCATATTTGAGGATTATAACTTAGAATCATAGAGCGAGGTTTCGTATTATTTAGATCCAAGAAAAGACATATGACAATGTTGTTTCCAATACAAATGATAAAAGTCAATGTGTTTTCATAAGAATTAACTAAAATGTTCCTGATTTTCCGTTTATATTATTGATAGAAGATGTACACGTAAAACCGCTCTATTCCGGCTGAAACGTCGATATATGCAATAAAAACAGAACTTCTCCCCTTTTCAATATCTTACTCAGTATTTTAACGAGAAACAAATAGATGATTGAAAATGAAGTATTTAAGGTTATTATCTAATCAATTATGTGTTTGCATTATTTTTATCGTATATATAATGAATTAATACCCATGGACTGAAATTTTACAAAAACGTGGAAAACGGCAAAATATTGCCTAATTCGATGAAATTTTGTTTAAATCACATGAAGGAAAAGGGGATGATAAACGTCAAAATATTGCTAAATTCGATGATTTTTCGTACGAAACAAAATGCAAGAAATCTTGCTTAAAATGCAATATTATACGAAATTCTGAGATTTCAAGGCCAAATCACATATCGTGATACTACATGAAATAGTATCGAAATATTGGTAAAAATGAATATATTTACGTAATATCAAACTATATGAAAAACGTGAAATAAGTCACTATTTAACCATATTTGAGGATTTTAACTTCAAATCATAGAGCGAGGTTTCTTATTATTTGGATCCAAGAAAAGACATATGACAATGTTGTTTCCAATACAAATGATAAAAATCAAAGTGTTTTCATTAGAATTAACTAAAATGTTCCTGATTTTCCGTTTATATTACCGATGGAAGATGTACACGAAAACCGCTCTATTCCGGCTGAAACGTCGATATATGCAATAAAAACAGAACTTCTCCCCCTTTCAATATCTTACTCAGTATTTTAACGAGAAACAAATAGTTGATTGAAAATGAAGTATTTAAGGTTATTATCTAATCAATTATGTGTTTGCATTATTTTTATCGTATATATAATGAATTAATACCCATGGACTGAAATTTTACAAAAACGTGGAAAACGGCAAAATATTGCCTAATTCGATGAAATTTTGTTTAAATCACATGAAGGAAAAGGGGATGATAAACGTCAAAATATTGCTAAATTCGATGATTTTTCGTACGAAACAAAATGCAAGAAAACTTGCTTAAAATGCAATATTATACGAAATTCTGAGATTTCAAGGCCAAATCACATATCGTGATACTACATGAAATAGTATCGAAATATTGGTAAAAATGAATATATTTACGTAATATCAAACTATATGAAAAACGTGAAATAAGTCACTATTTAACCATATTTGAGGATTTTAACTTCAAATCATAGAGCGAGGTTTCTTATTATTTGGATCCAAGAAAAGACATATGACAATGTTGTTTCCAATACAAATGATAAAAATCAAAGTGTTTTCATTAGAATTAACTAAAATGTTCCTGATTTTCCGTTTATATTACCGATGGAAGATGTACACGAAAACCGCTCTATTCCGGCTGAAACGTCGATATATGCAATAAAATCAGAACTTCTCCCCCTTTCAATATCTTACTCAGTATTTTAACGAGAAACAAATAGTTGATTGAAAATGAAGTATTTAAGGTTATTATCTAATCAATTATATGTTTGTATCATTTTTATCGTATATATATGAATTAATACCCATGGACTGAAAATTCACAAAAACGTGGAAAAACGGCAAAATATTGCCTAATTCGATGATATTTTGTTTAAATCACATGAAGGAAAAGGGGATGATAAACGTCAAAATATTGCTAAATTCGATGATTTTTCGTACGAAACAAAATGCAAGAAAACTTGCTTAAAATGCAATATTACGCGAAATTCTGCGATTTGAAGGGCAAATCACATATTGTGATACTACATGAAATAGTATCAGAATATTGGTAAAAATGAATATATTTGCGTAATATCAAACTACATGATTAACGTGAAAAAGTTACTATTTTACCATATTTGAGGATTTTACCTTCAAATCATAGAGCGAGGTTTCGTATTATTTAGATCCAAGAAAAGACATATAACAATGTTGTTTCCAATACAAATGATAAAAATCAATGTGTTTTCATTAGAATTAACTAAAATGTTCCTGATTTTCCGTTTATATTACCGATGGAAGATGTACACGAAAACCGCTCTATTCCGGCTGAAACGTCGATATATGCAATAAAATCAGAACTTCTCCCCCCTTTCAATATCTTACTCAGTATTTTAACGAGAAAGAAATAGTTGATTGAAAATGAAGTATTTAAGGTTATTATCTAATCAATTATGTGTTTGCATCATTTTTATCGTATATGTATGAATTAAAACCCATGGACTGAAAATTCACAAAAACGTGGAAAACGTTAAAATATTGCCTAATTCGATGACAATTTGTTTAAATCACATGAAGGAAAAGGAGATGATAAACGTCAAAATATTGCTATATTCGATGATTTTTCGTACGAAACAAAATGCAAGAAAACTTGCTTAAAATGCAATATTATGCGATATTCTGAGATTTCAAGGCCAAATCACATATCGTGATACTACATGAATAGTATCGAAAATTAATAGAAAAATTAATAGAACAATTAATAGAATATTAATCGAATAGTATCAAATTAAATAGTATCGAAGTAATGGTAAAAATGAATATATTTACGTAATATCAAACTACATGAAATACGTGAAAAATGTCACTATTTAACCATATTTGAGGATTTTAACTTTAAATCATAGAGCGAGGTTTCGTATTATTTGGATCCAAGAAAAGACATATGACAATGTTGTTTCCAATACAAATGATAAAAATCAAAGTGTTTTCATTAGAATTAACTAAAATGTTCCTGGTTTTCCGTTTATATTACCGATGGAAGATGTACACGAAAATCGCTCTAATCCGGCTGAAACGTCGATATATGCAATAAAAACCGAACTTCTCCCCTTTTCAATATCTTACTCAGTATTTTAACGAGAAACAAATAGATGATTGAAAATGAAGTATTTAAGGTTATTATTAAATCAATTATGTGTTTGCATCATTTTTATCGTATATATATATGAATTAATACCCATGGACGGAAAATTCACAAAAACGTGGAAAACGGCAAAATATTGCCTAATTCGATGATATTTTGTTTAAATCACATGAAGGAAAAGGAGATGATAAACGTTAAAATATTGCTAAATTCGATGATTTTTCGTACGAAGCAAAATGCAAGAAAACTTGCTTAAAATGCAATATTATGCGAAATTCTGAGATTTGAAGGCCAAATCACATATCGTGATACTACATGAAATAGTATCGAAATATTGGTAAAAATGAATATATTTACGTAATATCAAACTACATGAAAAACGTGAAAAAATCACTATATAACCATATTTGAGGATTTTAAATTCAAATCATAGAGCGAGGTTTCGTATTATTTAGTTCCAAGAAAAGACATATGACAATGTTGTTTCCAATACAAATGATAAAAAACAATGTGTTTTCATTAGAATTAACTATAATGTTCTTGATTTTCCGTTTATATTAACGAGGGAAGATGTACACGTAAAACCGCTCTAATCCGGCTGAAACGTCGATATATGCAATAAAAACCGAACTTCTCCCCTTTTCAATATCTTACTCAGTATTTTAACGAGAAACAAATAGATGATTGAAAATGAAGTATTTAAGGTTATTATCTAATCAATTATGTGTTTGCATCATTTTTATCGTATATATATATGAATTAATACCCATGGACTGAAAATTCACAAAAACGTGGAAAACGGCAAAATATTGCCTAATTCGATGATATTTTGTTTAATTCACATGAAGGAAACGGGGATGATAAACGTCAAAATATTGCTAAATTCGATGATTTTTCGTACGAAACAAAATGCAAGAAAACTTGTTTAAAATGCAATATTATTCGAAATTCTGAGATTTCAAGGCCAAATCACATATCGTGATACTACATGAAATAGTATCGAAATATTGGTAAAAATGAATATATTTACGTAATATCAAACTACATGAAAAACGTGAAAAAATCACTATATAACCATATTTGAAGATTTTAACTTCAAATCATAGAGCGAGGTTTCGTATTATTTAGATCCAAGAAAATACATATGACAATGTTGTTTCCAATACAAATGATAAAAATCAATGTGTTTTCATTAGAATTAACTAAAATGTTCCTGATTTTCCGTTTATATTACTGATGGAAGATAAACACGTAAAACCGCTCTATTCCAGCTGAAACGTACAATAAATGCATGCAATAAAAACAGAACTTCTCCCCTTTTCAATATCTTACTCAGTATTTTAACGAGAAACAAATAGATGATTGAAAATGAAGTATTTAAGGTTATTTTCTAATCAAGTATGTGTTTGCATCACTTTTATCGTATATATATGAATCATATGTCTTTTCTACCAATGGACTGAAAATTCACAAAAACGTGGAAAACGGCAAAATATTGCCTAATTCGATGATATTTTGTTTAAATCACATGTAGGAAAAGGGGATGATAAACGTCAAAATATTGCTAAATTCGATGATTTTTCGTACGAAACAAAATGCAAGAAAACTTGCTTAAAATGCAATATTATGCGAAATTCTGAGATTTCAAGGCCAAATCACATATCGTGATACTACATGAAATAGTATCGAAGTAATGGTAAAAATGAATATATTTACGTAATATCAAACTACATGAAAAACGTGAAAAATGTCACTATTTAACCATATTTGAGGATATTAACTTTAAATCATAGAGCGAGGTTTCGTATTATTTGGATCCAAGAAAAGACATATGACAATGTTGTTTCCAATACAAATGATAAAAATCAAAGTGTTTTCATTAGAATTAACTAAAATGTTCCTGGTTTTCCGTTTATATTACCGATGGAAGATGTACACGAAAATCGCTCTAATCCGGCTGAAACGTCGATATATGCAATAAAAACCGAACTTCTCCCCTTTTCAATATCTTACTCAGTATTTTAACGAGAAACAAATAGATGATTGAAAATGAAGTATTTAAGGTTATTATTAAATCAATTATGTGTTTGCATCATTTTTATCGTATATATATATGAATTAATACCCATGGACGGAAAATTCACAAAAACGTGGAAAACGGCAAAATATTGCCTAATTCGATGATATTTTGTTTAAATCACATGAAGGAAAAAGAGATGATAAACGTTAAAATATTGCTAAATTAGATGATTTTTCGTACGAAGCAAAATGCAAGAAAACTTGCTTAAAATGCAATATTATGCGAAATTCTGAGATTTGAAGGCCAAATCACATATCGTGATACTACATGAAATAGTATCGAAATATTGGTAAAAATGAATATATTTACGTAATATCAAACTACATGAAAAACGTGAAAAAGTCACTATATAACCATATTTGAGGATTTTAAATTCAAATCATAGAGCGAGGTTTCGTATTATTTAGTTCCAAGAAAAGACATATGACAATGTTGTTTCCAATACAAATGATAAAAAACAATGTGTTTTCATTAGAATTAACTATAATGTTCTTGATTTTCCGTTTATATTAACGAGGGAAGATGTACACGTAAAACCGCTCTAATCCGGCTGAAACGTCGATATATGCAATAAAATCAGAACTTCTCCCCCCTTTCAATATCTTACTCAGTATTTTAACGAGAAAGAAATAGTTGATTGAAAATGAAGTATTTAAGGTTATTATCTAATCAATTATGTGTTTGCATCATTTTTATCGTATATGTATGAATTAAAACCCATGAACTGAAAATTCACAAAAACGTGGAAAACGTTAAAATATTGCCTAATTCGATGACAATTTGTTTAAATCACATGAAGGAAAAGGAGATGATAAACGTCAAAATATTGCTATATTCGATGATTTTTCGTACGAAACAAAATGCAAGAAAACTTGCTTAAAATGCAATATTATGCGATATTCTGAGATTTCAAGGCCAAATCACATATCGTGATACTACATGAATAGTATCGAAAATTAATAGAAAAATTAATAGAACAATTAATAGAACATTAATCGAATAGTATCAAATTAAATAGTATCGAAGTAATGGTAAAAATGAATATATTTACGTAATATCAAACTACATGAAAAACGTGAAAAATGTCACTATTTAACCATATTTGAGGATTTTAACTTTAAATCATAGAGCGAGGTTTCGTATTATTTGGATCCAAGAAAAGACATATGACAATGTTGTTTCCAATACAAATGATAAAAATCAAAGTGTTTTCATTAGAATTAACTAAAATGTTCCTGGTTTTCCGTTTATATTACCGATGGAAGATGTACACGAAAATCGCTCTAATCCGGCTGAAACGTCGATATATGCAATAAAAACCGAACTTCTCCCCTTTTCAATATCTTACTCAGTATTTTAACGAGAAACAAATAGATGATTGAAAATGAAGTATTTAAGGTTATTATTAAATCAATTATGTGTTTGCATCATTTTTATCGTATATATATATGAATTAATACCCATGGACGGAAAATTCACAAAAACGTGGAAAACGGCAAAATATTGCCTAATTCGATGATATTTTGTTTAAATCACATGAAGGAAAAGGAGATGATAAACGTTAAAATATTGCTAAATTCGATGATTTTTCGTACGAAGCAAAATGCAAGAAAACTTGCTTAAAATGCAATATTATGCGAAATTCTGAGATTTGAAGGCCAAATCACATATCGTGATACTACATGAAATAGTATCGAAATATTGGTAAAAATGAATATATTTACGTAATATCAAACTACATAAAAAACGTGAAAAAATCACTATATAACCATATTTGAAGATTTTAACTTCAAATCATAGAGCGAGGTTTCGTATTATTTAGATCCAAGAAAATACATATGACAATGTTGTTTCCAATACAAATGATAAAAATCAATGTGTTTTCATTAGAATTAACTAAAATGTTCCTGATTTTCCGTTTATATTACTGATGGAAGATAAACACGTAAAACCGCTCTATTCCAGCTGAAACGTACAATAAATGCATGCAATAAAAACAGAACTTCTCCCCTTTTCAATATCTTACTCAGTATTTTAACGAGAAACAAATAGATGATTGAAAATGAAGTATTTAAGGTTATTTTCTAATCAATTATGTGTTTGCATCACTTTTATCGTATATATATGAATCATATGTCTTTTCTACCAATGGACTGAAAATTCACAAAAACGTGGAAAACGGCAAAATATTGCCTAATTCGATGATATTTTGTTTAAATCACATGTAGGAAAAGGGGATGATAAACGTCAAAATATTGCTAAATTCGATGATTTTTCGTACGAAACAAAATGCAAGAAAACTTGTTTAAAATGCAATATTATGCGAAATTCTGAGATTTCAAGGCCAAATCACATATCGTGATACTACATGAAATAGTATCGAAGTAATGGTAAAAATGAATATATTTACGTAATATCAAACTACATGAAAAACGTGAAAAATGTCACTATTTAACCATATTTGAGGATTTTAACTTTAAATCATAGAGCGAGGTTTCGTATTATTTGGATCCAAGAAAAGACATATGACAATGTTGTTTCCAATACAAATGATAAAAATCAAAGTGTTTTCATTAGAATTAACTAAAATGTTCCTGGTTTTCCGTTTATATTACCGATGGAAGATGTACACGAAAATCGCTCTAATCCGGCTGAAACGTCAATATATGCAATAAAAACCGAACTTCTCCCCTTTTCAATATCTTACTCAGTATTTTAACGAGAAACAAATAGATGATTGAAAATGAAGTATTTAAGGTTATTATTAAATCAATTATGTGTTTGCATCATTTTTATCGTATATATATATGAATTAATACCCATGGACGGAAAATTCACAAAAACGTGGAAAACGGCAAAATATTGCCTAATTCGATGATATTTTGTTTAAATCACATGAAGGAAAAAGAGATGATAAACGTTAAAATATTGCTAAATTAGATGATTTTTCGTACGAAGCAAAATGCAAGAAAACTTGCTTAAAATGCAATATTATGCGAAATTCTGAGATTTGAAGGCCAAATCACATATCGTGATACTACATGAAATAGTATCGAAATATTGGTAAAAATGAATATATTTACGTAATATCAAACTACATGAAAAACGTGAAAAAGTCACTATATAACCATATTTGAGGATTTTAAATTCAAATCATAGAGCGAGGTTTCGTATTATTTAGTTCCAAGAAAAGACATATGACAATGTTTTTTCCAATACAAATGATAAAAAACAATGTGTTTTAATTAGAATTAACTATAATGTTCTTGATTTTCCGTTTATATTAACGAGGGAAGATGTACACGTAAAACCGCTCTAATCCGGCTGAAACGTCGATATATGCAATAAAAACCGAACTTCTCCCCTTTTCAATATCTTACTCAGTATTTTAACGAGAAACAAATAGATGATTGAAAATGAAGTATTTAAGGTTATTATCTAATCAATTATGTGTTTGCATCATTTTTATCGTATATATATATGAATTAATACCCATGGACTGAAAATTCACAAAAACGTGGAAAACGGCAAAATATTGCCTAATTCGATGATATTTTGTTTAATTCACATGAAGGAAAAGGGGATGATAAACGTCAAAATATTGCTAAATTCGATGATTTTTCGTACGAAACAAAATGCAAGAAAACTTGTTTAAAATGCAATATTATTCGAAATTCTGAGATTTCAAGGCCAAATCACATATCGTGATACTACATGAAATAGTATCGAAATATTGGTAAAAATGAATATATTTACGTAATATCAAACAACATGAAAATCGTGAAAAAAGTCACTATTTAACCATATTTGAGGATTATAACTTAGAATCATAGAGCGAGGTTTCGTTTTATTTAGATCCAAGAAAAGACATATGACAATGTTGTTTCCAATACAAATGATAAAAGTCAATGCGTTTTCATAAGAATTAACTAAAATGTTCCTGATTTTCCGTTTATATTATTGATAGAAGATGTACACGTAAAACCGCTCTATTCCGGCTGAAACGTCGATATATGCAATAAAAAAAGAACTTCTCCCCTTTTCAATATCTTACTCAGTATTTTAACGAGAAACAAAAAGATGATTGAAAATGAAGTATTTAAGGTTATTATCTAATCAATTATGTGTTTGCATTATTTTTATCGTATATATAATGAATTAATGCCCATGGACTGAAAATTTACAAAAACGTGGAAAACGGCAAAATATTGCCTAATTCGATGAAATTTTGTTTAAATCACATGAAGGAAAAGGGGATGATAAACGTCAAAATATTGCTAAATTCGATGATTTTTCGTACGAAACAAAATGCAAGAAAACTTGCTTAAAATGCAATATTATACGAAATTCTGAGATTTCAAGGACAAATCACATATCGTGATACTACATGAAATAGTATCGAAATATTGGTAAAAATGAATATATTTACGTAATATCAAACTATATGAAAAACGTGAAATAAGTCACTATTTAACCATATTTGACGATTTTAACTTCAAATCATAGAGCGAGGTTTCTTATTATTTGGATCCAAGAAAAGACATATGACAATGTTGTTTCCAATACAAATGATAAAAATCAAAGTGTTTTTATTAGAATTAACTAAAATGTTCCTGATTTTCCGTTTATATTACCGATGGAAGATGTACACGAAAACCGCTCTATTCCGGCTGAAACGTCGATATATGCAATAAAATCAGAACTTCTCCCCCTTTCAATATCTTACTCAGTATTTTAACGAGAAACAAATAGTTGATTGAAAATGAAGTATTTAAGGTTATTATCTAATCAATTATGTGTTTGCATCATTTTTATCGTATATGTATGAATTAAAACCCATGGACTGAAAATTCACAAAAACGTGGAAAACGTTAAAATATTGCCTAATTCGATGACAATTTGTTTAAATCACATGAAGGAAAAGGAGATGATAAACGTCAAAATATTGCTATATTCGATGATTTTTCGTACGAAACAAAATGCAAGAAAACTTGCTTAAAATGCAATATTATGCGATATTCTGAGATTTCAAGGCCAAATCACATATCGTGATACTACATGAATAGTATCGAAAATTAATAGAAAAATTAATAGAACAATTAATAGAACATTAATCGAATAGTATCAAATTAAATAGTATCGAAGTAATGGTAAAAATGAATATATTTACGTAATATCAAACTACATGAAAAACGTGAAAAATGTCACTATTTAACCATATTTGAGGATTTTAACTTTAAATCATAGAGCGAGGTTTCGTATTATTTGGATCCAAGAAAAGACATATGACAATGTTGTTTCCAATACAAATGATAAAAATCAAAGTGTTTTCATTAGAATTAACTAAAATGTTCCTGGTTTTCCGTTTATATTACCGATGGAAGATGTACACGAAAATCGCTCTAATCCGGCTGAAACGTCGATATATGCAATAAAAACCGAACTTCTCCCCTTTTCAATATCTTACTCAGTATTTTAACGAGAAACAAATAGATGATTGAAAATGAAGTATTTAAGGTTATTATTAAATCAATTATGTGTTTGCATCATTTTTATCGTATATATATATGAATTAATACCCATGGACGGAAAATTCACAAAAACGTGGAAAACGGCAAAATATTGCCTAATTCGATGATATTTTGTTTAAATCACATGAAGGAAAAGGAGATGATAAACGTTAAAATATTGCTAAATTCGATGATTTTTCGTACGAAGCAAAATGCAAGAAAACTTGCTTAAAATGCAATATTATGCGAAATTCTGAGATTTGAAGGCCAAATCACATATCGTGATACTACATGAAATAGTATCGAAATATTGGTAAAAATGAATATATTTACGTAATATCAAACTACATGAAAAACGTGAAAAAATCACTATATAACCATATTTGAAGATTTTAACTTCAAATCATAGAGCGAGGTTTCGTATTATTTAGATCCAAGAAAATACATATGACAATGTTGTTTCCAATACAAATGATAAAAATCAATGTGTTTTCATTAGAATTAACTAAAATGTTCCTGATTTTCCGTTTATATTACTGATGGAAGATAAACACGTAAAACCGCTCTATTCCAGCTGAAACGTACAATAAATGCATGCAATAAAAACAGAACTTCTCCCCTTTTCAATATCTTACTCAGTATTTTAACGAGAAACAAATAGATGATTGAAAATGAAGTATTTAAGGTTATTTTCTAATCAATTATGTGTTTGCATCACTTTTATCGTATATATATGAATCATATGTCTTTTCTACCAATGGACTGAAAATTCACAAAAACGTGGAAAACGGCAAAATATTGCCTAATTCGATGATATTTTGTTTAAATCACATGTAGGAAAAGGGGATGATAAACGTCAAAATATTGCTAAATTCGATGATTTTTCGTACGAAACAAAATGCAAGAAAACTTGTTTAAAATGCAATATTATGCGAAATTCTGAGATTTCAAGGCCAAATCACATATCGTGATACTACATGAAATAGTATCGAAGTAATGGTAAAAATGAATATATTTACGTAATATCAAACTACATGAAAAACGTGAAAAATGTCACTATTTAACCATATTTGAGGATTTTAACTTTAAATCATAGAGCGAGGTTTCGTATTATTTGGATCCAAGAAAAGACATATGACAATGTTGTTTCCAATACAAATGATAAAAATCAAAGTGTTTTCATTAGAATTAACTAAAATGTTCCTGGTTTTCCGTTTATATTACCGATGGAAGATGTACACGAAAATCGCTCTAATCCGGCTGAAACGTCAATATATGCAATAAAAACCGAACTTCTCCCCTTTTCAATATCTTACTCAGTATTTTAACGAGAAACAAATAGATGATTGAAAATGAAGTATTTAAGGTTATTATTAAATCAATTATGTGTTTGCATCATTTTTATCGTATATATATATGAATTAATACCCATGGACGGAAAATTCACAAAAACGTGGAAAACGGCAAAATATTGCCTAATTCGATGATATTTTGTTTAAATCACATGAAGGAAAAAGAGATGATAAACGTTAAAATATTGCTAAATTAGATGATTTTTCGTACGAAGCAAAATGCAAGAAAACTTGCTTAAAATGCAATATTATGCGAAATTCTGAGATTTGAAGGCCAAATCACATATCGTGATACTACATGAAATAGTATCGAAATATTGGTAAAAATGAATATATTTACGTAATATCAAACTACATGAAAAACGTGAAAAAGTCACTATATAACCATATTTGAGGATTTTAAATTCAAATCATAGAGCGAGGTTTCGTATTATTTAGTTCCAAGAAAAGACATATGACAATGTTTTTTCCAATACAAATGATAAAAAACAATGTGTTTTAATTAGAATTAACTATAATGTTCTTGATTTTCCGTTTATATTAACGAGGGAAGATGTACACGTAAAACCGCTCTAATCCGGCTGAAACGTCGATATATGCAATAAAAACCGAACTTCTCCCCTTTTCAATATCTTACTCAGTATTTTAACGAGAAACAAATAGATGATTGAAAATGAAGTATTTAAGGTTATTATCTAATCAATTATGTGTTTGCATCATTTTTATCGTATATATATATGAATTAATACCCATGGACTGAAAATTCACAAAAACGTGGAAAACGGCAAAATATTGCCTAATTCGATGATATTTTGTTTAATTCACATGAAGGAAAAGGGGATGATAAACGTCAAAATATTGCTAAATTCGATGATTTTTCGTACGAAACAAAATGCAAGAAAACTTGTTTAAAATGCAATATTATTCGAAATTCTGAGATTTCAAGGCCAAATCACATATCGTGATACTACATGAAATAGTATCGAAATATTGGTAAAAATGAATATATTTACGTAATATCAAACAACATGAAAATCGTGAAAAAAGTCACTATTTAACCATATTTGAGGATTATAACTTAGAATCATAGAGCGAGGTTTCGTTTTATTTAGATCCAAGAAAAGACATATGACAATGTTGTTTCCAATACAAATGATAAAAGTCAATGCGTTTTCATAAGAATTAACTAAAATGTTCCTGATTTTCCGTTTATATTATTGATAGAAGATGTACACGTAAAACCGCTCTATTCCGGCTGAAACGTCGATATATGCAATAAAAAAAGAACTTCTCCCCTTTTCAATATCTTACTCAGTATTTTAACGAGAAACAAAAAGATGATTGAAAATGAAGTATTTAAGGTTATTATCTAATCAATTATGTGTTTGCATTATTTTTATCGTATATATAATGAATTAATGCCCATGGACTGAAAATTTACAAAAACGTGGAAAACGGCAAAATATTGCCTAATTCGATGAAATTTTGTTTAAATCACATGAAGGAAAAGGGGATGATAAACGTCAAAATATTGCTAAATTCGATGATTTTTCGTACGAAACAAAATGCAAGAAAACTTGCTTAAAATGCAATATTATACGAAATTCTGAGATTTCAAGGACAAATCACATATCGTGATACTACATGAAATAGTATCGAAATATTGGTAAAAATGAATATATTTACGTAATATCAAACTATATGAAAAACGTGAAATAAGTCACTATTTAACCATATTTGACGATTTTAACTTCAAATCATAGAGCGAGGTTTCTTATTATTTGGATCCAAGAAAAGACATATGACAATGTTGTTTCCAATACAAATGATAAAAATCAAAGTGTTTTTATTAGAATTAACTAAAATGTTCCTGATTTTCCGTTTATATTACCGATGGAAGATGTACACGAAAACCGCTCTATTCCGGCTGAAACGTCGATATATGCAATAAAATCAGAACTTCTCCCCCTTTCAATATCTTACTCAGTATTTTAACGAGAAACAAATAGTTGATTGAAAATGAAGTATTTAAGGTTATTATCTAATCAATTATATGTTTGTATCATTTTTATCGTATATATATGAATTAATACCCATGGACTGAAAATTCACAAAAACGTGGAAAAACGGCAAAATATTGCCTAATTCGATGATATTTTGTTTAAATCACATGAAGGAAAAGGGGATGATAAACGTCAAAATATTGCTAAATTCGATGATTTTTCGTACGAAACAAAATGCAAGAAAACTTGCTTAAAATGCAATATTACGCGAAATTCTGCGATTTGAAGGGCAAATCACATATCGTGATACTACATGAAATAGTATCAGAATATTGGTAAAAATGAATATATTTGCGTAATATCAAACTACATGATTAACGTGAAATAAGTCACTATTTAACCATATTTGACGATTTTAACTTCAAATCATAGAGCGAGGTTTCTTATTATTTGGATCCAAGAAAAGACATATGACAATGTTGTTTCCAATACAAATGATAAAAATCAAAGTGTTTTTATTAGAATTAACTAAAATGTTCCTGATTTTCCGTTTATATTACCGATGGAAGATGTACACGAAAACCGCTCTATTCCGGCTGAAACGTCGATATATGCAATAAAATCAGAACTTCTCCCCCTTTCAATATCTTACTCAGTATTTTAACGAGAAACAAATAGTTGATTGAAAATGAAGTATTTAAGGTTATTATCTAATCAATTATGTGTTTGCATCATTTTTATCGTATATGTATGAATTAAAACCCATGGACTGAAAATTCACAAAAACGTGGAAAACGTTAAAATATTGCCTAATTCGATGACATTTTGTTTAAATCACATGAAGGAAAAGGAGATGATAAACGTCAAAATATTGCTATATTCGATGATTTTTCGTACGAAACAAAATGCAAGAAAACTTGCTTAAAATGCAATATTATGCGAAATTCTGAGATTTGAAGGCCAAATCACATATCGTGATACTACATGAAATAGTATCGAAATATTGGTAAAAATGAATATATTTACGTAATATCAAACTACATGAAAAACGTGAAAAAATCACTATATAACCATATTTGAAGATTTTAACTTCAAATCATAGAGCGAGGTTTCGTATTATTTAGATCCAAGAAAAGACATATGACAATGTTGTTTCCAATACAAATGATAAAAATCAATGTGTTTTCATTAGAATTAACTAAAATGTTCTTGATTTTCCGTTTATATTACTGATGGAAGATAAACACGTAAAACCGCTCTATTCCAGCTGAAACGTACAATAAATGCATGCAATAAAAACAGAACTTCTCCCCTTTTCAATATCTTACTCAGTATTTTAACGAGAAACAAATAGATGATTGAAAATGAAGTATTTAAGGTCAATCTATCTAATCTAATCAATTATGTGTTTGCATTATTTTTATCGTATATATAATGAATTAATACCCATGGACTGAAAATTTACAAAAACGTGGAAAACGGCAAAATATTGCCTAATTCGATGAAATTTTCTTTAAATCACATGAAGGAAAAGGGGGATGATAAACGTCAAAATATTGCTAAATTCGATGATTTTTCGTACGAAACAAAATGCAAGAAAACTTGCTTTAAATGCAATATTATGCGAAATTCTGTGATTTCAAGGCCAAATCACATATCGTGATACTACATGAAATAGTATCGAAATATTGGTAAAAATGAATATATTTAAGTAATATCAAACTACATGAAAAACGTGAAATTAGTCACTATTTAACCACTTAAATAGTGTCACTATTTAGTAACTTAAGTATGCAAAATATTTGAGGATTTTAACTTCAAATCATAGAGCGAGGTTTCTTATTATTTGGATCCAAGAAAAGACATATGACAATGTTGTTTCCAATACAAATGATAAAAATCAAAGTGTTTTCATTAGAATTAACTAAAATGTTCCTGATTTTCCGTTTATATTACCGATGGAAGATGTACACGAAAAACGCTCTATTCCGGCTGAAACGTCGATATATGCAATAAAATCAGAACTTCTCCCCCTTTCAATATCTTACTCTGTATTTTAACGAGAAAGAAATAGTTGATTAAAAATTAAGTATTTAAGGTTATTATCTAATCAATTATGTGTTTGCATCATTTTTATCGTATATATATGAATTAAAACCCATGGACTGAAAATTCACAAAAACGTGGAAAACGTCAAAATATTGCCTAATTCGATGATATTTTGTTTAAATCACATGAAGGAAAAGGGGATGATAAACGTCAAAATATTGCTTAATTCGATGATTTTTCGTACAAAACAAAATGCAAGAAAATTTGCTTAAAATGCAATATTATGCGAAATTCTGAGATTTGAAGGCCAAATCACATATCGTGATACTACATGAAATAGTATCGAAATATTGGTAAAAATGAATATATTTACGTAATATCAAACTACATGAAAAATGTGAAAAAAATCACTATGTAACCATATTTGAGGATTTTAACTTCAAATCATAGAGCGAGGTTTCGTATTATTTAGATCCAAGAAAAGACATATGACAATATTGTTTCCAATACAAATTATAAAAAACAATGTCTTTTCATTAGAATTAACTATAATGTTCTTCATTTTCCGTTTATATTAACGATGGAAGATGTACACGTAAAACCGCTCTAATCCGGCTGAAACGTCGATATATGCAATAAAAACCGAACTTCTTCCCTTTTCAATATCTTACTCAGTGTTTTAACGATAAACAAATAGATGATTGAAAATGAAGTATTTAAGGTTATTATCTAATCAATTATGTGTTTGCACCATTTTTATCGTATATATATATGAATTAATACCCATGGACGGAAAATTCACAAAAACGTGGAAAACGGCAAAATATTGCCTAATTTGATGATATTTTGTTTAAATCACATGAAGGAAAAGGGGATGATAAACGTCAAAATATTGCTAAATTCGATGATTTTTCGTACGAAACAAAATGCAAGAAAACTTGCTTAAAATGCAATATTATGCGAAATTCTGAGATTTCAAGGCCAAATCACATATCGTGATACTATATGAAATAGTATCGAAATAATGGTAAAAATGAATATATTTACGTAATATCAAACTACAGGAAAAACGTGAAAAAAGTCACTATTTAACCATATTTGAGGATTTTACCTTTAAATCATAGAGGTAGGTTTCGTATTATTTGGATCCACGAATAGACATATGACAATGTTGTTTCCAATACAAATGATAAAAATCAAAGTGTTTTCATTAGAATTAACTAAAATGTCCATGGTTTTCCGTTTATATTACCGATGGAAGATGTACACGAAAATCGCTCTATTCCGGCTGAAACGGCGATATATGCAATAAAAACAGATCTTCTCCCCTTTTCAATATCTTACTCAGTATTTTAACGAGAAACAAATAGTTGATTGAAAATGAAGTATTTAAGGTTATTATCTAATCAATTATGTGTTTGTATCATTTTTATCGTATATATATGAATTAATACCCATGGACTGACAATTCACAAAAACGTGGAAAAACGGCAAAATATTGCCTAATTCGATGATATTTTGTTTAAATCACATGAAGGAAAAGGGGATGATAAACGTCAAAATATTGCTAATTTCGATGATTTTTCGTACGATACAAAATGCAAGAAAACTTGCTTAAAATGCAATATTACGCGAAATTCTGCGATTTGAAGGGCAAATCACATATCGTGATACTACATGAAATAGTATCGGAATTTTGGTAAAAATGAATATATTTGCGTAATATCAAACTACATGATTAACGTGAAAAAGTTACTATTTTACCATATTTGAGGATTTTACCTTCAAATCATAGAGCGAGGTTTCGTATTATTTAGATCCAAGAAAAGACATATGACAATGTTGTTTCCAACACAAATGATAAAAATCAATGTGTTTTCATTAGAATTAACTAAAATGTTCCTGATTTTCCGTTTATATTACCGATGGAAGAAGTACACGAAAACCGCTCTATTCCGGCTGAAACGTCGATATATGCAATAAAATCAGAACTTCTCCCCCCTTTCAATATCTTACTCAGTATTTTAACGAGAAAGAAATAGTTGATTGAAAATGAAGTATTTAAGGTTATTATCTAATCAATTATGTGTTTGCATCATTTTTATCGTATATGTATGAATTAAAACCCATGGACTGAAAATTCACAAAAACGTGGAAAACGGCAAAATATTGTCTAATTCGATGATATTTTGTTTAAATCACATGAAGGAAAAGGGGATGATAAACGTCAAAATATTGCTAAATTCGATGATTTTTCGTACGAAACAAAATGCAAGAAAACTTGCTTAAAATGCAATATTATGCGAAATTCTGAGATTTCAAGGCCAAATCACATATCGTGATACTACATGAAATAGTATCGAAATATTGGTAAAAATGAATATATTTACGTAATATCAAACTACATGAAAAACGTGAAAAAAGTCACTATTTACCCATATTTGAGGATTTTAACTTTAAATCATAGAGCGAGGATTCGTATTATTTGGATCCAAGAAAAGACATATGACAATGTTCTTTCCAATACAAATGATAAAAATCAAAGTGTTTTCATTAGAATTAACTAAAATGTTCCTGGTTTTCCGTTTATATTACCGATGGAAGATGTACACGAAAATCGCTCTATTCCGGCTGAAACGTCGATATATGCAATAAAAACAGAACTTCTCCCCTTTTCAATAATTTACTCAGTATTTTAACGAGAAACAAATAGATGATTGAAAATGAAGTATTTAAGGTTATTATCTAATCAATTATGTGTTTGCATCGTTTTTATCGTATATATTTGAATTAATACCCATGGACGGAAAATTCACAAAAACGTGGAAAACGGCAAAATATTGCCTAATTCGATGATATTTTGTTTAAATCACATGAAGGAAAAGGAGATGATAAACGTTAAAATATTGCTTAATTCGATGATTTTTCGTACGAAACAAAATGCAAGAAAACTTGCTTAAAATGCGATATTATGCGAAATTCTGAGATTTGAAGGCCAAATCACATATCGTGATACTACATGAAATAGCATCGAAATATTGGTAAAAATGAATATATTTACGTAATATCAAACTACATGAAAAACGTGAAAAAAGTAACTATATAACCATATTTGAGGATTTTAACTTCAAATCATAGAGCGAGGTTTCGTATTATTTAGATCCAAGAAAAGACATATGACAATGTTGTTTCCAATACAAATGATAAAAAAAATGTGTTTTCATTAGAAATAACTAAAATGTTCTTGATTTTCCGTTTATATTAACGAGGGAAGATGTACACGTAAAACCGCTCTAATCCGGCTGAAACGTCGATATATGCAATAAAAACCGAACTTCTCCCCTTTTCAATATCTTACTCAGTATTTTACCGAGAAACAAATAGATGATTGAAAATGAAGTATTTAAGGTTATTATATAATCAATTATGTGTTTGCATCATTTTTATCGTATATATATGAATTAATACCCATGGACTGAAAATTCACAAAAACGTGGAAAACGGCAAAATATTGCCTAATTCGATGATATTTTGTTTAAATCACATGAAGGAAAAGGGGATGATAAACGTCAAAACATTGCTAAATTCGATGATTTTTCGTACGAAACAAAATGCAAGAAAACTTGCTTAAAATGCAATATTATGCGAAATTCTGAGATTTCAAGGCCAAATCACATATCGTGATACTACATGAAATTGTATCGAAATAATGGTAAAAATGAATATATTTACGTAATATCAAACGTAATGAAAAACGTGAAAAAAGTCACTATTTAACCATATTTGAGGATTTTACCTTTAAATCATAGAGGTAGGTTTCGTATTATTTGGATCCAAGAATAGACATACGACAATGTTGTTTCCAATACAAATGATAAAAATCAAAGTGTTTTCATTAGAATTAACTAAAATGTCCCTGGTTTTCCGTTTATATTACTGATGGAAGATGTACACGTAAAACCGCTCTATTCCGGCTGAAACGTCGATATATGCAATAAAAACAGAACTCCCCTTTTCAATATCTTACTCAGTATTTTAACGAGAAACAAATAGTTGATTGAAAATGAAGTATTTAAGGTTATTATCTAATCAATTATGTGTTTGCATCATTTTTATCGTATATATAATAAATTAATACCCATAGACTGAAAATTCACAAAAACGTGGAAAAACGGCAAAATATTGCCTAATTCGATGATATTTTGTTTAAATCAAATAAAGGAAAAGGGGATGATAAACGTCAAAATATTGCTATATTCGATGATTTTTCGTACGAAACAAAATGCAAGAAAACTTGCTTAAAATGCAATATTATGCGAAATTCTGAGATTTGAAGGCCAAATCACATATCGTGATAATACATGAAATAGTATCGAAATATTGGTAAAAATGAATATATTTGCGTAATATCAAACTACATGATTAACGTGAAAAAGTCACTATTTTACCATATTTGAGGATTTTACCTTCAAATCATAGAGCGAGGTTTCGTATTATTTAGTTCCAAGAAAAGACATATGACAATGTTGTTTCCAATACAAATGATGAAAAACAATGTGTTTTCATTAGAATTAACTATAATGTTCTTCATTTTCCGTTTATATTAACGAGGGAAGATGTACACGTAAAACCGCTCTAATCCGGCTGAAACGTCGATATATGCAATAAAAACCGAACTTCTCCCCTTTTCAATATCTTACTCAGTATTTTAACGAGAAACAAATAGATGATTGAAAATGAAGTATTTAAGGTTATTATCTAATCAATTATGTGTTTGCATCATTTTTATCGAATATATATGAATTAATACCCATGGACTGAAAATTTACAAAAACGTGGAAAACGGCAAAATATTGCCTAATTCGATGATATTTTGTTTAAATCACATGAAGGAAAAGGGGATGATAAACGTCAAAATATTGCTAAATTCGAAGATTTTTCGTACGAAACAAAATGCAAAAAAACTTGCTTAAAATGCAATATTATGCGAAATTCTGAGATTTGAAGGCCAAATCACATATCGTGATACTACATGAAATAGTATCGAAATATTGGTAAAAATGAATATATTTACGTAATATCAAACTACATGAAAAACGTGAAAAAAGTCACTATTTAACCATATTTGAGGATTTTAACTTCAAATCATAGAGCGAGGTTTCGTATTATTTGGATCCAAGAAAAGACATATGACAATGTTGTTTCCAATACAAATGATAAAAATCAAAGTGTTTTCATTAGAATTAACTAAAATGTTCCTGGTTTTCCGTTTATATTACCGATGGAAGATGTACACGAAAATCGCTCTATTCCGCCTGAAACGTCGATATATGCAATAAAAACAGAACTTCTCCCCTTTTCAATATCTTACTCAGTATTTTAACGAGAAACAAATAGTTGATTGAAAATGAAGTATTTAAGGTTATTATCTAATCAATTGTGTGTTTGCATCATTTACATCGTACATATATGAATTAATACCCATGGACTGAAAATTCACAAAAACGTGGAAAAACGGCAAAATATTGCCTAATTCGATGATATTTTGTTTAAATCACATGAAGGAAAAGGGGATGATGAACGTCAAAATATTGCTAAATTCGATGATTTTTCGAACGAAACAAAATGCAAGAAAACTTGCTTAAAATGCAATATTTCGCGAAATTCTGAGATTTGAATGGCAAATCACATATCGTGATACTACATGAAATAGTATCGAAATATTGGTAAAAATGAATATATTTACGTAATATCAAACTACATGAAAAACGTGAAAAAAGTCACTATATAATAATATTTGAGGATTTTAACTTCAAATCATTGAGCGAGGTTTCGTATTTTTTAGATAAAAGAAAAGACATATGACAATGTTGTTTCCAATACAAATGATAAAAAACAATGTGTTTTCATTAGAAATAACTAAAATGTTCTTGATTTTCCATTTATATTAACGAGGGAAGATGTACACGTAAAACCGCTCTAATCCGGCTGAAACGTCGAAATATGCAATAAAAACCGAACTTCTCCCCTTTTCAATATCTTACTCAGTATTTTAACGAGAAACAAATAGATGATTGAAAATGAAGTATTTAAGGTTATTATCTAATCAATTATGTGTTTGCATCATTTTTATCGTATTTATATGATTTAATACCCATGGACTGAAAATTCACAAATACGTGGAAAACGGCAAAATATTGCCTAATTCGATGATATTTTGTTTAAATCACATGAAGAAAAAGGAGATGATAAACGTTAAAATATTGCTAAATTCGATGATTTTTCGTATGAAGCAAAATGCAAGAAAACTTGCTTAAAATGCAATATTATGCGAAATTCTGAGATTTGAAGGCCAAATCACATATCGTGATAATACATGAAATAGTATCGAAATATTGGTAAATATGAATATATTTGCGAAATATTTGATTACGCAAATTAACGTAACGCAAATTAATCAACTACATGATTAACGTGAAAAAGTCACTATTTTACCATATTTGAGGATTTTACCTTCATATCATAGAGCGAGGTTTCGTATTATTTAGATCCAAGAAAAGACATATGAGAATGTTGTTTCCAATACAAATGATAAAAATCAATGTGTTTTCATTAGAATTAACTAAAATGTTCCTGATTTTCCGTTTATATTACCGATGGAAGATGTACACGAAAACCGCTCTATTCCGGCTGAAACGTCGATATATGCAATAAAATCAGAACTTCTCCCCCTTTCAATATCTTACTCAGTATTTTAACGAGAAAGAAATAGTTGATTGAAAATGAAGTATTTAAGGTTATTATCTAATCAATTATGTGTTTGCATCATTTTTATCGTATATATAATGAATTAATACCCATAGACTGAAAATTCACAAAAACGTGGAAAAACGGCAAAATATTGCCTAATTCGATGATATTTTGTTTAAATCAAATAAAGGAAAAGGGGATGATAAACGTCAAAATATTGCTAAATTCGATGATTTTTCGTACGAAACAAAATGCAAGAAAACTTGCTTAAAATGCAATATTATGCGAAATTCTGAGATTTGAAGGCCAAATCACATATCGTGATAATACATGAATTAGTATCGAAATATTGGTAAAAATGAATATATTTGCGTAATATCAAACTACATGATTAACGTGAAAAAGTCACTATTTTACCATATTTGAGGATTTTACCTTCAAATTATAGAGAAGTTTTACCTTTTAGAAGTTTTACAAATATTACCTTCAAAATATTGCTAAATTCGATGATTTTTCGTACGAAACAAAATGCAAGAAAACTTGCTTAAAATGCAATATTATGCGAAATTCTGAAATTTCAAGGCCAAATCACATATCGTGATACTACATGAAATAGTATCGAAATATTGGTAAAAATGAATATATTTACGTAATATCAAACTACATGAAAAACGTGAAAAAAGTCACTATTTAACCATATTTGAGGATTTTAACTTCAAATCATAGAGCGAGGTTTCGTATTATTTGGATCCAAGAAAAGACATATGACAATGTTGTTTCCAATACAAATGATAAAAATCAAAGTGTTTTCATTAGAATTAACTAAAATGTTCCAGGTTTTCCGTTTATATTACCGATGGAAGATGTACACGAAAATCGCTCTATTCCGCCTGAAACGTCGATATATGCAATAAAAACAGAACTTCTCCCCTTTTCAATATCTTACTCAGTATTTTAACGAGAAACAAATAGTTGATTGAAAATGAAGTATTTAAGGTTATTATCTAATCAATTGTGTGTTTGCATCATTTACATCGTACATATATGAATTAATACCCATGGACTGAAAATTCACAAAAACGTGGAAAAACGGCAAAATATTGCCTAATTCGATGATATTTTGTTTAAATCACATGAAGGAAAAGGGGATGATGAACGTCAAAATATTGCAAAATTCGATGATTTTTCGTACGAAACAAAATGCAAGAAAACTTGCTTAAAATGCAATATTTCGCGAAATTCTGAGATTTGAATGGCAAATCACATATCGTGATACTACATGAAATAGTATCGAAATATTGGTAAAAATGAATATATTTACGTAATATCAAACTACATGAAAAACGTGAAAAAGTCACTATATAATAATATTTGAGGATTTTAACTTCAAATCATAGAGCGAGGTTTCGTATTTTTTAGATAAAAGGAAAGACATATGACAATGTTGTTTCCAATACAAATGATAAAAAACAATGTGTTTTCATTAGAAATAACTAAAATGTTCTTGAATTTCCATTTATATTAACGAGGGAAGATGTACACGTAAAACCGCTCTAATCCGGCTGAAACGTCGAAATATGCAATAAAAACCGAACTTCTCCCCTTTTCAATATCTTACTCAGTATTTTAACGAGAAACAAATAGATGATTGAAAATGAAGTATTTAAGGTTATTATCTAATCAATTATGTGTTTGCATCATTTTTATCGTATTTATATGATTTAATACCCATGGACTGAAAATTCACAAATACGTGGAAAACGGCAAAATATTGCCTAATTCGATGATATTTTGTTTAAATCACATGAAGAAAAAGGAGATGATAAACGTTAAAATATTGCTAAATTCGATGATTTTTCGTATGAAGCAAAATGCAAGAAAACTTGCTTAAAATGCAATATTATGCGAAATTCTGAGATTTGAAGGCCAAATCACATATCGTGATAATACATGAAATAGTATCGAAATATTGGTAAAAATGAATATATTTGCGAAATATTTGATTACGCAAATTAACGTAACGCAAATTAATCAACTACATGATTAACGTGAAAAAGTCACTATTTTACCATATTTGAGGATTTTACCTTCATATCATAGAGCGAGGTTTCGTATTATTTAGATCCAAGAAAAGACATATGAGAATGTTGTTTCCAATACAAATGATAAAAATCAATGTGTTTTCATTAGAATTAACTAAAATGTTCCTGATTTTCCGTTTATATTACCGATGGAAGATGTACACGAAAACCGCTCTATTCCGGCTGAAACGTCGATATATGCAATAAAATCAGAACTTCTCCCCCTTTCAATATCTTACTCAGTATTTTAACGAGAAAGAAATAGTTGATTGAAAATGAAGTATTTAAGGTTATTATCTAATCAATTATGTGTTTGCATCATTTTTATCGTATATATATGAATTAAAACCCATGGACTGAAAATTCACAAAAACGTGGAAAACGGCAAAATATTGCCTAATTCGATGATATTTTGTTTAAATCACATGAAGGAAAAAAAGATGATAAACGTCAAAATATTGCTATATTCGATGATTTTTCGTACGAAACAAAATGCAAGAAAACTTGCTTAAAATGCAATATTATGCGAAATTCTGAGATTTGAAGGCCAAATCACATATCGTGATACTACATGAAATAATATCGAAATATTGGTAAAAATTGAATATATTTACGTAATATCAAACTACATGAAAAACATGAAAAAAGTCACTATATAACCATATTTGAGGATTTTAACTTCAAATCATAGAGCGAGGTTTCGTATTATTTAGATCCAAGAAAAGACATATGACAATGTTGTTTCCAATACAAATGATAAAAAACAATGTGTTTTCATTAGAATTAACTATAATGTTCTTGATTTTCCGTTTATATTAACGATGGAAGATGTACACGTAAAACCGCTCTAATCCGGCTGAAACGTCGATATATGCAATAAAAACCGAACTTCTCCCCTTTTCAATATCTTACTCAGTATTTTAACGAGAAAGAAATAGATGATTGAAAATGAAGTATTTAAGGTTATTATCTAATCAATTATGTGTTTGCATCATTTTTATCGTATTTATATGATTTAATACCCATGGACTGAAAATTCACAAATACGTGGAAAACGGCAAAATATTGCCTAATTCGATGATATTTTGTTTAAATCACATGAAGGAAAAGGAGATGATAAACGTTAAAATATTGCTAAATTCGATGATTTTTCGTATGAAGCAAAATGCAAGAAAACTTGCTTAAAATGCAATATTATGCGAAATTCTGAGATTTGAAGGCCAAATCACATATCGTGATAATACCTGAAATAGTATCGAAATATTGGTAAAAATGAATATATTTGCGAAATATTTGATTACGCAAATTAACGTAACGCAAATTAATCAACTACATGATTAACGTGAAAAAGTCACTATTTTACCATATTTGAGGATTTTACCTTCATATCATAGAGCGAGGTTTCGTATTATTTAGATCCAAGAAAAGACATATGACAATGTTGTTTCCAATACAAATGATAAAAATCAATGTGTTTTCATTAGAATTAACTAAAATGTTCCTGATTTTCCGTTTATATTACCGATGGAAGATGTACACGAAAACCGCTCTATTCCGGCTGAAACGTCGATATATGCAATAAAATCAGAACTTCTCCCCCTTTCAATATCTTACTCAGTATTTTAACGAGAAAGAAATAGTTGATTGAAAATGAAGTATTTAAGGTTATTATCTAATCAATTATGTGTTTGCATCATTTTTATCGTATATATATGAATTAAAACCCATGGACTGAAAATTCACAAAAACGTGGAAAACGGCAAAATATTGCCTAATTCGATGATATTTTGTTTAAATCACATGAAGGAAAAAAAGATGATAAACGTCAAAATATTGCTATATTCGATGATTTTTCGTACGAAACAAAATGCAAGAAAACTTGCTTAAAATGCAATATTATGCGAAATTCTGAGATTTGAAGGCCAAATCACATATCGTGATACTACATGAAATAGTATCGAAATATTGGTAAAAATGAATATATTTACGTAATATCAAACTACATGAAAAACATGAAAAAAGTCACTATATAACCATATTTGAGGATTTTAACTTCAAATCATAGAGCGAGGTTTCGTATTATTTAGATCCAAGAAAAGACATATGACAATGTTGTTTCCAATACAAATGATAAAAAACAATGTGTTTTCATTAGAATTAACTATAATGTTCTTGATTTTCCGTTTATATTAACGATGGAAGATGTACACGTAAAACCGCTCTAATCCGGCTGAAACGTCGATATTTGCAATAAAAACCGAACTTCTCCCCTTTTCAATATCTTACTCAGTATTTTAACGAGAAACAAATAGATGATTGAAAATGAAGTATTTAAGGTTATTAAATATGTAGATATGATAGAGCCCAGTAGGCTCAGGAATCTATACACCAGTTGATTGACCGTTGAGAGGCGGGACCAAAGAGCCAAAGCTCAACCCCCGCAAGCACAAATAGGTGAGTACAACTAGGTGAGTACACACACTCACTCACACAGCAAAACACTGGCAGAGGTCTCCAGCAACACACTGGCAGGGGTCTCCAGCAACACACTGGCAGGGGTCTCCAGCAACACACTGGCAGGGGTCTTCAGCAACACACTGGCAGAGGTCTCCAGCAACACACTGGCAGAGGTCTCCAGCAACACACTGGCAGGGGTCTCCAGCAACACACTGGCAGAGGTCTCCAGCAACACACTGGCAGAGGTCTCCAGCAACACACTGGCAGGGGTCTCCAGCAACACACTGGCAGAGGTCTCCAGCAACACACTGGCAGAGGTCTCCAGCAACACACTGGCAGGGGTCTCCAGCAACACACTGGCAGAGGTCTCCAGCAACACACTGGCAGAGGTTTCCAGCAACACACTGGCAGGGGTCTCCAGCAACACACTTGCAGAGGTCTCCAGCAACACACTGGTAGGGGTCTCCAGCAACACACTGGCAGAGGTCTCCAGCAACACACTGGCAGGGGTCTCCAGCAACACACTGGCAGGGGTCTCCAGCAACACACTGGCAGGGGTCTCCAGCAACACACTGGCAGGGGTGTCCAGCAACACACTGGCAGGGGTCTCCAGCAACACACTGGCAGATGTCTCCAGCAACATACTGGCAGGGGTCTCCAGCAACACACTGGCAGAGGTCTCCAGCAACACACTGGCAGGGGTCTCCAGCAACACACTGGCTGGGGTCTCCAACAACACACTGGCAGAGATCTCCAGCAACACACTGGCAGGGGTCTCCATCAACACACTGGCATGGGTCTCCAGCAACACACTGGCAGGGGTCTCCAGCAACACACTGGCAGAGGTCTCCAGCAACACACTGGCAGTGGTCTCCAGCAACACACTGGCAGGGGTCTCCAGCAACACACTGACAGGCCTGTCCCGACGCGACGCTTTACCCGATTATTTACCCGACGATTTACCCGACGCTTTCCCCAACGCTTTACCCGACGATTAACCCGACAATTTACCCGACGCTTTACCCGACGATTTACCTGACGATTTACCCGACGATTTACCAGATGATTTACCTGACGGTTTACCCGACGATTATGTTCGGTCCGACCATTTACTTTTCATTTATGGTATGGGAAAAGTAAAGACGATTATGGTCGACGAACATGTTCGGACAGAACATGTTTATAACCCGGATAAACCTGAGTTCGAGCCTGTCGCAACCGATGCAACTACAGGGCACAGATAGATTTCTGTGATGTCCTCTCCTGTAGGAGCATCAGTTTCGATAGATTCTCTGGATAGCCGAAGATTGATTGACGTCAATCAATATCAAATATCATATAACATCAAATCAATCATATAATCATATAATATCAAATAAAAAATCAAAACAATAAATGGTTTTACCATTTATTTTCTTTTATGATCGGTCCATTTACCCGACCCGACGATTTACCCGACGGTTTACTCGACGATTTATCCGACAGTTTACAATGACGGTTTACCCGAAGGTTTACCCGACGGTTTACTCGACGGTTTACAATGACGATTTACCCGACGGTTTACAATGACGGTTTACCCGACGGTTTACAATGACGGTTTAACCGACGGTTTACCCGACTGTTTACCCGACGGTTTACCCGACGGTTTACCCGACGGTTTACTCGACGGTTTACAATGACGATTTACCCGACGGTTTACAATGACGGTTTACCCGACGGTTTACAATGACGGTTTAACCGACGGTTTACCCGACGGTTTACAAAGACGGTTTACCCGACGGTTTACCCGCCGCTTTACCCTGACAGTTTACCCGACGTGTTTAGTTTACAGTTTCCACGTCAGTTATCATGAGAACAGATTTTATTTTATTTTATTTTATTTTATTTATTCGACGACTTACACTTACTTACGACGACGGGTTTACCTGTCGGGTTTACCCGTTTTTACACGGGTAAAAAACGGGTAAAAATTATCCGACGATTTACGCGACGACTTACGCGACGATTTACGCGACGATTTATCCGACGATTTATCCGACGATTTATCCGACGACTTACGCGACGACTTACGCGACGACTAACGCGACGATTAACGCGACGATTTATCCAACGATTTACGCGACGATTTACCCGACGATTTACGCGACGATTTACCCGACGATTTACGCGACGATTATGTTCGGTGACGATTCATTCGGCGATTTATTTATTCATTTTTATTTATTTATTTATTTTTATTTTATTTTTATTTTTTATTTTTTATTTATATTTATTTATGCTTTATTCGTTATTATTCATTCGGCGATACATTCGGCGGTACATTCGGAGCTTTATTTATTCATTTTTATTTATTCATTTTTATTTATTTATTTTTATTTATTTATGACCCGACCTGACCCGACACGACCTGACCCGACACGACCTGACCCGACACGACCTGACCCGACACGACCTGACCCGACCCGACACGACCCGACGCGACACGACCTGACCCGACACGACCTGACCCGACACGACCTGACCCGACACGACCCGACCCGACACGACCCGACCCGACACGACACGACCCGACCCGACACGACCCGACCCGACACGACCTGACACGACCTGACACGACACGACCTGACACGACACGACCTGACACGACACGACCTGACCTCGCCTTACCTAATCTAACTCGGGTCCAGGTGTGGGTCCGTGGGCCCCCGGACTTCCACCCTTCCCCACATCCCAGGGTCAGGTCAGGTCAGGTCAAGTTTTAGCTACCCAGAGACCTCACAGTCGAGATGGACGGACGCAGCTACAGGACGGGACACACACAAATCTGTGCCCTGTAGTTACACCGTTTTGACAGACTCGAACACACGTCAGTTCTCATGAGAACAGATTCCCATCCGACTAGGCCATTCTGGGGTCGCCAAGTTTTCCAAAGCTGGTTCTTATATTTATATTGAGTAATTTGGTAACATGTCGTCGGCGGTTTAATGCTCCAATATTCCAGCTGAACAAAATATATATTTGGCTGCAACAGTTAACTTAGATACGTTTGAGTAAATAATATCTGTAATTATTGTATTTGGGCGTTAATAAACAGGGTAAAGCTCCGACGTAAATTTGCCTGGCGTGGATGGGTTTTTGTTTGGGCTATTTGAGGAGGAGGAGGATGACGTCTTGACTGGAAGCTGAAGTGGGAGTGTGAAGCCTAGAAGGAGACCAACACGTTGATAACTTAGACATTATTGAGGGCATTTTTCGACATTTAAATTAATATACACGGAAGTAAAATTTAAAGAGAGAAACTCGAGTGTTTTTTTGACTCATGAAGGTTAATAATTTACTAACTTTTATGGTACTGAAAGGGACTATTTTCACTTTGTGAGAGAAGTTGTAGGAATTGTGGTAAGCTATTAGTTAGAAAAAAAAGGCAATCAACATTGTAAGAGTTTTTTCTCCTTATCTGCAGAGTAGGAGTGAGGACAGCTAATTTATACAAACAGGCTGTTACCGTTCTCTCGCTGTCTCTCTCTCTGATCTTCCTCTGATCTTCCTCTCTTCTGTTCTCTTTCTGACTTTGTATGTTATGCCTGTTTCTTTCTCTGTATTTCTGCCTCTCTCGTTCTCCCATGATACCAGTTCACAACATGCTGACTGACTCCTGGCTACCAATTTACTGCTAGGTGAACAGATGCATTTAATGAGAGGAAATGTGCCCAAACATTTTATGTCGTGAACGGCTTAGTAGGTCCAATTACTACCCTACCCCACGATACAACCCCACAACATGCTGACTAAGTACTGGGTTCATATTTACTGCTAGGTGAACAGATGCATTAGGTGAGAGAAAATGTGCCCAAGCCATTTCTGCAGCCACTGGTAATCGAACCTAGAATTCCGGATTTTGAGTCAACAATGAACACGTAAAACTTTCATATTTGTCGAAGTTTGAGTATATGTGTGCATGTGTGGCTTACTCTCTCTGTCTCCATGTCTTCCTCTCTCTATTCATATCTTTCTCTTTATCTCATTATATATCATAAAACAGTTAATCTTCGATATTTCTGGTACGTACAGACTCTATCAGGAATAAATGTGGTTCACAAGGATTCTTTCACACATGTTACTGGAACACAGATACTCTCACCTTCATATGTCAGTCATGGTTTAGGTAATGACATCTAACATCATCATTTAGGTAATGACATCAATGTTATGAGTAGGCATAGGGTCATAAAGTGCAAAACCACCTGGGTTTTGCACTTTATATTTGCATATACTTCTGTAGGGAATTCTATTGCGAACACAATCTTACCAAAATGAAAGACCTAGGACGAGAATTGAGATGTCCAAAGTGAAGAGAGTGTACACATTTTATTGCTCTTGCGCGGTTCTGGGTAATACGCTCTTACTTTCTCACTTTCTCGCTGGGCTTAATATGCATTTAGTCTTGCAGATAATTCTATTGCGAACACATTGATACCAAATTGAAAAACCTAGGACGAGAAATGAGATGACAAAGGGAAAAGAGAATACACTTTTCAGTGTATTCTGAAAAGTGATGAAAAGTGAAAAGTGAAATACCCAAATGAAAGCCCTAGGACGGGAATTGAGGTGACAAAAGTGAAAAAAGTGTTCACATTTTATCGCTCTTGTGTGCTAGCGGGTAACAAGCACTCACTTTCTCTGTTTGTTGTGGATGGTACGCCAGACTTTTGGTCTTTATATGCCGTTAGTCCTGTAGAAAATTCTATTTCGAACACAATGACACCAATTTGAAAAACCTTGGACGAGAATTGAGGTGACAAAGTTGAAAACAGTATACACTTTTCAGAATTACCACTCGCTCCCGGAAACACTGAGGCCCACCTTAGGTAGTGTGGGTCGGGCGCACGCAATGCAATAAAGTGCTAGGTGAATAAACATGCCTCCACGCTGCCCATAACACACACACATTCCCAAATAACTGCCCATAACACACACACACATTTCCAAATAACTGCCCACAACACACACATATGCCTCCATGCTGCCAATAACAAACACACATCCCCATGCTGCCATAACACACACACACACACACACACACACACACACACACACACACACACACACACACACACACACACACACACACACACACACACACACACACACACACACACATACACACACACACACACACACACACACACACACACACACACACACACACACACACACACACACACACACACACACACACACACACACACACACACACACACACACACACACACACACACACACACACACACACACACAACACACACACACACACACACACACAGTTGGAGGAGTTCGAAATTACGAGAGAGGAGGTCAAGAGACACCTGCTGGATCTGGATGTTAGAAAGGCTGTTGGTCCAGATGGGATCTCACCATGGGTACTGAAAGAGTGTGCAGAGGCACTTTGCTTGCCACTCTCCATAGTGTATAGTAAGTCACTAGAGACGGGAGACCGACCAGAAATATGGAAGACGGCGAATGTGGTCCCAATATACAAAAAGGGCGACAGACAAGAGGCACTGAACTACAGGCCAGTCTCCTTGACTAGTATACCATGCAAGGTGATGGAGAAGATCGTGAGAAAAAACCTGGTAACACATCTGGAGAGAAGGGACTTCGTGACAAATCGCCAACATGGATTCAGGGAGGCTAAATCTTGCCTTACAGGCTTGATAGAATTCTACGATCAGGTGACAGACTAAGCAAGAAAGAGAGGGCTGGGCGGACTGCATTTTCTTGGATTGTCGGAAAGCCTTTGACACAGTACCGCATAAGAGGCTGGTACATAAGCTGGAGAGACAGGCAGGTGTAGCTGGTAAGGTGCTTCAGTGGATAAGGGAGTATCTAAGCAATAGGAAGCATAGAGTTACGGTGAGGGGTGAGACCTCCGATTGGCGTGAAGTCACCAGTGGAGTCCCTCAGGGCTCTGTACTCGGTCCTATCTTGTTTCTGATATATGTAAATGATCTCCCGGAGGGTATCGATTCATTTCTCTCAATGTTTGCGGACGATGCTAAAATTATGAGAAGAATTAAAACAGAAGAGGACTGTTTGAGGCTTCAAGAAGACCTAGACAAGCTGAAGGCATGGTCGAACAAATGGTTGTTAGAGTTTAACCCAACCAAATGTAATGTAATGAAGATAGGTGTAGGGAGCAGGAGGCCAGATACAAGGTATCATCTGGGAGAGGAAATTCTTCAGGAGTCAGAGAAGGAAAAAGACTTGGGGGTTGATATCACGCCAGACCTGTCTCCTGCAGCACATATCAAGCGGATAACATCAACGGCATATGCCAGGCTGGCCAACATACGAACGGCATTCAGAAACTTGTGTAAAGAATCATTCAGAACTTTGTATACCACATATGTCAGGCCAATCCTGGAGTATGCAGCCCCAGCATGGAGTCCATATCTAGTCAAGGATAAGACTAAACTGGAAAAGGTTCAAAGGTTTGCCACGAGACTAGTACCCGAGCTGAGAGGTATGAGCTACGTGGAGAGACTAGGGGAATTAAACCTCACTTCGCTGGAAGACAGAAGAGTTAGGGGGGACATGATCACCACATTCAAGATTCTAAAGGGGATTGATAGGGTAGATAAAGACAGTCTATTTAATATGCAATAAAAACAGAACTTCTCCCCTTTTCAATATCTTACTCAGTATTTTACCGAGAAACAAATAGTTGATTGAAAATGAAGTGTTTAAGGTTAATTTCTAGTCAATTATATGTTTGCATCATTTTTATCGTATATTTTATGAATTAATAGCAATAAACTGAAAATTCACAAAAACATGGAAAAACAGCAAAATATTGCCTAATTCGATGATATTTTGTTTATATCACTAAAACGAAAAGGGGATGATAAACATCAAAATATTGCTGAATTAGATGATTTTTAGTACGAAACAAAATGCAAGAAAACTTGCTTAAAATGCAATATTATGCGAAAATCTGAGATTTGAAGGCCAAATCACATATCGTGATACTACATGAAATAGTATCGAAATATTGGTAAAAATGAATATATTTACGTAATATCAAACTACATGAAAAACTTGAAAAAAGTCATTATTATACCAAATTTGAAGATTTTAACTTCGAATCATTGAGCGACGTTTCGTATTTTTTAGACCCTAGAAAAGATGTATAAAGATGTTGCTTCCAATACAAATGATAAAAATCAATGTGCTTTCATTAAAATTAACTAAAATGTTCCTGATTTTCGGTTTATATTACCGATGGAAGTAATGGTACACATAAAACCGTTCTAATCCAGCTGAAACGTCGATATATGCAATAAAAACAGAATTTCTCCCCTTTTAAATATCTTACTCAGTATTTTAACGAGAAACAAATAGATGATTGAAAATGAAGTATTTAAGGTTATTTTCTGATCAATTATGTGTTTGCATAATTTTTATCGTATATTTAATGAATTAATAACAATAAACTGAAAATTCACAAAAACGTGGAAAAACGGCCTAATTCAATGATATTTTGTTTAAATCACATAAAGGAAAAGGGGATGATAATGGTAAAAATATTGCTAAATTCGATGATTTTTAGTACAAAACAAAATGCAAGAAAACTTGCTTAAAATGCAAAATTTGCGAAATTCTGAGATTTGAAGACGAAATCACATATCTTAAGAAAACATGAAGTAGTATCGAAATTGATTAGAAATTAACCTCAAACACTTCATTTTCAATCAACTATTTCTTTCTTGTTAAAATACTGACTAAGATATTGAAAAGGGGAGAAGTTCTGTTTTTATTGCATATATCGACGTTTCAGCCGGATTAGAGCGGTTTTGCAGTTTTAAAATATATCACAAACATCCCAAATTCAACACTTGAGCCATATTTTGGAGCCAAAATCTGGCTCTCTGCACGTATTCGCAGTTCGAAATTACGACTTTTTATAATGAAAATATGCCAATTACTGAAAGTAGCGATGGATAGCATTTTGCCCAAACCCTCCCTGCAGTTCTAAAAATATCCCAAACATCCCAAATTCGACGCTTGAGCCATATTTTTGAGCCAAATTCTGGCTCTCTTTAAGTATTCGCAGTTTGAAATTACGACTTTTTATACCGATAATATGCCAATTACTGAAAGTAGCGATGGATAGCATTTTGCCCAAACCCTCCCTGCAGTTTTAAAAATATCCCAAACATCCCAAATTCGACGCTAGAGCCATATTTTGGAGCCAAATTCTGGCTCTCGGCACGTATTCGCAGTTTGAAATTACGAGTTTTTATACCGAAAAGATGCCTATTTCTCAAAGCAGCGATAGGAAACATTTTGCCCAAACCCCCAATCGCAGTTTACAAAATATCCCAAACATCCCAAATTTAACGCTTGAGTCATATTTTGGAGCCAAATTCTGGCTCTCGCATGTATTCGCAGTTTGAAATTTCGACTTTTTATACCAAAAATATGCCAATTACTGAGAGCTGCGATGGATCACAATTTGCACAAACCCTCCCTGCAGTTTTCAAAATATCCCAAACATCCCAAATTCGACGCTTGATCCATATTCTGGAGCCAAATTCTGGCTCTCGGCACGTATTCGCAGTTTGAAATTACGAGTTTTTATACCGAAAATATGCCAATTTCTCAAAGCAGCGATAGGTAACATTTTGCCCAAACCCCCAATCGCAGTTTTCAAAATATCCCAAACATCCCAAATTTGACGCTTGAGCCATATTTTGGAGCCAAATTCTGGCTCTCTGTACGTATTCGCAGTTTGAAATTGCGACTTTTTATACCGATAATATGCCAATTACTGAGAGCAGCGATGGGTAACATTTTGCCCAAACCCCTGCAGTTTTCAAAATAACCCAAACATCTCAAATTCGACCCCTGAGCTATATTTTGGAGACAAATTCTGGCTCTCTGCACTTGTTCGAAAATTAAAATTATGACTTTTTATACCGAAAATATGCCAATTACTGAAAGCAGCTATGGATCGCATTCTGCCCACACCCTCCCTGCAGTTTTCAAAATATCCCAAACATCCCAAATTCGACGCTTGAGCCATATTTCGGAGGCAAATTCTGTCTCTCGGCACGTATTCGTAGTATGAAATTACGACTTTTTATACCGAAAATATGCCAATTACTTAAAGCGTCGATGGGTCACATTTTGCCCATACCCTCCCTGCAGTTTTTAGAATATATTAAACATCCCAAATTCGACGCTTGAGCCATATTTTGGAACCAAATTCTGTCTCTCTTTACGCATTCGCAGTTTGAAATTACGAGTTTTTATACCGAAAATATGCCAATTACTAAGAACAACGATGGATCACATTTTGCCCAAACCCCCCTGCAGTTTTAAAATATATCACAAACATCCCAATTTCGGTGGCACATTTTCGGTATAAAAATTCGTAATTTCAAACTGCGAATACGTGCAGAAAGCCAGAATTTGGCTCCAAAATATGGCTCAAGCGTCGAATTTGGGATGTTTGGGATATTTTGAAAACTGCAGGGAGGGTTTGGGCAATATGTGATCCATCGCCGCTCTCAGTAATTGCCATTTTTTCGGTATTAAAATCTTAATTTCAATCTGCGAACAACTGCAGAGAGCCAGAATTAGGCTCCAAAATTTGGCTCAAGCGTCTAATTTGGGATGTTTGAGATATTTTGAAAACTGCAGGGAGGGTTTGGGCAAAATGTGATCCATCGCAGCTCTCAGTAATTGGCATATTTTCGGTATAAAAAGTCGAAATTTCAAACTGCGAATACGTGCGAGAGCCAGAATTTGGCTCTAAAATATGCCTCAAGCGTCAAATTTGGGATGTTTGGGATATTTTGTAAACTGCGATTGAGGGTTTGGGCAAAATGTTACCTATCGCTGCTTTGAGAAATAGGCATATTTTCGGTATAAAAACTCGTAATTTCAAACTGCGAATACGTGCGTAGAGCCAGAATTTGGCTCCAAAATATGACTCAAGGGGTCGAATTTGGGATGCTTGGGATATTTTGAAAACTGCAAGGAGAATTTGTGCAAAATACGATCCATCGCCGCTTTCAGTAATTGGCATACTTTCGGTATAAAAGGACGTAATTAAAAACTGCGAATACGTGCAGAGAGCCAGAATTTGGCTCCAAAATATGGCTCAAGTGTTGAATTTGGGATGTTTGTGATATATTTTAAAACTGCAGGGGGGGTTTGGGCAAAATGTGATCCATCGTTGTTCTTAGTAATTGGCATATTTTCGGTATAAAAACTCGTAATTTCAAACTGCGAATACGTAAAAAGAGACAGAATTTTGTTCCAAAATATGGCTCAAGCGTCGAATTTGGGATGTTTAATATATTCTAAAAACTGCAGGGAGGGTATGGGCAAAATGTGACCCATCGACGCTTTAAGTAATTGGCATATTTTCGGTATAAAAAGTCGTAATTTCATACTACGAATACGTGCCGAGAGACAGAATTTGCCTCCGAAATATGGCTCAAGCGTCGAATTTGGGATGTTTGGGATATTTTGAAAACTGCAGGGAGGGTGTGGGCAGAATGCGATCCATAGCTGCTTTCAGTAATTGGCATATTTTCGGTATAAAAAGTCATAATTTTAATTTTCGAACAAGTGCAGAGAGCCAGAATTTGTCTCCAAAATATAGCTCAGGGGTCGAATTTGAGATGTTTGGGTTATTTTGAAAACTGCAGGGGTTTGGGCAAAATGTTACCCATCGCTGCTCTCAGTAATTGGCATATTATCGGTATAAAAAGTCGTAATTTCAAACTGCGAATACGTACAGAGAGCCAGAATTTGGCTCCAAAATATGGCTCAAGCGTCAAATTTGGGATGTTTGGGATATTTTGAAAACTGCGATTGGGGGTTTGGGCAAAATGTTACCTATCGCTGCTTTGAGAAATTGGCATATTTTCGGTATAAAAACTCGTAATTTCATACTGCGAATACGTGCCGAGAGCCAGAATTTGGCTCCAGAATATGGCTCAAGCGTCGAATTTGGGATGTTTGGGATATTTTGAAAACTGCAGGGAGGGTTTGGGCAAATTGTGATCCATCGCAGCTCTCAGTAATTGGCATATTTTTGGTATAAAAAGTCGAAATTTCAAACTGCGAATACATGCGAGAGCCAGAATTTGGCTCCAAAATATGACTCAAGCGTCAAATTTGGGATGTTTGGGATATTTTGTAAACTGCGATTGGGGGTTTGGGCAAAATGTTTCCTATCGCTGCTTTGAGAAATAGGCATCTTTTCGGTATAAAAACTCGTAATTTCAAACTGCGAATACGTGCCGAGAGCCAGAATTTGGCTCCAAAATATGGCTCTAGCGTCGAATTTGGGATGTTTGGGATATTTTTAAAACTGCAGGGAGGGTTTGGGCAAAATGCTATCCATCGCTACTTTCAGTAATTGGCATATTATCGGTATAAAAAGTCGTAATTTCAAACTGCGAATACTTACAGAGAGCCAGAATTTGGCTAAAAAATATGGCTCAAGCGTCGAATTTGGGATGTTTGGGATATTTTTAGAACTGCAGGGAGGGTTTGGGCAAAATGCTATCCATCGCTACTCTCAGTAATTGGCATATTTTCATTATAAAAAGTCGTAATTTCGAACTGCGAATACGTGAAGAGAGCCAGATTTTGGCTAAAAAATATGGCTCATTCAATAATCAAACAATCAATTATGTGTTTGCATCATTTTTATCGTATATGTATGAATTAAAACCCATGGACTGAAAATTCACAAAAACGTGGAAAACGGCAAAAAATTGCCTAATTCGATGATATTTTGTTTAAATCACATGAAGGAAAAGGAGATGATAAACGTCAAAATATTGCTATATTCGATGATTTTTCGTACGAAACAAAATGCAAGAAAACTTGCTTAAAATGCAATATTATGCGAAATTCTGAGATTTGAAGGCCAAATCACATATCGTGATACTACATGAAATAGTATCGAAATATTGGTAAAAATGAATATATTTACGTAATATCAAACTACATGAAAAACGTGAAAAAAGTCACTATATAACCATATTTGAGGATTTTAACTTCAAATCATAGAGCGAGGTTTCGTATTATTTAGATCCAAGAAAAGACATATGACAATGTTGTTTCCAATACAAATGATAAAAATCAATGTGTTTTCACTAGAATTAACTAAAATGTTCCTGATTTTCCGTTTATATTACTGATGGAAGATGTACACGTAAAACCGCTCTATTCCGGCTGAAACGTCGATATATGCAATAAAAACAGAACTTCTCCCCTTTTCAATATCTTACTCAGTATTTTAACGAGAAACAAATAGTTGATTGAAAATGAAGTATTTAAGGTTATTATCTAATCAATTATGTGTTTGCATCATTTTTATCGTATATATATAATGAATTAATACCCATGGACGGAAAATTCACAAAAACGTGGAAAACGGCAAAATATTGCCTAATTCGATGATATTTTGTTTAAATCACATGAAGGAAAAGGGGATGATAAACGTCAAAATATTGCTAAATTCGATGATTTTTCGTACGAAACAAAATGCAAGAAAACTTGCTTAAAATGCAATATTATGCGAAATTCTGAGATTTCAAGGCCAAATCACATATCGTGATACTACATGAAATAGTATCGAAATATTGGTAAAAATGAATATATTTACGTAATATCAAACTACATGAAAAACGTGAAAAAAGTCACTATATAACCATATTTGAGGATTTTAACTTCAAATCATAAAGCGAGGTTTCGTATTATTTAGATCCAAGAAAAGACATATGACAATGTTGTTTCCAATACAAATGATAAAAAACAATGTGTTTTCATTAGAAATAACTAAAATGTTCTTGATTTTCCGTTTATATTAACGAGGGAAGATGTACACGTAAAACCGCTCTAATCCGGCTGAAACGTCGATATATGCAATAAAAACCGAACTTCTCCCCTTTTCAATATCTTACTCAGTATTTTAACGAGAAACAAATAGATGATTGAAAATGAAGTATTTAAGGTTATTATCTAATCAATTATGTGTTTGCATCATTTTTATCGAAAATATATGAATTAATACCCATGGACTGAAAATTTACAAAAACGTGGAAAACGGCAAAATATTGCCTAATTCGATGATATTTTGTTTAAATCACATGAAGGAAAAGGGGATGATAAACGTCAAAATATTGCTAAATTCGATGATTTTTCGTACGAAACAAAATGCAAGAAAACTTGCTTAAAATGCAATATTATGCGAAATTCTGAGATTTCAAGGCCAAATCACATATCATCATACTACATGAAATAGTATCGAAATATTGGTAAAATGAATATATTTACGTAATATCAAACTACATAAACAACGTGAAAAAAGTCACTATTTAACCATATTTGAGGATTTTATCTTCAAATCATAGAGCTTGGTTTCGTATTATTTGGTTCCAAGAAAAGACATATGACAATGTTGTTTCCAATACAAATGATAAAAATCAAAGTGTTTTCATTAGAATTAACTAAAATATTCCTGGTTTTCCGTTTATATTACCGATGGAAGATGTACACGAAAACCGCTCTATTCCGGCTGAAACGTCGATATATGCAATAAAAACAGAACTTCTCCCCTCTTCAATATCTTACTCAGTATTTTAACGAGAAACAAATAGTTGATTGAAAATGAAGTATTTAAGGTTATTATCTAATCAATTATGTGTTTGCATCATTTTTATCGTATATATAATGAATTAATACCCATAGATTGAAAATTCACAAAAACGTGGAAAAACGGCAAAGTATTGCCTAATTCGATGATATTTTGTTTAAATCAAATAAAGGAAAAGGGGATGATAAACGTCAAAATATTGCTAAATTCGATGATTTTTCGTACGAAACAAAATGCAAGAAAACTTGCTTAAAATGCAATATTATGCGAAATTCTGAGATTTGAAGGCCAAATCACATATCGTGATACTACATGAAATAGTATCGAAATATTGGTAAAAATGAATATATTTACGTAATATCAAACTACATGAAAAACGTGAAAAAAGTCACTATATAACCATATTTGATGATTTTAACTTCAAATCATAGAGCGAGGTTTCGTATTATTTAGATCCAAGAAAAGACATATGACAATGTTGTTTCCAATACAAATGATAAAAATCAATGTGTTTTCATTAGAATTAACTAAAATGTTCCTGATTTTCCGTTTATATTACTGATGGATGATGTACACGTAAAACCGCTCTATTCCGGCTGAAACGTCGATATATGCAATAAAAACAGAACTTCTCCCCCTTTCAATATCTTACTCAGTATTTTAACGAGAAACAAATAGTTGATTGAAAATGAAGTATTTAAGGTTATTATCTAATCAATTATGTGTTTGCATCATTTTTATCGTATATATAATGAATTAATACCCATAGACTGAAAATTCACAAAAACGTGGAAAACGGCAAAATATTGCCTAATTCGATGATATTTTGTTTAAATCACATGAAGGAAAAGGGGATGATAAACGTCAAAATATTGCTATATCCGATGATTTTTCGTACGAAACAAAATGCAAGAAAACTTGCTTAAAATGCAATATTATGCGAAATTCTGAGATTTCAAGGCCAAATCACATATCGTGATACTACATGAAATAGTATCGAAATATTGGTAAAAATGAATATATTTACGTAATATCAAACTACATGAAAAACGTGAAAAAAGTCACTATATAACCATATTTGAGGATTTTAACTTCAAATCATAAAGCGAGGTTTCGTATTATTTAGATCCAAGAAAAGACATATGACAATGTTGTTTCCAATACAAATGATAAAAAACAATGTGTTTTCATTAGAAATAACTAAAATGTTCTTGATTTTCCGTTTATATTAACGAGGGAAGATGTACACGTAAAACCGCTCTAATCCGGCTGAAACGTCGATATATGCAATAAAAACCGAACTTCTCCCCTTTTCAATATCTTACTCAGTATTTTAACGAGAAACAAATAGATGATTGAAAATGAAGTATTAAGGTTATTATCTAATCAATTATGTGTTTGCATCATTTTTATCGAAAATATATGAATTAATACCCGTGGACTGAAAATTTACAAAAACGTGGAAAACGGCAAAATATTGCCTAATTCGATGATATTTTGTTTAAATCACATGAAGGAAAAGGGGATGATAAACGTCAAAATATTGCTAAATTCGATGATTTTTCGTACGAAACAAAATGCAAGAAAACTTGCTTAAAATGCAATATTATGCGAAATTCTGAGATTTCAAGGCCAAATCACATATCATCATACTACATGAAATAGTATCGAAATATTGGTAAAAATGAATATATTTACGTAATATCAAACTACATGAACAACGTGAAAAAAGTCACTATTTAACCATATTTGAGGATTTTATCTTCAAATCATAGAGCTTGGTTTCGTATTATTTGGTTCCAAGAAAAGACATATGACAATGTTGTTTCCAATACAAATGATAAAAATCAAAGTGTTTTCATTAGAATTAACTAAAATATTCCTGGTTTTCCGTTTATATTACCGATGGAAGATGTACACGAAAACCGCTCTATTCCGGCTGAAACGTCGATATATGCAATAAAAACAGAACTTCTCCCCTCTTCAATATCTTACTCAGTATTTTAACGAGAAACAAATAGTTGATTGAAAATGAAGTATTTAAGGTTATTATCTAATCAATTATGTGTTTGCATCATTTTTATCGTATATATAATGAATTAATACCCATAGATTGAAAATTCACAAAAACGTGGAAAAACGGCAAAGTATTGCCTAATTCGATGATATTTTGTTTAAATCAAATAAAGGAAAAGGGGATGATAAACGTCAAAATATTGCTAAATTCGATGATTTTTCGTACGAAACAAAATGCAAGAAAACTTGCTTAAAATGCAATATTATGCGAAATTCTGAGATTTGAAGGCCAAATCACATATCGTGATACTACATGAAATAGTATCGAAATATTGGTAAAAATGAATATATTTACGTAATATCAAACTACATGAAAAACGTGAAAAAAGTCACTATATAACCATATTTGAGGATTTTAACTTCAAATCATAGAGCGAGGTTTCGTATTATTTAGATCCAAGAAAAGACATATGACAATGTTGTTTCCAATACAAATGATAAAAATCAATGTGTTTTCATTAGAATTAACTAAAATGTTCCTGATTTTCCGTTTATATTACTGATGGATGATGTACACGTAAAACCGCTCTATTCCGGCTGAAACGTCGATATATGCAATAAAAACAGAACTTCTCCCCCTTTCAATATCTTACTCAGTATTTTAACGAGAAACAAATAGTTGATTGAAAATGAAGTATTTAAGGTTATTATCTAATCAATTATGTGTTTGCATCATTTTTATCGTATATATAATGAATTAATACCCATAGACTGAAAATTCACAAAAACGTGGAAAACGGCAAAATATTGCCTAATTCGATGATATTTTGTTTAAATCACATGAAGGAAAAGGGGATGATAAACGTCAAAATATTGCTATATTCGATGATTTTTCGTACGAAACAAAATGCAAGAAAACTTGCTTAAAATGCAATATTATGCGAAATTCTGAGATTTGAAGGCCAAATCACATATCGTGATACTACATGAAATAGTATCGAAATATTGGTAAAAATGAATATATATGCGTAATATCAAACTACATGATTAACGTGAAAAAGTCACTATTTTACCATATTTGAGGATTTTACCTTCAAATCATAGAGCGAGGTTTCGTATTATTTAGTTCCAAGAAAAGACATATGACAATGTTGTTTCCAATACAAATGATAAAAAACAATGTGTTTTCATTAGAATTAACCATAATGTTCTTGATTTTCCGTTTATATTAACGAGGGAAGATGTACACGTAAAACCGCTCTAATCCGGCTGAAACGTCGATATATGCAATAAAAACCGAACTTCTCCCCTTTTCAACATCTTACTCAGTATTTTAAAGAGAAACAAACAGATGATTGAAAATGAAGTATTTAAGGTTATTATCTAATCAATTATGTGTTTGCATCATTTTTATCGTATACATATGAATCATATGAATCATACCCATGGACGGAAAATTCACAAAAACGTGGAAAACGGCAAAATATTGCCTAATTCGATGATATTTTGTTTAAATCACATGAAGGAAAAGGGGATGATAAACGTCAAAATATTGCTAAATTCGATGATTTTTCGTACGAAACAAAATGCAAGAAAACTTGCTTAAAATGCAATATTATGCGAAATTCTGAGATTTCAAGGCCAAATCACATATCGTGATACTACATGAAATAGTATCGAAATATTGGTAAAAATGAATATATTTACGTAATATCAAACTACATGAAAAACGTGAAAAAAGTCACTATATAACCATATTTGAGGATTTTAACTTCAAATCATAAAGCGAGGTTTCGTATTATTTAGATCCAAGAAAAGACATATGACAATGTTGTTTCCAATACAAATGATAAAAAACAATGTGTTTTCATTAGAAATAACTAAAATGTTCTTGATTTTCCGTTTATATTAACGAGGGAAGATGTACACGTAAAACCGCTCTAATCGGCTGAAACGTCGATATATGCAATAAAAACCGAACTTCTCCCCTTTTCAATATCTTACTCAGTATTTTAACGAGAAACAAATAGATGATTGAAAATGAAGTATTTAAGGTTATTATCTAATCAATTATGTGTTTGCATCATTTTTATCGAATATATATGAATTAATACCCATGGACTGAAAATTTACAAAAACGTGGAAAACGGCAAAATATTGCCTAATTCGATGATATTTTGTTTAAATCACATGAAGGAAAAGGGGATGATAAACGTCAAAATATTGCTAAATTCGATGATTTTTCGTACGAAAGAAAATGCAAGAAAACTTGCTTAAAATGCAATATTATGCGAAATTCTGAGATTTCAAGGCCAAATCACATATCATCATACTACATGAAATAGTATCGAAATATTGGTAAAAATGAATATATTTACGTAATATCAAACTACATGAAAAACGTGAAAAAAGTCACTATTTAACCATATTTGAGGATTTTATCTTCAAATCATAGAGCTTGGTTTCGTATTATTTGGTTCCAAGAAAAGACATATGACAATGTTGTTTCCAATACAAATGATAAAAATCAAAGTGTTTTCATTAGAATTAACTAAAATATTCCTGGTTTTCCGTTTATATTACCGATGGAAGATGTAAACGAAAATCGCTCTATTCCGGCTGAAACGTCGATATATGCAATAAAAACAGAACTTCTCCCCTCTTCAATATCTTACTCAGTATTTTAACGAGAAACAAATAGTTGATTGAAAATGAAGTATTTAAGGTTATTATCTAATCAATTATGTGTTTGCATCATTTTTATCGTATATATAATGAATTAATACCCATGGACTGAAAATTCACAAAAACGTGGAAAACGGCAAAATATTGCCTAATTCGATGATATTTTGTTTAAATCACATGAAGGAAAAGGAGATGATAAACGTCAAAATATTGCTATATTCGATGATTTTTCGTACGAAACGAAATGCAAGAAAACTTGCTTAAAATGCAATATTATGCGAAATTCTGAGATTTAAAGGCCAAATCACATATCGTGATACTACATGAAATAGTATCGAAATATTGGTAAAAATGAATATATTTACGTAATATCAAACTACATGAAAAACGTGAAAAAAGTCACTATATAACCATATTTGAGGATTTTAACTTCAAATCATAGAGCGAGGTTTCGTATTATTTAGATCCAAGAAAAGACATATGACAATGTTGTTTCCAATACAAATGATAAAAATCAATGTGTTTTCATTAGAATTAACTAAAATGTTCCTGATTTTCCGTTTATATTACTGATGGAAGATGTACACGTAAAACCGCTCTAAACCGGCTGAAACGTCGATATATGCAATAAAAACAGAACTTCTCCCCTTTTCAATATCTTACTCAGTATTTTAACGAGAAACAAATAGTTGATTGAAAATGAAGTATTTAAGGTTATTATCTAATCAATTATGTGTTTGCATCATTTTTATCGTATACATATGAATTAATACCCATGGACGGAAAATTCACAAAAACGTGGAAAACGGCAAAATATTGCCTAATTCGATGATATTTTGTTTAAATCACATGAAGGAAAAGGGGTTGATAAACGTCAAAATATTGCTAAATTCGATGATTTTTCGTACGAAACAAAATGCAAGAAAACTTGCTTAAAATGCAATATTATGCGAAATTCTGAGATTTCAAGGCCAAATCACATATCGTGATACTACATGAAATAGTATCGAAATATTGGTAAAAATGAATATATTTACGTAATATCAAACTACATGAAAAACGTGAAAAAAGTCACTATATAACCATATTTGAGGATTTTAACTTCAAATCATAAAGCGAGGTTTCGTATTATTTAGATCCAAGAAAAGACATATGACAATGTTGTTTCCAATACAAATGATAAAAAACAATGTGTTTTCATTAGAAATAACTAAAATGTTCTTGATTTTCCGTTTATATTAACGATGGAAGATGTACACGTAAAACCGCTCTAATCCGGCTGAAACGTCGATATATGCAATAAAAACCGAACTTCTCCCCTTTTCAATATCTTACTCAGTATTTTAACGAGAAACAAATAGCTGATTGAAAATGAAGTATTTAAGGTTATTATCTAATCAATTATGTGTTTGCATCATTTTTGTCGAATATATATGAATTAATACCCAAGGACTGAAAATTTACAAAAACGTGGAAAACGGCAAAATATTGCCTAATTCGATGATATTTTGTTTAAATCACATGAAGGAAAAGGGGATGATAAACGTCAAAATATTGCTAAATTCGATGATTTTTCGTACGAAACAAAATGCAAGAAAACTTGCTTAAAATGCAATATTATGCGAAATTCTGAGATTTCAAGGCCAAATCACATATCATCATACTACATGAAATAGTATCGAAATATTGGTAAAAATGAATATATTTACGTAATATCAAACTACATGAAAAACGTGAAAAAAGTCACTATTTAACCATATTTGAGGATTTTATCTTCAAATCATAGAGCTTGGTTTCGTATTATTTGGTTCCAAGAAAGACATATGACAATGTTGTTTCCAATACAAATGATAAAATCAAAGTGTTTTCATTAGAATTAACTAAAATATTCCTGGTTTTCCGTTTATATTACCGATGGAAGATGTACACGAAAATCGCTCTATTCCGGCTGAAACGTCGATATATGCAATAAAAACAGAACTTCTCCCCTCTTCAATATCTTACTCAGTATTTAACGAGAAACAAATAGTTGATTGAAAATGAAGTATTTAAGGTTATTATCTAATCAATTATGTGTTTGCATCATTTTTATCGTATATATAATGAATTAATACCCATGGACTGAAAATTCACAAAAACGTGGAAAACGGCAAAATATTGCCTAATTAGATGATATTTTGTTTAAATCACATGAAGGAAAAGGAGATGATAAACGTCAAAATATTGCTATATTCGATGATTTTTCGTACGAAACAAAATGCAAGAAAACTTGCTTAAAATGCAATATTATGCGAAATTCTGAGATTTAAAGGCCAAATCACATATCGTGATACTACATGAAAAAGTATCGAAATATTGGTAAAAATGAATATATTTACGTAATATCAAACTACATGAAAAAACGTGAAAAAAGTCACTATATAACCATATTTGAGGATTTTAACTTCAAATCATAGAGCGAGGTTTCGTATTATTTAGATCCAAGAAAAGACATATGACAATGTTGTTTCCAATACAAATGATAAAAATCAATGTGTTTTCATTAGAATTAACTAAAATGTTCCTGATTTTCCGTTTATATTACTGATGGAAGATGTACACGTAAAACCGCTCTATTCCGGCTGAAACGTCGATATATGTAATAAAAACAGAACTTCTCCCCTTTTCAATATCTTACTCAGTATTTTAACGAGAAACAAATAGTTGATTGAAAATGAAGTATTTAAGGTTATTATCTAATCAATTATGTGTTTGCATCATTTTTATCGTATATATATAATGAATTAATACCCATGGACGGAAAATTCACAAAAACGTGGAAAACGGCAAAATATTGCCTAATTCGATGATATTTTGTTTAAATCACATGAAGGAAAAGGGGATGATAAACGTCAAAATATTGCTAAATTTGATGATTTTTCGTACGAAACAAAATGCAAGAAAACTTGCTTAAAATGCAATATTATGCGAAATTCTGAGATTTCAAGGCCAAATCACATATCGTGATACTACATGAAATAGTATCGAAATATTGGTAAAAATGAATATATTTACGTAATATCAAACTACATGAAAAACGTGAAAAAAAGTCACTATATAACCATATTTGAGGATTTTAACTTCAAATCATAAAGCGAGGTTTCGTATTATTTAGATCCAAGAAAAGACATATGACAATGTTGTTTCCAATACAAATGATAAAAATCAATGTGTTTTCATTAGAATAACTAAAATGTTCTGATTTTCCGTTTATATTAACGAGGAAGATGTACACGTAAAACCGCTCTAATCCGGCTGAAACGTCGATATATGCAATAAAAACCGAACTTCTCCCCTTTTCAATATCTTACTCAGTATTTTAACGAGAAACAAATAGTGATTGAAAATGAAGTATTTAAGGTTATTATCTAATCAATTATGTGTTTGCATCATTTTTATCGTATATATATATGAATTAATACCCATGGACTGAAAATTTACAAAAACGTGGAAAACGGCAAAATATTGCCTAATTCGATGATATTTTGTTTAAATCACATGAAGGAAAAGGGGATGATAAACGTCAAAATATTGCTAAATTCGATGATTTTTCGTACGAAACAAAATGCAAGAAAACTTGCTTAAAATGCAATATTATGCGAAATTCTGAGATTTCAAGGCCAAATCACATATCATCATACTACATGAAATAGTATCGAAATATTGGTAAAAATGAATATATTTACGTAATATCAAACTACATGAAAACGTGAAAAAAGTCACTATTTAACCATATTTGAGGATTTTATCTTCAAATCATAGAGCGAGTTTCGTATTATTTGATCCAAGAAAAGACATATGACAATGTTGTTTCCAATACAAATGATAAAAATCAAGTGTTTTCATTAGAATTAACTAAAATATTCCTGATTTTCCGTTTATATTACGATGGAAGATGTACACGAAAACCGCTCTATTCCGGCTGAAACGTCGATATATGCAATAAAAACAGAACTTCTCCCCTTTCAATATCTTACTCAGTATTTTAACGAGAAACAAATAGTTGATTGAAAATGAAGTATTTAAGGTTATTATCTAATCAATTATGTGTTTGCATCATTTTTATCGTATATATAATGAATTAATACCCATGGACTGAAAATTCACAAAAACGTGGAAAACGGCAAAATATTGCCTAATTCGATGATATTTTGTTTAAATCACATGAAGGAAAAGGGGATGATAAACGTCAAAATATTGCTATATTCGATGATTTTTCGTACGAAACAAAATGCAAGAAAACTTGCTTAAAATGCAATATTATGCGAAATTCTGAGATTTGAAGGCCAAATCACATATCGTGATACTACATGAAATAGTATCGAAATATTGGTAAAAATGAATATATTTACGTAATATCAAACTACATGAAAAACGTGAAAAAAGTCACTATATAACCATATTTGAGGATTTTAACTTCAAATCATAGAGCGAGGTTTCGTATTATTTAGATCCAAGAAAAGACATATGACAATGTTGTTTCCAATACAAATGATAAAAATCAATGTGTTTTCATTAGAATTAACTAAAATGTTCCTGATTTTCCGTTTATATTACTGATGGAAGATGTACACGTAAAACCGCTCTATTCCGGCTGAAACGTCGATATATGCAATAAAAACAGAACTTCTCCCCTTTCAATATCTTACTCAGTATTTTAACGAGAAACAAATAGTTGATTGAAAATGAAGTATTTAAGGTTATTATCTAATCAATTATGTGTTTGCATCATTTTTATCGTATATATATATGAATTAATACCCATGACTGAAAATTCACAAAAACGTGGAAAACGGCAAAATATTGCCTAATTCGATGATATTTTGTTTAAATCACATGAAGGAAAAGGGGATGATAAACGTCAAAATATTGCTAAATTCGATGATTTTTCGTACGAAACAAAATGCAAGAAAACTTGCTTAAAATGCAATATTATGCGAAATTCTGAGATTTCAAGGCCAAATCACATATCGTGATACTACATGAAATAGTATCGAAATATTGGTAAAAATGAATATATTTACGTAATATCAAACTACATGAAAAACGTGAAAAAAGTCACTAACCATATTTGAGGATTTTAACTTCAAATCATAGAGCGAGGTTTCGTATTATTTAGATCCAAGAAAAGACATATGACAATGTTGTTTCCAATACAAATGATAAAAATCAATGTGTTTTCATTAGAATTAACTAAAATGTTCCTGATTTTCCGTTTATATTACGATGGAAGATGTACACGTAAAACCGCTCTATTCCGGCTGAAACGTCGATATATGCAATAAAAACAAACTTCTCCCCTTTTCAATATCTTACTCAGTATTTTAACGAGAAACAAATAGTGATTGAAAATGAAGTATTTAAGGTTATTATCTAATCAATTATGTGTTTGCATCATTTTTATCGTATATATATATGAATTAATACCCATGGACTGAAAATTCACAAAAACGTGGAAAACGGCAAAATATTGCCTAATTCGATGATATTTTGTTTAAATCACATGAAGGAAAAGGGGATGATAAACGTCAAAATATTGCTAAATTCGATGATTTTTCGTACGAAACAAAATGCAAGAAAACTTGCTTAAAATGCAATATTATGCGAAATTCTGAGATTTCAAGGCCAAATCACATATCGTGATACTACATGAAATAGTATCGAAATATTGGTAAAAATGAATATATTTACGTAATATCAAACTACATGAAAAACGTGAAAAAAGTCACTATTAACCATATTTGAGGATTTTAACTTCAAATCATAGAGCGAGGTTTCGTATTATTTGATCCAAGAAAAGACATATGACAATGTTGTTTCCAATACAAATGATAAAAATCAATGTGTTTTCATTAGAATTAACTAAAATGTTCCTGATTTTCCGTTTATATTACGATGGAAGATGTACACGTAAACCGCTCTATTCCGGCTGAAACGTCGATATATGCAATAAAAACAGAACTTCTCCCCTTTCAATATCTTACTCAGTATTTTAACGAGAAACAAATAGTTGATTGAAAATGAAGTATTTAAGGTTATTATCTAATCAATTATGTGTTTGCATCATTTTATCGTATATATAATGAATTAATACCCATGACTGAAAATTCACAAAAACGTGGAAAACGGCAAAATATTGCCTAATTCGATGATATTTTGTTTAAATCACATGAAGGAAAAGGGGATGATAAACGTCAAAATATTGCTAAATTCGATGATTTTTCGTACGAAACAAAATGCAAGAAAACTTGCTTAAAATGCAATATTATGCGAAATTCTGAGATTTGAAGGCCAAATCACATATCGTGATACTACATGAAATAGTATCGAAATATTGGTAAAAATGAATATATTTACGTAATATCAAACTACATGAAAAACGTGAAAAAAGTCACTATATAACCATATTTGAGGATTTTAACTTCAAATCATAGAGCGAGGTTTCGTATTATTTAGATCCAAGAAAAGACATATGACAATGTTGTTTCCAATACAAATGATAAAAATCAATGTGTTTTCATTAGAATTAACTAAAATGTTCCTGATTTTCCGTTTATATTACTGATGGAAGATGTACACGTAAAACCGCTCTATTCCGGCTGAAACGTCGATATATGCAATAAAAACAGAACTTCTCCCCTTTCAATATCTTACTCAGTATTTTAACGAGAAAGAAATAGTTGATTGAAAATGAAGTATTTAAGGTTATTATCTAATCAATTATGTGTTTGCATCATTTTTATCGTATATATATGAATTAATACCCATAGACTGAAAATTCACAAAAACGTGGAAAACGGCAAAATATTGCCTAATTCGATGATATTTTGTTTAAATCACATGAAGGAAAAGGGGATGATAAACGTCAAAATATTGCTAATTCGATGATTTTTCGTACGAAACAAAATGCAAGAAAACTTGCTTAAAATGCAATATTATGCGAAATTCTGAGATTTCAAGGCCAAATCACATATCGTGATACTACATGAAATAGTATCGAAATATTGGTAAAAATGAATATATTTACGTAATATCAAACTACATGAAAAACGTGAAAAAAGTCACTATATAACCATATTTGAGGATTTTAACTTCAAATCATAGAGCGAGGTTTCGTATTATTTAGTTCCAAGAAAAGACATATGACAATGTTGTTTCCAATACAAATGATAAAAATCAATGTGTTTTCATTAGAATTAACTAAAATGTTCTGATTTTCCGTTTATATTACGATGGAAGATGTACACGTAAAACCGCTCTATCCGGCTGAAACGTCGATATATGCAATAAAACCGAACTTCTCCCCTTTTCAATATCTTACTCAGTATTTTAACGAGAAACAAATAGTGATTGAAAATGAAGTATTTAAGGTTATTATCTAATCAATTATGTGTTTGCATCATTTTTATCGTATATATGAATTAATACCCATGGACTGAAAATTTACAAAAACGTGGAAAACGGCAAAATATTGCCTAATTCGATGATATTTTGTTTAAATCACATGAAGGAAAAGGGGATGATAAACGTCAAAATATTGCTAAATTCGATGATTTTTCGTACGAAACAAAATGCAAGAAAACTTGCTTAAAATGCAATATTATGCGAAATTCTGAGATTTCAAGGCCAAATCACATATGATACTACATGAAATAGTATCGAAATATTGGTAAAAATGAATATATTTACGTAATATCAAACTACATGAAAAACGTGAAAAAAGTCACTATTAACCATATTTGAGGATTTCTTCAAATCATAGAGCGAGGTTTCGTATTATTTGATCCAAGAAAAGACATATGACAATGTTGTTTCCAATACAAATGATAAAAACAATGTGTTTTCATTAGAATAACTAAAATGTTCCTGATTTTCCGTTTATATTACGATGGAAGATGTACACGTAAAACCGCTCTAATTCCGGCTGAAACGTCGATATATGCAATAAAAACAGAACTTCTCCCCTTTTCAATATCTTACTCAGTATTTTAACGAGAAACAAATAGTGATTGAAAATGAAGTATTTAAGGTTATTATCTAATCAATTATGTGTTTGCATCATTTTTATCGTATATATAATGAATTAATACCCATGGACTGAAAATTCACAAAAACGTGGAAAACGGCAAAATATTGCCTAATTCGATGATATTTTGTTTAAATCACATGAAGGAAAAGGGGATGATAAACGTCAAAATATTGCTAAATTCGATGATTTTTCGTACGAAACAAAATGCAAGAAAACTTGCTTAAAATGCAATATTATGCGAAATTCTGAGATTTCAAGGCCAAATCAATATCGTGATACTACATGAAATAGTATCGAAATATTGGTAAAAATGAATATATTTACGTAATATCAAACTACATGAAAACGTGAAAAAAGTCACTATTAACCATATTTGAGGATTTTAACTTCAAATCATAGAGCGAGGTTTCGTATTATTTAGATCCAAGAAAAGACATATGACAATGTTGTTTCCAATACAAATGATAAAAATCAATGTGTTTTCATTAGAATTAACTAAAATTTCCTGATTTTCCGTTTATATTACCGATGGAAGATGTACACGTAAAACCGCTCTATTCCGGCTGAAACGTCGATATATGCAATAAAAACAGAACTTCTCCCCTTTTCAATATCTTACTCAGTATTTTAACGAGAAACAAATAGTTGATTGAAAATGAAGTATTTAAGGTTATTATCTAATCAATTATGTGTTTGCATCATTTTATCGTATATATAATGAATTAATACCCATAGACTGAAAATTCACAAAAACGTGGAAAACGGCAAAATATTGCCTAATTCGATGATATTTTGTTTAAATCACATGAAGGAAAAGGGGATGATAAACGTCAAAATATTGCTAAATTCGATGATTTTTCGTACGAAACAAAATGCAAGAAAACTTGCTTAAAATGCAATATTATGCGAAATTCTGAGATTTGAAGGCCAAATCACATATCGTGATACTACATGAAATAGTATCGAAATATTGGTAAAAATGAATATATTACGTAATATCAAACTACATGAAAAACGTGAAAAAAGTCACTATATAACCATATTTGAGGATTTTAACTTCAAATCATAGAGCGAGGTTTCGTATTATTTAGATCCAAGAAAAGACATATGACAATGTTGTTTCCAATACAAATGATAAAAATCAATGTGTTTTCATTAGAATTAACTAAAATGTTTCCTATTTTCCGTTTATATTACTGATGGAAGATGTACACGTAAAACCGCTCTATTCCGGCTGAAACGTCGATATATGCAATAAAAACAGAACTTCTCCCCTTTCAATATCTTACTCAGTATTTTAACGAGAAACAATAGTTGATTGAAAATGAAGTATTTAAGGTTATTATCTAATCAATTATGTGTTTGCATCATTTTTATCGTATATATAATGAATTAATACCCATGTGAAAATTCACAAAAACGTGGAAAACGGCAAAATATTGCCTAATTCGATGATATTTTGTTTAAATCACATGAAGGAAAAGGGGATGATAAACGTCAAAATATTGCTAATTCGATGATTTTTCGTACGAAACAAAATGCAAGAAAACTTGCTTAAAATGCAATATTATGCGAAATTCTGAGATTTGAAGGCCAAATCACATATCGTGATACTACATGAAATAGTATCGAAATATTGGTAAAAATGAATATATTTACGTAATATCAAACTACATGAAAAACGTGAAAAAGTCACTATATAACCATATTGAGGATTTTAACTTCAAATCATAGAGCGAGGTTTCGTATTATTTAGATCCAAGAAAAGACATATGACAATGTTGTTTCCAATACAAATGATAAAAATCAATGTGTTTTCATTAGAATTAACTAAATGTTCCTGATTTTCCGTTTATATTAACGATGGAAGATGTACACGTAAAACCGCTCTAATTCCGGCTGAAACGTCGATATATGCAATAAAAACAGAACTTCTCCCCTTTTCAATATCTTACTCAGTATTTTAACGAGAAACAATAGTGATTGAAAATGAAGTATTTAAGGTTATTATCTAATCAATTATGTGTTTGCATCATTTTTATCGTATATATATAATGAATTAATACCCATGGACTGAAAATTTACAAAAACGTGGAAAACGGCAAAATATTTGCCTAATTCGATGATATTTTGTTAAATCACATGAAGGAAAAGGGGATGATAAACGTCAAAATATTGCTAAATTCGTGATTTTTCGTACGAAACAAAATGCAAGAAAACTTCTTAAAATGCAATATTATGCGAAATTCTGAGATTTCAAGGCCAAATCACATATCATCATACTACATGAAATAGTATCGAAATATTGGTAAAAATGAATATATTTACGTAATATCAAACTACATGAAACAACGTGAAAAAAGTCACTATT
>NC_091150.1:241405-257519 GCF_040958095.1 Procambarus clarkii | reverse complement strand
CCACACAACCACACACCCCACCACACTACCACACACCCCATCACACTACCACACACCCCACCACACAACCACACACCCCACGACACTACCACACACCCCACCACACTACCACACAACCCCACCACACAACCACACACCCCACCACACAACTCCACACTACCAAACACCAAACCACACTACCACACACCCCACCACACTACCACACAACTCCACCATACTACCACAAACCACACTACACTGCCACACCCCACCATACTACCACACAACCCCACCACACTACCACACACACCCCACCTCACAACCACAAACCCCACCACACTACCACACAACCCCACCACACTACCACACACGCCACCACACTACCACACACCCCACCACAATACCACACACCCCACCACACTACCACACATCCCCATCACACTACCACACACCCTACCACACAACCACACACCCCACCACACTACCACACACCCCACCACACACCCAACTATACTACCACACACCCCACCATACTACCACACTCCCCACCACACGACCAACCCCCTATCACACTACCACACACCCCACAGCACTACCACATACCCCACCACACTACCACACACCCCACCACACTACCACACAACCCCACCACACGACCAACCCCCTATCACACTACCACACACCCCACAGCACTACCACACACCCCACCACACTACCACACACCCCACCACACTACCACACAACCCCACCACACGACCAACCCCCTATCACACTACCACACACCCCACCACACTACCACACACCCCACCACACTACCACACAACCCCACCACACTACCACACACCCCACCACACATCCACGCACCCCACCACACACCCAACCATACTACCACACACCCCACCATACTACCACACACCCCACCATACTACCACACACCCCACCACACGACCAACCCTCATCACACTACCACACACCCCACCACACAACCACACACCCCACCACACTACCACACACCCCACCATACTACCACACAATCCCATCACACTACCACACACCCCAACACACAACCACACACCCCACCACACACCCAACCATACCACCACACACCCCACCACACTACCACACACCCCACCACACTACCACACAACCCCACCACACAACCACACACCCCAGTACACAGCCCCACACCCCACCACACACCCAACCATACTACCACACACCCCACCAAACTACCACACACCCCACCACACGACCAACCCCTATCACACTACCACACATCCCACCACACTAGCACACACCCCACCACACTACCACACAACCTCACCACACTACCACACATCCCATAACACAACCAAACACCCAACCACACACCCAACCATACTACCACACACCCAACCATACTACCACACACCCCCACCATACTACCACACACCCGACCACACGACCAACCCCCCATCACACCACCACACACCCCAATACACAACCACACACCCCACCACACACCACACCATACTACCACACACCCCATCCTACTACCACACACCCCATCATACTACCACACACCCCACGACACACCCAACCATACTACCACACACCCCACAATACTACCACACACCCCACCACACGACCAACCCCGCATCACACTACCACACACCCCACCACACAACCACACACCCCATCACACTACCACACACCCCACCACACTACCAAACACCCCACCACACTACCACACACCCCACCACACTACCACCAACCCCACCACACACCCCACCACACAACCCCACACCCCACCACACAACCACACACCCCACAACACAACCGCACACCCCACCACACACCCAACCATACTACCACACAACCCCACGACACTACCACACACCCCACCACACAACGACACACCCCACCACACACCCAACCATACTACCACACACCCCACCATACTACCACACACCCCACCACACGACCAACCCTCCATCACATTACCACACACCCCACCACACTACCACACGCCCCACCACACGACCAACCCCTCACCACACTACCACACACCCACTACACTACCACACACCCCACCACACTACCACACACCCCACCATACTACCACACACCCCACCACACACCCAACCATACTAACACACACCCCACCATACTACCACACACCCGACCACACGACCAACCCCCCATCACACTACCACACACCCCAATACAATACCACACACCCCACCACACACCCCACCATACTACCACACACGCCACCATACTACCACACACCCCACCACACACCCAACCATACTACCACACACCCCCACCATACTACCACACACCCCACCACACGACCAAACCCCCCATCACACTACCACACACCCCACCTTACTGCCACACACCCCACCACACTACCACACACCCCACCACACTACCACACAACCCCACCACACTACCACACACCCTACCACACATCCACACACCCCACCACACACCCAACCATACTACCACACACCCCACAATACTACCACACACCCCACCACACGACCAACCCCGCATCACACTACCACACACCCCACCACAACCACACACCCCATCACACTACCACACACCCCACCACACTACCAAATACCCCACCACACTACCAAACAACCCCACCAAACTACCAAACCCCAAACCACACTACCACACACCCCACCACACTACCACACAACCCCACCACACTACCACAAACCCCACCACACTGCCACACCCCACCATACTACAACACAACCCCACCACACTACCACACACACCCCACCTCACTACCACAAACCCCACCACACTACCACACAACCCAACCACACTACCACACACGCCACCACACTACTACACACCCCACCACACACCCAACTATACTACCACACACCCCACTATACTACCACACACCCCACCACACGACCAACCCCCTATCACACTACCACACACCCCTCTACACTACCACACGCCCCACCACACGACCAACCCCTAATCACACTGCCACACACCCACTATACTACCACACACCCCAAAACACTACCACACACCCCACCATACTACCACACACCCCACCACACACCCAACCATACTACGACACACCCCCACCATACTACCACACACCCGACCACACGACCAACCCCCCATCACACCACCACACACCCCAATACACAACCACACACCCCACCACACACCCCACCATACTACCACACACCCCACCACACACCCAACCATACTACCACATACCCAATCACACTACCACACACCCCACCACACTACCACACACCCAACCATACTACCACATACCCAATCACACTACCACACACCCCACCACACTACCACACACCCAACCATACTACCACACACCCCACCACACGACCAGCCTCCATCACACTACCGCACACACCACCACACACCCCACCACACACCCCACCACACACCCCACCACACTACCACACAACCCCACCACTTAACCACACACCCCACCACACATCCACACACCCCACCACACACCCAACCATACTACCACACACCCCACCATACTACCACACACCCCACCACACGACCAACCCCCCATCACACTACCACACACGCCACCACACAACCATACACCACACCACACTACCACACACCCCACCACACTACCACACAACCCCACCACACTACCACACACCCCACCACACAACCACACACGCCACCACACACCCAACCATACCCCCACACACCCCACCACACTACCACACCACACTACCACACATCCCCACCACACAACCACACACCCCACCACACAACCCCACACCCCACCACACACCCAACCATACTACTACACACCCCACCATGCTACCACACACCCCACCACACGACCAACCCCCATCACACTACCACACATCCCACCACACTACCACACCCCCCACCACACTACCACACCCCCCACCACACGACCAACCCCCATCACACTACCACACACCCCACCACACTACCACACAACCCCACCACACTACCACAAACCCCACCACACTGCCACACCCCACCATACTACAACACAACCCCACCACACTACCACACACACCCCACCTCACTACCACAAACCCCACCACACTACCACACAACCCAACCACACTACCACACACGCCACCACACTACTACACACCCCACCACACACCCAACTATACTACCACACACCCCACTATACTACCACACACCCCACCACACGACCAACCCCCTATCACACTACCACACACCCCTCTACACTACCACACGCCCCACCACACGACCAACCCCTAATCACACTGCCACACACCCACTATACTACCACACACCCCAAAACACTACCACACACCCCACCATACTACCACACACCCCACCACACACCCAACCATACTACGACACACCCCCACCATACTACCACACACCCGACCACACGACCAACCCCCCATCACACCACCACACACCCCAATACACAACCACACACCCCACCACACACCCCACCATACTACCACACACCCCACCATACTACCACACACCCCACCACACACCCAACCATACTACCACATACCCAATCACACTACCACACACCCCACCACACTACCACACACCCAACCATACTACCACATACCCAATCACACTACCACACACCCCACCACACTACCACACACCCAACCATACTACCACACACCCCACCACACGACCAGCCTCCATCACACTACCGCACACACCACCACACACCCCACCACACACCCCACCACACACCCCACCACACTACCACACAACCCCACCACTTAACCACACACCCCACCACACATCCACACACCCCACCACACACCCAACCATACTACCACACACCCCACCATACTACCACACACCCCACCACACGACCAACCCCCCATCACACTACCACACACGCCACCACACAACCATACACCACACCACACTACCACACACCCCACCACACTACCACACAACCCCACCACACTACCACACACCCCACCACACAACCACACACGCCACCACACACCCAACCATACCACCACACACCCCACCACACTACCACACCACACTACCACACATCCCCACCACACAACCACACACCCCACCACACAACCCCACACCCCACCACACACCCAACCATACTACTACACACCCCACCATGCTACCACACACCCCACCACACGACCAACCCCCATCACACTACCACACATCCCACCACACTACCACACCCCCCACCACACTACCACACCCCCCACCACACGACCAACCCCCATCACACTACCACACACCCCACCACACAACCACACACCCCACCACACTACCACACACCCCACCATACTACCACACAACCCCACCACACTACCACACATCCCACCACACAACCACACACCCCACCACACACCCAACCATACCACCACACACCCTACCACACTACCACACACCCCACCACACTACCACACAACCCCACCTCACTACCACACACCCGACCACACAACCACACACCCCACCACACTACCACACACCCCACCACACAACCACACACCACACCACACACCCAACTATACTACCACACACCCCACCATACTACCACACACCCCACTACACGACCAACCCCCTATCACACTACCACACACCCCACCACACTACCACACACCCCACCACACTACCACACAACCCCACCACACTACCACACACCCCACCACACATCCACACACCCCAACACACACCCAACCATACTACCACACACCCCACCATACTACCACACACCCCACCACACGACCAACCCCCCATCACACTACCACACACCCCACCACACAACCACACACCCCACCACACTACCACACAACCCCACCACACTACCACACACCCCACCACACAACCACACACCCCACCACACAACCACACACCTCAACACACACCCAACCATACCACCACACACCCCACCATACTACCACACACCCCACAACACGACCAACTCCCCATCACACTACCACATACCCCACCACACAACCACACACCCCACCACACTACCACACACCCCATCACACTACCACACACCCCACCACACAACCACACACCCCACGACACTACCACACACCCCACCACACTACCACACAACCCCACCACACAACCACACACCCCACCACACAACTCCACACTACCAAACACCAAACCACACTACCACACACCCCACCACACTACCACACAACTCCACCATACTACCACAAACCACACTACACTGCCACACCCCACCATACTACCACACAACCCCACCACACTACCACACACACCCCACCTCACTACCACAAACCCCACCACACTACCACACAACCCCACCACACTACCACACACCCCACCACACTACCACACATCCCCATCACACTACCACACACCCCACCACACAACCACACACCCCACCACACTACCACACACCCCACCACACACCCAACTATACTACCACACACCCCACCATACTACCACACTCCCCACCACACGACCAACCCCCTATCACACTACCACACACCCCACAGCACTACCACACACCCCACCACACTACCACACACCCCACCACACTACCACACAACCCCACCACACGACCAACCCCCTATCACACTACCACACACCCCACAGCACTACCTCACACCCCACCACACTACCACACACCCCACCACACTACCACACAACCCCACCACACGACCAACCCCCTATCACACTACCACACACCCCACCACACTACCACACACCCCACCACACTACCACACAACCCCACCACACTACCACACACCCCACCACACATCCACGCACCCCACCACACACCCAACCATACTACCACACACCCCACCATACTACCACACACCCCACCATACTACCACACACCCCACCACACGACCAACCCTCATCACACTACCACACACCCCACCACACAACCACACACCCCACCACACTACCACACACCCCACCATACTACCACACAATCCCACCACACTACCACACACCCCAACACACAACCACACACCCCACCACACACCCAACCATACCACCACACACCCCACCACACTACCACACACCCCACCACACTACCACACAACCCCACCACACAACCACACACCCCAGTACACAGCCCCACACCCCACCACACACCCAACCATACTACCACACACCCCACCAAACTACCACACACCCCACCACACGATCAACCCCTATCACACTACCACACATCTCACCACACTAGCACACACCCCACCACACTACCACACAACCTCACCACACTACCACACATCCCATAACACAACCAAACACCCAACCACACACCCAACCATACTACCACACACCCAACCATACTACCACACACCCCCACCATACTACCACACACCCGACCACACGACCAACCCCCCATCACACCACCACACACCCCAATACACAACCACACACCCCACCACACACCCCACCATACTACCACACACCTGATCCTACTACCACACACCCCATCATACTACCACACACCCCACGACACACCCAACCATACTACCACACACCCCACAATACTACCACACACCCCACCACACGACCAACCCCGCATCACACTACCACACACCCCACCACACAACCACACACCCCATCACACTACCACACACCCCACCACACTACCAAACACCCCACCACACTACCAAACAACCCCACCAAACTACCAAACCCCAAACCACACTACCACACACCCCACCACACTACCACACAACCCCACCACACTACCACAAACCCCACCACACTGCCACACCCCACCATACTACCACACAACCCCACCACACTACCACACACACCCCACCTCACTACCACAAACCCCACCACACTACCACACAACCCAACCACACTACCACACACGCCACCACACTACTACACACCCCACCACACTACCACGCACCCCACCACACTACCACACATCCCCACCACACTACCACACACCCCACCACGCTACCACACACCCCACCACACACCCAACTATACTACCACACACCCCACCATACTACCACACACCCCACCACACGACAAACCCCCTATCACAATACCACTCACCCCTCTACACTACCACACGCCCCACCACACGACCAACCCCTCATCACACTACCACACACCCACTACACTACCACACACCCCAAAACACTACCACACACCCCACCATACTACCACACACCCCACCACACACCCAACCATACTACCACACACCCCCACCATACTACCACACACCCGACCACACGACCAACCCCCCATCACACCACCACACACTCCAATACACAACCACACACCCCACCATACTACCACACACCCCACCATACTACCACACACCCCACCACACACCCAACCATACTACCACATACCCCATCACACTACCACACACCCCACCACACTACCACACACCCAACCATACTACCATACTACCACACACCCCACCACACGACCAGCCCCCCATCACACTACCACACACACCACCACACACCCCACCACACACCCCACGACACTTCCACACAACCCCACCACACTACCACACACCCCACCACACATCCACACACCCCACCACACACCCAACCATACTACCACACACCCCACCATACTACCACACACCCCACCACACACGCCATCACACTACCACACACCCCACCATACTACCACACAACCCCACCACACGACCAAGGCCCCATCACACTACCACACACCCAACAACACAACCACACCCCACCACACTACCACACACCCCACCACACTAGCACACAACCCCACCACACTACCACACACCCCACCACACAACCACACACGCCATCACACACCCAACCATACCACCACACACCCCACCACACTACCACACACCCCACCACACTACCACACAACCCCACCACACAACCACACACCCCACCTCACAACCCCACACCCAACCACACACCCAACCATACTACCACACACCGCACCATACTACCACACACCCCACCACACGACCAACCCCCACCACACAACCACACACCCCACCACACTACCACACACCCCACCATACTACCACACAACCCCACCACACTACCACACACTCCACCACAAAACCACACACCCCACCACACACCCAACCATACCACAACACACCCCACCACACTACCACACACCCCACCACACTACCACACAACCCCACCTCACTACCACACACCCGACCACACAACCACACACCCCACCACACTACCACACACCCCACCACACAACCACACTCCCCACCACACACCCAACTATACTATCACACACCCCACCATACTACCACACACCCCACCACACGACCAACCCCCTATCACACTACCACACGCCCCACCACACTACCACACACCCCACCACACTACCACACAACCCCACCACACTACCACACACCCCACCACACAACCACACACCCCAACACACACCCAACCATACCACCACACACCCCACCACACTACCACACAACCCCACCACACTACCACACACCCCACCACACAACCACACACCCAAACACACACCCAACCATACCACCACACACCCCACCACACTACCACACACCCCTCCACACTACCACACAACCCCACCACACAACCACACACCCCACCACACAACCCCACACTACCAAACACCAAACTACACTACCACACACCCCACCACACTACCACACAACTCCACCATACTACCACAAACCCCACCACACTGCCACACCCCACCATACTACCACACAACCCCACCACACTACCACACACACCCCACCTCACTACCACAAACCCCACCACACTACCACACAACCCCACCACACTACCACACACGCCACCACACTACCACACACCCCACCACACTACCACACACCCCACCACACTACCACACAACCCCACCACACAACCACACACCCCACCACACAACCACACACCCCACCACACTACCACACACCCCACCACACAACCACCCACCCCACCACACACCCAACTATACTACCACACACCCAACCATACTACCACACACCCCACCACACGACCAACCCCCTATCACACTACCACACACCCCACCACACTACCACACACCCCACCACACTACCACACACCCCACCACACTACCACACAACCCCACCACACTACCACACACCCCACCACACATCCACGCACCCCACCACACACCCAACCATACTACCACACACCCCACCATACTACCACACACCCCACCATACTACCACACACCCCACCACACGACCAACCCCCATCACACTACCACACACCCCACCACACAACCACACACCCCACTTCACTACCACACACCCCACCATTCTACCACACAATCCCACCACACTACCACACACTCCAACACACAACCACACACCCCACCACACACCCAACCATACCACCTAACACCCCACCACACTACCACACACCCCACCACACTACCACACAACCCCACCACACGACCAACCCTCATCACACTACCACACACCCCACCACACAACCACACACCCAACCATACTACCACACACCCCACCACACGACCAACCCTCATCACACTACCACACACCCCACCACACAACCACACACCCCACCACACTACCACACACCCCACCATACTACCACACAATCCCACCACACTACCACACACCCCAACACACAACCACACACCCCACCACACACCCAACCATACCACCACACACCCCACCACACAACCACACACCCAACCATACTACCACACACCCCACCACACGACCAACCCTCATCACACTACCACACACCCCACCACACAACCACACACCCCACCACACTACCACACACCCCACCATACTACCACACAATCCCACCACACTACCACACACCCCAGTACACAGCCCCACACCCCACCACACACCCAACCATACTACCACACACCCCACCAAACTACCACACACCCCACCACACGACCAACCCCTATCACACTACCACACATCCCACCACACTAGCACACACCCCACCACACTACCACACAACCTCACCACACTACCACACATCCCATAACACAACCAAACACCCAACCACACACCCAACCATACTACCACACACCCAACCATACTACCACACACCCCCACCATACTACCACACACCCGACCACACGACCAACCCCCCATCACACCACCACACACCCCAATACACAACCACACACCCCACCACACACCCCACCATACTACCACACACCCCATCCTACTACCACACACCCCATCATACTACCACACACCCCACGACACACCCAACCATACTACCACACACCCCACAATACTACCACACACCCCACCACACGACCAACCCCGCATCACACTACCACACACCCCACCACACAACCACACACCCCATCACACTACCACACACCCCACCACACTACCAAACACCCCACCACACTACCAAACAACCCCACCAAACTACCAAACCCCAAACCACACTACCACACACCCCACCACACTACCACACAACCCCACCACACTACCACAAACCCCACCACACTGCCACACCCCACCATACTACCACACAACCCCACCACACTACCACACACACCCCACCTCACTACCACAAACCCCACCACACTACCACACAACCCAACCACACTACCACACACGCCACCACACTACTACACACCCCACCACACTACCACGCACCCCACCACACTACCACACATCCCCACCACACTACCACACACCCCACCACGCTACCACACACCCCACCACACACCCAACTATACTACCACACACCCCACCATACTACCACACACCCCACCACACGACAAACCCCCTATCACACTACCACTCACCCCTCTACACTACCACACGCCCCACCACACGACCAACCCCTCATCACACTACCACACACCCACTACACTTCCACACACCCCAAAACACTACCACACACCCCAACATACTACCACACACCCCACCACACACCCAACCATACTACCACACACCCCCACCATACTACCACACACCCGACCACACGACCAACCCCCCATCACACCACCACACACCCCAATACACAACCACACACCCCACCATACTACCACACACCCCACCATACTACCACACACCCCACCACACACCCAACCATACTACCACATACCCCATCACACTACCACACACCCCACCACACTACCACACACCCAACCATACTACCACACACCCCACCACACGACCAGCCCCCTATCACACTACCACACACACCACCACACACCCCACCACACACCCCACGACACTTCCACACAACCCCACCACACTACCACACACCCCACCACACATCCACACACCCCACCACACACCCAACCATACTACCACACACCCCACCATACTACCACACACCCCACCACACACGCCATCACACTACCACACACCCCACCATACTACCACACAACCCCACCACACGACCAAGGCCCCATCACACTACCACACACCCAACAACACAACCACACCCCACCACACTACCACACACCCCACCACACTAGCACACAACCCCACCACACTACCACACACCCCACCACACAACCACACACGCCATCACACACCCAACCATACCACCACACACCCCACCACACTACCACACACCCCACCACACTACCACACAACCCCACCTCACTACCACACACCCGACCACACAACCACACACCCCACCACACTACCACACACCCCACCACACAACCACACTCCCCACCACACACCCAACTATACTATCACACACCCCATTATACTACCACACACCCCACCACACGACCAACCCCCTATCACACTACCACACGCCCCACCACACTACCACACACCCCACCACACTACCACACAACCCCACCACACTACCACACACCCCACCACACAACCACACACCCCAACACACACCCAACCATACCACCACACACCCCACCACACTACCAGACAACCCCACCACACTACCACACACCCCACCACACAACCACACACCCAAACACACACCCAACCATACCACCACACACCCCACCACACTACCACACACCCCTCCACACTACCACACAACCCCACCACACAACCACACACCCCACCACACAACCCCACACTACCAAACACCAAACTACACTACCACACACCCCACCACACTACCACACAACTCCACCATACTACCACAAACCCCACCACACTGCCACACCCCACCATACTACCACACAACCCCACCACACTACCACACACACCCCACCTCACTACCACAAACCCCACCACACTACCACACAACCCCACCACACTACCACACACGCCACCACACTACCACACACCCCACCACACTACCACACACCCCACCACACTACCACACAACCCCACCACACAACCACACACCCCACCACACAACCACACACCCCACCACACTACCACACACCCCACCACACAACCACCCACCCCACCACACACCCAACTATACTACCACACACCCAACCATACTACCACACACCCCACCACACGACCAACCCCCTATCACACTACCACACACCCCACCACACTACCACACACCCCACCACACTACCACACACCCCACCACACTACCACACAACCCCACCACACTACCACACACCCCACCACACATCCACGCACCCCACCACACACCCAACCATACTACCACACACCCCACCATACTACCACACACCCCACCATACTACCACACACCCCACCACACGACCAACCCCCATCACACTACCACACACCCCACCACACAACCACACACCCCACTTCACTACCACACACCCCACCATTCTACCACACAATCCCACCACACTACCACACACTCCAACACACAACCACACACCCCACCACACACCCAACCATACCACCTAACACCCCACCACACTACCACACACCCCACCACACTACCACACAACCCCACCACACGACCAACCCTCATCACACTACCACACACCCCACCACACAACCACACACCCAACCATACTACCACACACCCCACCACACGACCAACCCTCATCACACTACCACACACCCCACCACACAACCACACACCCCACCACACTACCACACACCCCACCATACTACCACACAATCCCACCACACTACCACACACCCCAACACACAACCACACACCCCACCACACACCCAACCATACCACCACACACCCCACCACACAACCACACACCCAACCATACTACCACACACCCCACCACACGACCAACCCTCATCACACTACCACACACCCCACCACACAACCACACACCCCACCACACTACCACACACCCCACCATACTACCACACAATCCCACCACACTACCACACACCCCAGTACACAGCCCCACACCCCACCACACACCCAACCATACTACCACACACCCCACCAAACTACCACACACCCCACCACACGACCAACCCCTATCACACTACCACACATCCCACCACACTAGCACACACCCCACCACACTACCACACAACCTCACCACACTACCACACATCCCATAACACAACCAAACACCCAACCACACACCCAACCATACTACCACACACCCAACCATACTACCACACACCCCCACCATACTACCACACACCCGACCACACGACCAACCCCCCATCACACCACCACACACCCCAATACACAACCACACACCCCACCACACACCCCACCATACTACCACACACCCCATCCTACTACCACACACCCCATCATACTACCACACACCCCACGACACACCCAACCATACTACCACACACCCCACAATACTACCACACACCCCACCACACGACCAACCCCGCATCACACTACCACACACCCCACCACACAACCACACACCCCATCACACTACCACACACCCCACCACACTACCAAACACCCCACCACACTACCAAACAACCCCACCAAACTACCAAACCCCAAACCACACTACCACACACCCCACCACACTACCACACAACCCCACCACACTACCACAAACCCCACCACACTGCCACACCCCACCATACTACCACACAACCCCACCACACTACCACACACACCCCACCTCACTACCACAAACCCCACCACACTACCACACAACCCAACCACACTACCACACACGCCACCACACTACTACACACCCCACCACACTACCACGCACCCCACCACACTACCACACATCCCCACCACACTACCACACACCCCACCACGCTACCACACACCCCACCACACACCCAACTATACTACCACACACCCCACCATACTACCACACACCCCACCACACGACAAACCCCCTATCACACTACCACTCACCCCTCTACACTACCACACGCCCCACCACACGACCAACCCCTCATCACACTACCACACACCCACTACACTTCCACACACCCCAAAACACTACCACACACCCCAACATACTACCACACACCCCACCACACACCCAACCATACTACCACACACCCCCACCATACTACCACACACCCGACCACACGACCAACCCCCCATCACACCACCACACACCCCAATACACAACCACACACCCCACCATACTACCACACACCCCACCATACTACCACACACCCCACCACACACCCAACCATACTACCACATACCCCATCACACTACCACACACCCCACCACACTACCACACACCCAACCATACTACCACACACCCCACCACACGACCAGCCCCCTATCACACTACCACACACACCACCACACACCCCACCACACACCCCACGACACTTCCACACAACCCCACCACACTACCACACACCCCACCACACATCCACACACCCCACCACACACCCAACCATACTACCACACACCCCACCATACTACCACACACCCCACCACACACGCCATCACACTACCACACACCCCACCATACTACCACACAACCCCACCACACGACCAAGGCCCCATCACACTACCACACACCCAACAACACAACCACACCCCACCACACTACCACACACCCCACCACACTAGCACACAACCCCACCACACTACCACACACCCCACCACACAACCACACACGCCATCACACACCCAACCATACCACCACACACCCCACCACACTACCACACACCCCACCACACTACCACACAACCCCACCACACAACCACACACCCCACCTCACAACCCCACACCCAACCACACACCCAACCATACTACCACACACCGCACCATACTACCACACACCCCACCACACGACC
>NC_091150.1:215726-240905 GCF_040958095.1 Procambarus clarkii | reverse complement strand
GGAAAACGGCAAAATATTGCCTAATTCGATGATATTTTGTTTAAATCACATGAAGGAAAAGGAGATGATAAACGTCAAAATATTGCTATATTCGATGATTTTTCGTACGAAACAAAATGCAAGAAAACTTGCTTAAAATGCAATATTATGCGAAATTCTGAGATTTGAAGGCCAAATCACATATCGTGATACTACATGAAATAGTATCGAAATATTGGTAAAAATGAATATATTTACGTAATATCAAACTACATGAAAAAGGTAAAAAAGTCACTATATAACCATATTTGAGGATTTTAACTTCAAATCATAGAGCGAGGTTTCGTATTCTTTAGATCCAAGAAAAGACATATGACAATGTTGTTTCCAATACAAATGATAAAAAACAATGTGTTTTCATTAGAATTAACTATAATGTTCTTGATTTTCCGTTTATATTAACGATGGAAGATGTACACGTAAAACCGCTCTAATCCGGCTGAAACGTCGATATATGCAATAAAAACCGAACTTCTCCCCTTTTCAATATCTTACTCAGTATTTTAACGAGAAACAAATAGATGATTGAAAATGAAGTATTTAAGGTTATTATCTAATCAATTATGTGTTTGCATCATTTTTATCGTATATATATGAATTAAAACCCATGGACTGAAAATTCACAAAAACGTGGAAAACGGCAAAATATTACCTAATTCGATGATATTTGTTTAAATCACATGAAGGAAAAGGAGATGATAAACGTCAAAATATTGCTATATTCGATGATTTTTCGTACTAAACAAAATGCAAGAAAACTTGCTTAAAATGCAATATTATGCGAAATTCTGAGATTTCAAGGCCAAATCACATATCGTGATACTACATGAAATAGTATCGAAATATTGGTAAAAATGAATATATTTACGTAATATCAAACTACATGAAAAACGTGAAAAAAGTCACTATATAACCATATTTGAGGATTTTAACTTCAAATCATAGAGCGAGGTTTCGTATTATTTAGTTCCAAGAAAAGACATATGACAATGTTGTTTCCAATACAAATGATAAAAAACAATGTGTTTTCATTAGAATTAACTATAATGTTATTGATTTTCCGTTTATATTAACGATGGAAGATGTACACGTAAAACCGCTCTAATCCGGCTGAAACGTCGATATATGCAATAAAACCCGAACTTCTCCCCTTTTCAATATCTTACTCAGTATTTTATCGAGAAACAAATAGATGATTGAAAATGAAGTATTTAAGGTTATTATCTAATCAATTATGTGTTTACATCATTTTTATCGTATATATATATGAATTAATACCCATGGACGGAAAATTCACAAAAACGTGGAAAACGGCAAAATATTGCCTAATTCGATGATATTTTGTTTAAATCACATGAAGGAAAAGGAGATGATAAACGTTAAAATATTGCTAAATTCGATGATTTTTCGTACGAAGCAAAATGCAAGAAAACTTGCTTAAAATGCAATATTATGCGAAATTCTGAGATTTGAAGGCCAAATCACATATCGTGATACTACATGAAATAGTATCGAAATATTGGTAAAAATGAATATATGTAATATCAAACTACATGAAAAACGTGAAAAAAGTCACTATATAACCATATTTGAGGATTTTAACTTCAAATCATAGAGCGAGGTTTCGTATTATTTAGTTCCAAGAAAAGACATATGACAATGTTGTTTCCAATACAAATAATAAAAAACATGTGTTTTCATTAGAATTAACTATAATGTTCTTGATTTTCCGTTTATATTAACGAGGGAAGATGTACACGTAAAACCGCTCTAATCCGGCTGAAACGTCGATATATGCAATAAAAACCGAACTTCTCCCCTTTTCAATATCTTACTCAGTATTTTAACGAGAAACAAATAGATGATTGAAAATGAAGTATTTAAGGTTATTATCTAATCAATTATGTGTGTGCATCATTTTTATCGTATATAATGAATTAAAACCCATGGACTGAAAATTCACAAAAACGTGGAAAACGGCAAAATGTTGCCTAATTCGATGATATTTTGTTTAAATCACATGAAGGAAAAGGAGATGATAAACGTCAAAATATTGCTATATTCGATGATTTTTCGTACGAAACAAAATGCAAGAAAACTTGCTTAAAATGCAATATTATGCGAAATTCTGAGATTTAAAGGCCAAATCACATATCGTGATACTACATGAAATAGTATCGAAATATTGGTAAAAATGAATATATTTACGTAATATCAAACTACATGAAAAACGTGAAAAAAGTCACTATATAACCATATTTGAGGATTTTAACTTCAAATCATAGAGCGAGGTTTCGTATTATTTAGTTCCAAGAAAAGACATATGACAATGTTGTTTCCAATACAAATGATAAAAAACAATGTGTTTTCATTAGAATTAACTATAATGTTATTGATTTTCCGTTTATATTAACGATGGAAGATGTACACGTAAAATCGCTCTAATCCGGCTGAAACGTCGATATATGCAATAAAAACCGAACTTCTCCCCTTTTCAATATCTTACTCAGTATTTTAACGAGAAACAAATAGATGATTGAAAATGAAGTATTTAAGGTTATTATCTAATCAATTATGTGTTTGCATCATTTTTATCGTATATATATATGAATTAATACCCATGGACGGAAAATTCACAAAAACGTGGAAAACGGCAAAATATTGCCTAATTCGATGATATTTTGTTTAAATCACATGAAGGAAAAGGAGATGATAAACGTCAAAATATTGCTATATTTGATGATTTTTCGTACGAAACAAAATGCAAGAAAACTTGCTTAAAATGCAATATTATGCGAAATTCTGAGATTTGAAGGCCAAATCACATATCGTGATACTACATGAAATAGTATCGAAATATTGGTAAAAATGAATATATTTACGTAATATCAAACTACATGAAAAACGTGAAAAAAGTCACTATATAACCATATTTGAGGATTTTAACTTCAAATCATAGAGCGAGGTTTCGTATTATTTAGATCCAAGAAAAGACATATGACAATGTTGTTTCCAATACAAATGATAAAAAACAATGTGTTTTCATTAGAATTAACTATAATGTTCTTGATTTTCCGTTTATATTAACGATGGAAGATGTACACGTAAAACCGCTCTAATCCGGCTGAAACGTCGATATATGCAATAAAAACCGAACTTCTCCCCTTTTCAATATCTTACTCAGTATTTTAACGAGAAACAAATAGATGATTGAAAATGAAGTACTTAAGGTTATTATCTAAACAATTATGTGTTTACATCATTTTTATCGTATATATATATGAATTAATACCCATGGACGGAAAATTCACAAAAACGTGGAAAACGGCAAAATATTGCCTAATTCGATGATATTTTGTTTAAATCACATGAAGGAAAAGGAGATGATAAACGTTAAAATATTGCTAAATTCGATGATTTTTCGTACGAAGCAAAATGCAAGAAAACTTGCTTAAAATGCAATATTATGCGAAATTCTGAGATTTCAAGGCCAAATCACATATCGTGTTACTACATGAAATAGTATCGAAATATTGGTAAAAATTAATATATTTACGTAATATCAAACTACATGAAAAACGTGAAAAAAGTCACTATTTAACCATATTTGAGGATTTTAACTTCAAATCACAGAGCGAGGTTTCGTACTATTTGGATCCAAGAAAAGACATATGACAATGTTGTTTCCAATACAAATGATAAAATACAATGTGTTTTCATTAGAATAACCTATAATGTTCTTGATTTTCCGTTTATATTAAAGAGGGAAGATGTACACGTAAAACCGCTCTAATCCGGCTGAAACGTCGATATATGCAATAAAAACCGAACTTCTCCCCTTTTCAATATCTTACTCAGTATTTTAACGAGTAACAAATAGATGATTGAAAATGAAGTATTTAAGGTTATTATCTAATCAATTATGTGTTTGCATCATTTTTATCGTATATATATGAATTAAAACCCATGGACTGAAAATTCACAAAAACGTGGAAAACGGCAAAATATTGCCTAATTCGATGATATTTTGTTTAAATCACATGAAGGAAAAGGAGATGATAAACGTCAAAATATTGCTATATTCGATGATTTTTCGTACGAAACAAAATGCAAGAAAACTTGCTTAAAATGCAATATTATGCGAAATTCTGAGATTTGAAGGCCAAATCACATATCGTGATACTACATGAAATTGTATCGAAATATTGGTAAAAATGAATATATTGACGTAATATCAAACTACATGAAAAACGTGAAAAAGTCACTATATAACCATATTTGAGGATTTTAACTTCAAATCATAGAGCGAGGTTTCGTATTATTTAGTTCCAAGAAAAGACATATGACAATGTTGTTTCTAATACAAATGATAAAAAACAATGTGTTTTCATTAGAATTAACTATAATGTTCTTGATTTTCCGTTTATATTAACGATGGAAGATGTACACGTAAAACCGCTCTAATCCGGCTGAAACGTCGATATATGCAATAAAAACCGAACTTCTCCCCTTTTCAATATCTTACTCAGTATTTTAACGAGCAACAAATAGATGATTGAAAATGAAGTATTTAAGTTTATTATCTAATCAATTATGTGTTTGCATCATTTTTATCGTATATATATATGAATTAATACCCATGGACGGAAAATTCACAAAAACGTGGAAAACGGCAAAATATTGCATAATTCGATGATATTTTGTTTAAATCACATGAAGGAAAAGGAGATGATAAACGTCAAAATATTGCTATATTCGATGATTTTTCGTACGAAACAAAATGCAAGAAAACTTGCTTAAAATGCAATATTATGCGAAATTCTGAGATTTCAAGGCCAAATCACATATCGTGATACTACATGAAATAGTATCGAAATTTTGGTAAAAATGAATATATTTACGTAATATCAAACTACATGAAAAACGTGAAAAAAGTCACTATATAACCATAATTGAGGATTTTAACTTCAAATCATAGAGCGAGGTTTCGTATTATTTAGATCCAAGAAAAGACATATGAAAATGTTGTTTTCAATACAAATGATAAAAAACAATGTGTTTTCATTAGAATTAACTATAATGTTCTTGATTTTCCGTTTATATTAACGATGGAAGATGTACACGTAAAACCGCTCTAATCCGGCTGAAACGTCGATATATGCAATAAAAACCGAACTTCTCCCTTTTCAATATCTTACTCAGTATTTTAACGAGAAACAAATAGATGATTGAAAATGAAGTACTTAAGGTTATTATCTAATCAATTATGTGTTTACATCATTTTTATCGTATATATATGAATTAATACCCATGGACTGAAAATTCACAAAAACGTGGAAAACGGCAAAATATTGCCTAATTCGATGATATTTTGTTTAAATCACATGAAGGAAAAGGAGATGATAAACGTCAAAATATTGCTATATTCGATGATTTTTCGTACGAAACAAAATGCAAGAAAACTTGCTTAAAATGCAATATTATGCGAAATTCTGAGATTTGAAGGCCAAATCACATATCGTGATACTACATGAAATAGTATCGAAATATTGGTAAAAATGAATATATTTACGTAATATCAAACTACATGAAAAACGTGAAAAAAGTCACTATATAACCATATTTGAGGATTTTAACTTCAAATCATAGAGCGAGGTTTCGTATTATTTAGATCCAAGAAAAGACATATGACAATGTTGTTTCCAATACAAATGATAAAAAACAATGTGTTTTCATTAGAATTAACTATAATGTTCTTGATTTTCCGTTTATATTAACGATGGAAGATGTACACGTAAAACCGCTCTAATCCGGCTGAAACGTCGATATATGCAATAAAAACCGAACTTCTCCCCTTTTCAATATCTTACTCAGTATTTTAACGAGAAACAAATAGATGATTGAAAATGAAGTACTTAAGGTTATTATCTAATCAATTATGTGTTTACATCATTTTTATCGTATATATATATGAATTAATACCCATGGACGGAAAATTCACAAAAAGGTGGAAAACGGCAAAATATTGCCTAATTCGATGATATTTTGTTTAAATCACATGAAGGAAAAGGAGATGATAAACGTTAAAATATTGCTAAATTCGATGATTTTTCGTTCGAAGCAAAATGCAAGAAAACTTGCTTAAAATGCAATATTATGCGAAATTCTGAGATTTCAAGGCCAAATCACATATCGTGTTACTACATGAAATAGTATCGAAATATTGGTAAAAATGAATATATTTACGTAATATCAAACTACATGAAAAACGTGAAAAAAGTCACTATTTAACCATATTTGAGGATTTTAACATCAAATCATAGAGCGAGGTTTCGTACTATTTGGATCCAAGAAAAGACATATGACAATGTTGTTTCCAATACAAATGATAAAATACAATGTGTTTTCATTAGAATAACCTATAATGTTCTTGATTTTCCGTTTATATTAACGAGGGAAGATGTACACGTAAAACCGCTCTAATCCGGCTGAAACGTCGATATATGCAATAAAAACCGAACTTCTCCCCTTTTCAATGTCTTACTCAGTATTTTAACGAGAAACAAATAGATGATTGAAAATGAAGTATTTAAGGTTATTATCTAATCAATTATGTGTTTGCATCATTTTTATCGTATATATATGAATTAAAACCCATGGACTGAAAATTCACAAAAACGTGGAAAACGGCAAAATATTGCCTAATTCGATGATATTTTGTTTAAATCACATGAAGGAAAAGGAGATGATAAACGTCAAAATATTGCTATATTCGATGATTTTTCGTACGAAACAAAATGCAAGAAAACTTGCTTAAAATGCAATATTATGCGAAATTCTGAGATTTGAAGGCCAAATCACATATCGTGATATTACATGAAATTGTATCGAAATATTGGTAAAAATGAATATATTTACGTAATATCAAACTACATGAAAAACGTGAAAAAGTCACTATATAACCATATTTGAGGATTTTAACTTCAAATCATAGAGCGAGGTTTCGTATTATTTAGTTCCAAGAAAAGACATATGACAATGTTGTTTCTAATACAAATGATAAAAAACAATGTGTTTTCATTAGAATTAACTATAATGTTCTTGATTTTCCGTTTATATTAACGATGGAAGATGTACACGTAAAACCGCTCTAATCCGGCTGAAACGTCGATATATGCAATAAAAACCGAACTTCTCCCCTTTTCAATATCTTACTCAGTATTTTAACGAGAAACAAATAGATGATTGAAAATGAAGTACTTAAGGTTATTATCTAATCAATTATGTGTTTACATCATTTTTATCGTATATATATATGAATTAATACCCATGGACGGAAAATTCACAAAAACGTGGAAAACGGCAAAATATTGCTTAATTCGATGATATTTTGTTTAAATCACATGAAGGAAAAGGAGATGATAAACGTTAAAATATTGCTAAATTCGATGATTTTTCGTACGAAGCAAAATGCAAGAAAATTTGCTTAAAATGCAATATTATGCGAAATTCTGAGATTTGAAGGCCAAATCACATATCGTGATACTACATGAAATAGTATCGAAATATTGGTAAAAATGAATATATTTACGTAATATCAAACTACATGAAAAACGTGAAAAAAGTCACTATATAACCATATTTGAGGATTTTAACTTCAAATCATAGAGCGAGGTTTCGTATTATTTAGTTCCAAGAAAAGACATATGACAATGTTGTTTCCAATACAAATGATAAAAAACAATGTGTTTTCATTAGAATTAACTATAATGTTCTTGATTTTCCGTTTATATTAACGAGGGAAGATGTACACGTAAAACCGCTCTAATCCGGCTGAAACGTCGATATATGCAATAAAAACCGAACTTCTCCCCTTTTCAATATCTTACTCAGTATTTTAACGAGAAACAAATAGATGATTGAAAATGAAGTACTTAAGGTTATTATCTAATCAATTATGTGTTTACATCATTTTTATCGTATATATATATGAATTAATACCCATGGACTGAAAATTCACAAAAACGTGGAAAACGGCAAAATATTGCCTAATTCGATGATATTTTGTTTAAATCACATGAAGGAAAAGGAGATGATAAACGTCAAAATATTGCTATATTCGATGATTTTTCGTACGAAACAAAATGCAAGAAAACTTGCTTAAAATGCAATATTATGCGAAATTCTGAGATTTGAAGGCCAAATCACATATCGTGATACTACATGAAATAGTATCGAAATATTGGTAAAAATGAATATATTTACGTAATATCAAACTACATGAAAAACGTGAAAAAAGTCACTATATAACCATATTTGAGGATTTTAACTTCAAATCATAGAGCGAGGTTTCGTATTATTTAGATCCAAGAAAAGACATATGACAATGTTGTTTCCAATACAAATGATAAAAAACAATGTGTTTTCATTAGAATTAACTATAATGTTCTTGATTTTCCGTTTATATTAACGATGGAAGATGTACACGTAAAACCGCTCTAATCCGGCTGAAACGTCGATATATGCAATAAAAACCGAACTTCTCCCCTTTTCAATATCTTACTCAGTATTTTAACGAGAAACAAATAGATGATTGAAAATGAAGTACTTAAGGTTATTATCTAATCAATTATGTGTTTACATCATTTTTATCGTATATATATGAATTAATACCCATGGACGGAAAATTCACAAAAACGTGGAAAACGGCAAAATATTGCCTAATTCGATGATATTTTGTTTAAATCACATGAAGGAAAAGGAGATGATAAACGTCAAAATATTGCTATATTCGATGATTTTTCGTACGAAACAAAATGCAAGAAACCTTGCTTAAAATGCAATATTATGCGAAATTCTGAGATTTGAAGGCCAAATCACATATCGTGATACTACATGAAATAGTATCGAAATATTGGTAAAAATGAATATATTTACGTAATATCAAACTACATGAAAAACGTGAAAATTCACTATATAACCATATTTGAGGATTTAAACTTCAAATCATAGAGCGAGGTTTCGTATTATTTAGTTCCAAGAAAAGACATATGACAATGTTGTTTCCAATGCAAATGATAAAAAACAATGTGTTTTCATTAGAACTATAATGTTCTTGATTTTCCGGTTATATTAACGATGGAAGATGTACACGTAAAATCGCTCTAATCCGGCTGAAACGTCGATATATGCAATAAAAACCGAACTTCTCCCCTTTTCAATATCTTACTCAGTATTTTAACGAGAAACAAATAGATGATTGAAAATGAAGTATTTAAGGTTATTATCTAATCAATTATGTGATTGCATCATTTTTATCGTATATATATATGAATTAATACCCATGGACATAAAATTCACAAAAACGTGGAAAACGGCAAAATATTGCCTAATTCGATGATATTTTGTTTAAATCACATGAAGGAAAAGGAGATGATAAACGAAAAAATATTGCTAATTTCGATGATTTTTCGTACGAAGCAAAATGCAAGAAAATTTGCTTAAAATGCAATATTATGCGAAATTCTGAGATTTGAAGGCCAAATCACATATCGTGATACTACATGAAATAGTATCGAAATATTGGTAAAAATGAATATATTTACGTAATATCAAACTACATGAAAAACGTGAAAAAAGTCACTATTGTTACGGTGCCCTCTCCTATTTCTTTCGTTTGCCGGCTTAAAGAGTCATATCAGCTCTCCCTACTGATTCTCTGAGGTTCAGGGAGTCTAATGATATATGTGGCGACCAGACCGGCTGCCATTTAATGGAAGGAGGTTATATTATAAGTTGTAAATAAAGGAAAATTGGCGCCCTGTTATAAATGAAACAGTATCCCCTACGGCAGATGTGACCTTGTGGAAGGGACACTATGCCGATCGCGGATTGGCCGACGTAGGTCGCGGGCGACAAATCAGGGCCCGCCATGACGTCACCGAGTGCCCCGGGCGGCGCCAACGTCAGAGTTGTACTGACCGTGGAAGCGACAGGACGCGCCTCGGTCTGCTCTCAAGGATTGGAGGCTCTGCAAGCCTTGTTCAGTGGATTGAGCTGGCCTTCGTTGCCCATCACCGTTATTGGAGACCCGGCGCTTCTGAGAAGCCAAAGAGGAACCAAGTTCAGTGAGCAGAGAAGTGCCAAACTTGGAAAATAGTCGGCGACGACGCTGGGCGGCGCCGCTGGCTGGACGTTGAGGTCTGGAAGGTGGGCGAGCAAGCTAGCTGTGACTGGGGTCACATCCACTGAGAATCTTGGAAGGACGACACCGTGCCTAGGACAAGGAGCGACGCCCTGTGGGAGAGGCGAGTGTGGGGAAAGATAGTGATTAGCTCAGCGCCCATCGATGAACCAGGATTGGGGCAGCTGAATCTCAGGGATTGGAACGGCGACGACGCGAAGGCTTCACGACACCTGAGGACCTGTGGAACGCCCTGGATCGTCGAGGATCGACCCAAGGAAGCGTGGGAACCTCACACCATCGAGGGACAGGCGTCGTGAGCCAGGAGTGTAAGGTAGATCATTTTTCCCTCCCATTACCCCTTGTATGAGTAGGCTAGTTAGGCCACAATATTTACTTGTGTATGTGGCAGCAAGACTTTATTGCTTTAATGGTAGAATAGGCTGCAATGCAGCTTGTGTCCAGGACTGTCAGAGAGGACAGTGTTTATGGATGGCAGGACAGTGAAGAAGAGGTGCCGACGTGGTGAAGAGGCCCTCCTGTGAGAGTGTGAGACTCCTGTCTTCCTGCCCAGTTGAAGGAGAGTTAGAGGTCGTGGAAGAAGAGGCTGACGATCTCCAGACTCATCATCCATATTCCATATTCATGTATTACTTGTGATTGTGTGTGTGTGTGTTCATGTAATTTGCGTCAGTAAATTCACACATTTTATTACTGTGTTTGAGTGTGCCTCCATTTGTGATATTTCTCTATGAGCATACATTTCTGGCTACAAACGATATATGATACACCCACTGAACTGCATTGCTGGGGTGCAGATATAATAACCCAGCTGGCGACCTTGCTAAGAGGAAGATAGAGAAGACAGGCGAGAAAGGAGTTCCTGCAACCTTTTTTGTCTGGCAGGCAAGACTCAGGGAGGTTATGTTTATAGGTAAGCCTGAGTCTTCCTTCACTCCCCCACGGGTCTAGGCCGGAACTGTTAACAGCAGTTTCCCCGTGGTTGACTGAAGGGCTTCCAGGGTGAATCAGTGGCACCCCTTTGTGGTGGAAGCAAAGACCTGCGGAGGTGGGCATTGTTGGTCCTATCTTGTGTGACCAAGGAGACTCCGGTGAATCCAGGGAGTCGGAGGGGCTGAGTATTTGGGCCCTTTGAGCCCCTAGCAGCCGAGTGTTAGCGGAGCCCCGGACCGCCCACCCCCACGTGACAAGAGAACTGGCGACCTCGCCAGGATTCGAACCCCAGTAGCCAAGAACTGGGAACTTCGCCAGGAAGCGTGGATCAAGCTACAGTGTGGACCAAATTGCAAGACAAGTGTTGCCAGGGTACTAATACAGTGTGGCCAGTGAATTCGGTGGTACTGTTACTCAACCAGCTAAGGGACTGAAACGGTGAAATTAGTGCCTACTAACTTGTCTGTGCTGTCGTGTATGCTCAATGATATAGAGATGGAGGAAGACAAAGTAAAGAAATTTATTGACACAAGGGACGAGAGAATTTTGGAAGAGTGCACCAAGGCCCAGCTCCAACAAGTGGCAAACCACTTTGGGATCAGGTTGAGGACGACTAAGGTAGCGGAGCGAAGGATAGAGATCATGGCACAGCTCACAGCTCGAGAGGAAGCGACGGGAGAGGAGCCATCTCAAGAGGAGCTGTCCCGAGGAGAGCCGTCGCAAGGTGAACCGTCCCGACTAGGGCCACCCCAAGCGCCTACCAGTGTGGAGAGAATTCACAGTGAACATGGGAGCAGTGGAAGGTCCAGCTGTAGTAAGAGGAGCCTGCAACTGGAAATAATGAAGATGCAACTGGAAGCCCAGCTGCGACGAGAGGAAAGAGAAGCGCAAATGCAGCGAGAGGAACGTGCAGCTGAGCTGCAGCGAGAGGAACGTGCAGCTGAGCTGCAGCGAGAGGAACGTGCAGCTGAACTGCAGCGAGAGGAACGTGCAGCTGAGCTGCAGCGAGGTGAGCGAGAAGCACGGCTGCAGCTGCAGCGAGAGGAGCGAGAAGCTCGGCTGCAGCGAGAAGAAGGAGAGAGACAACTGCGACTGGAGGAGATAAAGGCAAAGAAAGAAGTCGAATTGCGTCGCGTTGAACGTGGTCTGCCCTCACTACCTGCACGGCGGGATGACCTCAAGGTAAGGGAACGTGACTTACCTACGTTCGAACCACAAGAAGCTGAGGCGTTCTTCGAACACTTTGAACGGATAGCGACTCTGAAGGAGTGGCCGGAAGATGATTGGGCTGCTCTGGTCCAGGGCAGGTTGACTGGAGAGGCCCGGGAAGCCTATAACATGCTGGACCTAGAGGAGTGTACTAGTTATGACGCGATTAAGAATGCGGTTCTCCACTCATTCCGGCTGACTCCGGAGATGTACCGGAAGCGGTTCAGAGAGTGTACAAGAGCGTCGGGAAAGACTTACGCCGAGACCGCCAGGGATATGGAACGGAAATTCCTACGATGGTTGAAGGCGGAGGAAGCGGAGTCGGTGGATGATATCAAACGACTGATAGTGATGGAGAAGTTTATGTCAGTGCTCCATCCTGAGTTGCGAGTAAGGTTGAGAGAAGCAGGTATTAAGGACCTGAAGGCTGCAGCGGATCGAGCCGACATGCTGGAGGAGGCACTACATATCAGGAGGGAGGGGCCGCCCAGACACTCGCCTTACCCCAGGTCGGGAGGGAACTTTAGGAGTTCAGGAGGAGCGAGGACGGGTGGGGACTCTCCCAAGAGTAGTGTGCCCGATGAAGTAACGTGGTTCAAGAGCTCAAGAGACGCGGGGGGGAAGCCCCAAGCTGTGAGCAGTGGACCTAACTCGGGAGCAAGTGCTGCAGTCCCGGACACGACGACAGGGAGTCCAAGGAGGACCCAGGGGACGTCTGCAAGTGGTACCGCCAGAGTGACTGGCGAGTGGCCGCCCAGGAGAGGCAGCCGATGCTACAACTGTGGCGTGAGAGGACATTATGCCCGCGAGTGTGAGGAGCACCAAAGGAATGTAGGATTAATGTTGGAAGAGGAGAGAGTGTTTGTTCACACCCCATATTATAGTGGACCCAACGTGAATGGTTGGGAAATGAAGTTGGGTGAACATCCCTTCGTTTTCGGGGCCAACATGAAGTTTGGAAAGTCAGACCCAGTGGAGGTTGCCGTGCTTCGAGATACGGGTGCTGACATAAGTATGGTGACCAGGAGTATTCTCCCCAAGGAATTTAATGATTCACCTGTGGGAGTGGTGAGGATACGCAGTGTGGGGGAGGAATACAGGTTGCCACTTCACGAAGTACAGCTGATTGCCGACTGCGGAGTCGAGAAAGCTATAGTAGCTGTAGCCCCTAAGTTACCCCTAGAGCATGTGCAGATGGTGCTGGGTAATGACCTCGGAGGAGGCAGGATACAACCCGATTGGGCCAGGAGTGCTTATGTTGCAAGCAGCGGTACAACCCTGCCGGGTGAGGTATCGGTCGTTCCAGATGATAGAGAGGAAGTCGACTTCGCCAGGGGAAACGTCGCCAGAGACGACGACAACGAGGGCGAGAGTGCAGAGAGGTCGTCGGAGGTAGTGGAAAACCCCGACGAAGCCCTCCGACTAAGCCTGATGATGCGTGTGGAGGAGTGGCGAGGAGCAGCTGTACAAACGCCTGGGGCGGTGAAGAGGCTGCAGACCGCACTCCCTCCATACAGAAACGTAAATAAAGTAAGCTCAGTGGATGAGCGAACGGCGGTGAGGGGCAGAGTGGAGGAACCACGACGCAGTGCACCCTATGCCGGCCAGATGAATAGTGGTAGGTGCAAGACGAACCACCGTAGTGAGGTGAGCCACAGGGAGGTGGAAGAGCCCAACCACGAACCGAAGAAGACGTCTGCAGGGAAGAAAATCTCATGGAGGAGTGAAGATGTTCGTCGGGAGCGAAGGAGCGAATGGTATAGGAAAGGCAATACGAAGAAAGCAGGGAATAGGTACACCCAGGGTAGGCGCCAGCCTAACCAGAGGGGCATTGGGCCATCGCAAAAGCCTAGTGTGGAAGAGAGGGAGCTGCTGGATGGGGTACAGGTTACAAGTGCCACTGTGAGGAGACAACGCACCTACGGGAGAAGAGGAACCGAGAAGAGAGAAGATTGGCGAAGAGGAGATCATGGGAGGAAACATGGAGTACCTGTAGGACGCAATGGAAATGCAAGACTATCTCGGAGTGCACGACGCGGTGGAGGCGCTGCATGCACTGAATCTTACAGTGGTAACGAGCCGTGGGAGTACACTCGTAGCCACGGAGAGAGGATTTCTTGTAGGTGTTCAGGGAACACCCATCACACCCGGTACTATGCGAGGTGGAGATACAATGAGGCAAGTGACTGGCAAGGTGGTATGAGCCACGTCACCAACTGGAGGAGTGACACTTCAGGAACGGAGGGAGCAAGAGTATAGATTGCCCTCTTGAGTGCTGCTCTTCCGATATGACTCTTATTTTAAGGGGAGGGGTATGTTACGGTGCCCTCTCCTATTTCTTTCGTTTGCCGGCTTAAAGAGTCATATCAGCTCTCCCTACTGATTCTCTGAGGTTCAGGGAGTCTAATGATATATGTGGCGACCAGACCGGCTGCCATTTAATGGAAGGAGGTTATATTATAAGTTGTAAATAAAGGAAAATTGGCGCCCTGTTATAAATGAAACAGTATCCCCTACGGCAGATGTGACCTTGTGGAAGGGACACTATGCCGATCGCGGATTGGCCGACGTAGGTCGCGGGCGACAAATCAGGGCCCGCCATGACGTCACCGAGTGCCCCGGGCGGCGCCAACGTCAGAGTTGTACTGACCGTGGAAGCGACAGGACGCGCCTCGGTCTGCTCTCAAGGATTGGAGGCTCTGCAAGCCTTGTTCAGTGGATTGAGCTGGCCTTCGTTGCCCATCACCGTTATTGGAGACCCGGCGCTTCTGAGAAGCCAAAGAGGAACCAAGTTCAGTGAGCAGAGAAGTGCCAAACTTGGAAAATAGTCGGCGACGACGCTGGGCGGCGCCGCTGGCTGGACGTTGAAGTCTGGAAGGTGGGCGAGCAAGCTAGCTGTGACTGGGGTCACATCCACTGAGAATCTTGGAAGGACGACACCGTGCCTAGGACAAGGAGCGACGCCCTGTGGGAGAGGCGAGTGTGGGGAAAGATAGTGATTAGCTCAGCGCCCATCGATGAACCAGGATTGGGGCAGCTGAATCTCAGGGATTGGAACGGCGACGACGCGAAGGCTTCACGACACCTGAGGACCTGTGGAACGCCCTGGATCGTCGAGGATCGACCCAAGGAAGCGTGGGAACCTCACACCATCGAGGGACAGGCGTCGTGAGTTAGGAGTGTAAGGTAGATCATTTTTCCCTCCCATTACCCCTTGTATGAGTAGGCTAGTTAGGCCACAATATTTACTTGTGTATGTGGCAGCAAGACTTTATTGCTTTAATGGTAGAATAGGCTGCAATGCAGCTTGTGTCCAGGACTGTCAGAGAGGACAGTGTTTATGGATGGCAGGACAGTGAAGAAGAGGTGCCGACGTGGTGAAGAGGCCCTCCTGTGAGAGTGTGAGACTCCTGTCTTCCTGCCCAGTTGAAGGAGAGTTAGAGGTCGTGGAAGAAGAGGCTGACGATCTCCAGACTCATCATCCATATTCCATATTCATGTATTACTTGTGATTGTGTGTGTGTGTGTTCATGTAATTTGCGTCAGTAAATTCACACATTTTATTACTGTGTTTGAGTGTGCCTCCATTTGTGATATTTCTCTATGAGCATACATTTCTGGCTACAAACGATATATGATACACCCACTGAACTGCATTGCTGGGGTGCAGATATAATAACCCAGCTGGCGACCTTGCTAAGAGGAAGATAGAGAAGACAGGCGGGAAAGGAGTTCCTGCAACCTTTTTTGTCTGGCAGGCAAGACTCAGGGAGGTTATGTTTATAGGTAAGCCTGAGTCTTCCTTCACTCCCCCACGGGTCTAGGCCGGAACTGTTAACAGCAGTTTCCCCGTGGTTGACTGAAGGGCTTCCAGGGTGAATCAGTGGCACCCCTTTGTGGTGGAAGCAAAGACCTGCGGAGGTGGGCATTGTTGGTCCTATCTTGTGTGACCAAGGAGACTCCGGTGAATCCAGGGAGTCGGAGGGGCTGAGTATTTGGGCCCTTTGAGCCCCTAGCAGCCGAGTGTTAGCGGAGCCCCGGACCGCCCACCCCCACGTGACACTATATAACCATATTTGAGGATTTTAACTTTAGATCATAGAGCGAGGTTTCGTATTATTTAGTTCCAAGGAAACACATATGACAATGTTGTTTCCAATACAAATGATAAAAAACAATGTGTTTTCATTAGAATTAACTATAATGTTCTTGATTTTCCGTTTATATTAACGAGGGAAGATGTACACGTAAAACCGCTCTAATCCGGCTCAAACGTCGATATATGCAATAAAAACCGAACTTCTCCCCTTTTCAATATCTTACCCAGTATTTTAACGAGAAACAAATAGATGATTGAAAATGAAGTACTTAAGGTTATTATCTAATCAATTATGTGTTTACATCATTTTTATCGTATATATATATGAATTAATACCCATGGACTGAAAATTCACAAAAACGTGGAAAACGGCAAAATATTGCCTAATTCGATGATATTTTGTTTAAATCACATGAAGGAAAAGGAGATGATAAACGTCAAAATATTGCTATATTCGATGATTTTTCGTACGAAACAAAATGCAAGAAAACTTGCTTAAAATGCAATATTATGCGAAATTCTGAGATTTGAAGGCCAAATCACATATCGTGATACTACATGAAATAGTATCGAAATATTGGTAAAAATGAATATATTTACGTAATATCAAACTACATGTAAAACGTGAAAAAAGTCACTATATAACCATATTTGAGGATTTTAACTTCAAATCATAGAGCGAGGTTTCGTATTATTTAGATCCAAGAAAAGACATATGACAATGTTGTTTCCAATACAAATGATAAAAAACAATGTGTTTTCATTAGAATAACCTATAATGTTCTTGATTTTCCGTTTATATTAACGATGGAAGATGAACACGTAAAACCGCTCTAATCCGGCTGAAACGTCGATATATGCAATAAAAACCGAACTTCTCCCCTTTTCAATATCTTACTCTGTATTTTAACGAGAAACAAATAGATGATTGAAAATGAAGTATTTAAGGTTATTATCTAATCAATTATGTGTTTGCATCATTTTTATCGTAAATATATGAATTAAAACCCATGGACTGAAAATTCACAAAAACGTGGAAAACGGCAAAATATTGCCTAATTCGATGATATTTTGTTTAAATCACACGAAGGAAAAGGAGATGATAAACGTCAAAATATTGCTATATTCGATGATTTTTCGTACGAAACAAAATGCAAGAAAACTTGCTTAAAATGCAATATTATGCGAAATTCTGAGATTTGAAGGCCAAATCACATATCGTGATACTACATGAAATAGTATCGAAATATTGGTAAAAATGAATATATTTACGTAATATCAAACTACATGAAAAACGTGAAAAAGTCACTATATAACCATATTTGAGGATTTTAACTTCAAATCATAGAGCGAGGTTTCGTATTATTTAGTTCCAAGAAAAGACATATGACAATGTTGTTTCCAATACAAATGATAAAAAACAATGTGTTTTCATTAGAATTAACTATAATGTTCTTGATTTTCCGTTTATATTAACGATGGAAGATGTACACGTAAAACCGCTCTAATCCAGCTGAAACGTCGATATATGCAATAAAAACCGAACTTCTCCCCTTTTCAATATCTTACTCAGTATTTTAACGAGCAACAAATAGATGATTGAAAATGAAGTATTTAAGTTTATTATCTAATCAATTATGTGTTTGCATAATTTTTATCGTATATATATATGAATTAATACCCATGGACGGAAAATTCACAAAAACGTGGAAAACGGCAAAATATTGCATAATTCGATGATATTTTGTTTAAATCACATGAAGGAAAAGGAGATGATAAACGTTAAAATATTGCTAAATTCGATGATTTTCCGTACGAAACAAAATGCAAGAAAACTTGCTTAAAATGCAATATTATGCGAAATTCTGAGATTTCAAGGCCAAATCACATATCGTGATACTACATGAAATAGTATCGAAATATTGATAAAAATGAATATATTTACGTAATATCAAACTACATGAAAAACGTGAAAAAAGTCACTATATAACCATATTTGAGGATTTTAACTTCAAATCATAGAGCGAGGTTTCGTATTATTTAGATCCAAGAAAAGACATATGACAATGTTGTTTTCAATACAAATGATAAAAAACAATGTGTTTTCATTAGAATTAACTATAATGTTCTTGATTTTCCGTTTATATTAACGATGGAAGATGTACACGTAAAATCGCTCTAATCCGGCTGAAACGTCGATATATGCAATAAAAACCGAACTTCTCCCCTTTTCAATATCTTACTCAGTATTTTAACGAGAAACAAATAGATGATTGAAAATGAAGTACTTAAGGATATTATCTAATCAATTATGTGTTTACATCATTTTTATCGTATATATATATGAATTAATACCCATGGACGGAAAATTCACAAAAACGTGGAAAACGGCAAAATATTGCCTAATTCGATGATATTTTGTTTAAATCACATGAAGGAAAAGGAGATGATAAACGTTAAAATATTGCTAAATTCGATGATTTTCCGTACGAAACAAAATGCAAGAAAACTTGCTTAAAATGCAATATTATGCGAAATTCTGAGATTTCAAGGCCAAATCACATATCGTGATACTACATGAAATAGTATCGAAATATTGGTAAAAATGAATATATTTACGTAATATCAAACTACATGAAAAACGTGAAAAAAGTCACTATTTAACCATATTTGAGGATTTTAACTTCAAATCATAGAGCGAGGTTTCGTATTATTTGGATCCAAGAAAAGACATATGACAATGTTGTTTCCAATACAAATGATAAAATACAATGTGTTTTCATTAGAATAACCTATAACGTTCTTGATTTTCCGTTTATATTAACAAGGGAAGATGTACACGTAAAACCGCTCTAATCCGGCTTAAACGTCGATATATGCAATAAAAACCGAACTTCACGCCTTTTCAATATCTTACTCAGTATTTTAACGAGAAACAAATAGATGATTGAAAATGAAGTATTTAAGGATATTATCTAATCAATTATGTGCTTGCATAATTTTTATCGTATATATATGAATTAAAACCCATGGACTGAAAATTCACAAAAACGTGGAAAACGGCAAAATATTGCCTAATTCGATGATAATCACATGAAGTTTAAATCACATGAAGGAAAAGGAGATGATAAACGACAAAATATTGCAATATTCGAGGATTTTTCGTACGAAACAAAATGCAAGAAAACTTGCTTAAAATGCAATATTATGCGAAATTCTGAAATTTGAAGGCCCAATCACATATCGTGATACTACATGAAATAGTATCGAAATATTGGTAAAAATGAATATATTTACGTAATATCAAACTACATGAAAAACGTGAAAAAAGTCACTATATAACCATATTTGAGGATTTTAACTTCAAATCATAGAGCGAGGTTTCGTATTATTTAGATCCAAGAAAAGACATATGACAATGTTGTTTTCAATACAAATGATAAAAAACAATGTGTTTTCATTAGAAATAACTATAATGTTCTTGATTTTCCGTTTATATTAACGATGGAAGATGTACACGTAAAACCGCTCTAATCCGGCTTAAACGTCGATATATGCAATAAAAACCGAACTTCTCCCCTTTTCAATATCTTACTCAGTATTTTAACGAGAAACAAATAGATGATTGAAAATGAAGTACTTAAGGTTATTATCTAATCAATTATGTGTTTACATCATTTTTATCGTATATATATATGAATTAATACCCATGGACGGAAAATTCACAAAAAGGTGGAAAACGGCAAAATATTGCCTAATTCGATGATATTTTGTTTAAATCACATGAAGGAAAAGGAGATGATAAACGTTAAAATATTGCTAAATTCGATGATTTTTCGTACGAAGCAAAATGCAAGAAAGCTTGCTTAAAATGCAATATTATGCGAAATTCTGAGATTTGAAGGCCAAATCACATATCGTGATACTACATGAAATAGTATCGAAATATTGGTAAAAATGAATATATTTACGTAATATCAAACTACATGAAAAACGTGACAAAAGTCACTATATAACCATATTTGAGGATTTTTACTTCAAATCATAGAGCGAGGTTTCGTATTATTTAGTTCCAAGAAAAGACATATGACAATGTTGTTTCCAATACAAATGATAGAAAACAATGTGTTTTCATTAGAATTAACTATAATGTTCTCGATTTTCCGTTTATATTAACGAGGGAAGATGTACACGTAAAACCGCTCTAATCCGGCTGAAACGTCGATATATGCAATAAAAACCGAACTTCTCCCCTTTTCAATATCTTACTCAGTATTTTAACGAGAAACAAATAGATGATTAAAAATGAAGTATTTAAGGTTATTATCTAATCAATTATGTGTTTGCATCATTTTTATCGTATATATATGAATTAAAACCCATGGACTGAAAATTCACAAAAACGTGGAAAACGGCAAAATATTGCCTAATTCGATGATATTTTGTTTAAATCACATGAAGGAAAAGGAGATGATAAACGTCAAAATATTGCTATATTCGATGATTTTTCGTACTAAACAAAATGCAAGAAAACTTGCTTAAAATGCAATATTATGCGAAATTTTGAGATTTCAAGGCCAAATCACATATCGTGATACTACATGAAATAGTATCAAAATATTGGAAAAAATGAATATATTTACCTAATATCAAACTACATGAAAAACGTGAAAAAAGTCACTATTTAACCATATTTGAGGATTTTAACTTCAAATCATAGAGCGAGGTTTCGTATTATTTGGATCCAAGAAAAGACATATGACAATGTTGTTTCCAATACAAATGATAAAATACAATGTGTTTTCATTAGAATAACCTATAATGTTCTTGATTTTCCGTTTATATTAATGAGGGAAGATGTACACGTAAAACCGCTCTAATCCGGCTTAAACGTCGATATATGCAATAAAAACCGAACTTCTCCCCTTTTCAATATCTTACTCAGTATTTTAACGAGAAACAAATAGATGATTGAAAATGAAGTATTTAAGGTTATTATCTATTCAATTATGTGTTTGCATAATTTTTATCGTATATATATGAATTAAAACCCATGGACTGAAAATTCACAAAAACGTGGAAAACGGCAAAATATTGCCTAATTCGATGATATTTTGTTTAAATCACATGAAGGAAAAGGAGATGATAAACGTCAAAATATTGCTATATTCGATGATTTTTCGTACGAAACAAAATGCAAGAAAACTTGCTTAAAATGCAATATTATGCGAAATTCTGAAATTTGAAGGCCAAATCACATATCGTGATACTACATGAAATAGTATCGAAATATTGATAAAAATGAATATATTTACGTAATATCAAACTACATGAAAAACGTGAAAAAAGTCACTATATAACCATATTTGAGGATTTTAACTTCAAATCATAGAGCGAGGTTTCGTATTATTTAGATCCAAGAAAAGACATATGACAATGTTGTTTTCAATACAAATGATAAAAAACAATGTGTTTTCATTAGAATTAACTATAATGTTCTTAATTTTCCGTTTATATTAACGAGGGAAGATGTACACGTAAAACCGCTCTAATCCGGCTGAAACGTCGATATATGCAATAAAAACCGAACTTCTCCCCTTTTCAATATCTTACTCAGTATTTTAACGAGAAACAAATAAATGATTGAAAATGAAGTACTTAAGGATATTATCTAATCAATTATGTGTTTACATCATTTTTATCGTATATATATATGAATTAATACCCATGGACGGAAAATTCACAAAAACGTGGAAAACGGCAAAATATTGCCTAATTCGATGATATTTTGTTTAAATCACATGAAGGAAAAGGAGATGATAAACGTTAAAATATTGCTAAATTCGATGATTTTCCGTACGAAACAAAATGCAAGAAAACTTGCTTAAAATGCAATATTATGCGAAATTCTGAGATTTCAAGGCCAAATCACATATCGTGATACTACATGAAATAGTATCGAAATATTGGTAAAAATGAATATATTTACGTAATATCAAACTACATGAAAAACGTGAAAAAAGTCACTATTTAACCATATTTGAGGATTTTAACTTCAAATCATAGAGCGAGGTTTCGTATTATTTGGATCCAAGAAAAGACATATGACAATGTTGTTTCCAATACAAATGATAAAATACAATGTGTTTTCATTAGAATAACCTATAACGTTCTTGATTTTCCGTTTATATTAACGAGGGAAGATGTACACGTAAAACCGCTCTAATCCGGCTTAAACGTCGATATATGCAATAAAAACCGAACTTCACGCCTTTTCAATATCTTACTCAGTATTTTAACGAGAAACAAATAGATGATTGAAAATGAAGTATTTAAGGATATTATCTAATCAATTATGTGCTTGCATAATTTTTATCGTATATATATGAATTAAAACCCATGGACTGAAAATTCACAAAAACGTGGAAAACGGCAAAATATTGCCTAATTCGATGATATTTTGTTTAAATCACATGAAGGAAAAGGAGATGATAAACGACAATATTGGTAAAAATGAATATATTTACGTAATATCAAACTACATGAAAAACGTGAAAAAAGTCACTATTTAACCATATTTGAGGATTTTAACTTCAAATCATAGAGCGAGGTTTCGTATTATTTGGATCCAAGAAAAGACATATGACAATGTTGTTTCCAATACAAATGATAAAATACAATGTGTTTTCATTAGAATAACCTATAACGTTCTTGATTTTCCGTTTATATTAACGAGGGAAGATGTACACGTAAAACCGCTCTAATCCGGCTTAAACGTCGATATATGCAATAAAAACCGAACTTCTCGCCTTTTCAATATCTTACTCAGTATTTTAACGAGAAACAAATAGATGATTGAAAATGAAGTATTTAAGGTTATTATCTAATCAATTATGTGCTTGCATAATTTTTATCGTATATATATGAATTAAAACCCATGGACTGAAAATTCACAAAAACGTGGAAAACGGCAAAATATTGCCTAATTCGATGATATTTTGTTTAAATCACATGAAGGAAAAGGAGATGATAAACGACAAAATATTGCAATATTCGAGGATTTTTCGTACGAAACAAAATGCAAGAAAACTTGCTTAAAATGCAATATTATGCGAAATTCTGAAATTTGAAGGCCCAATCACATATCGTGATACTACATGAAATAGTATCGAAATATTGGTAAAAATGAATATATTTACGTAATATCAAACTACATGAAAAACGTGAAAAAAGTCACTATATAACCATATTTGAGGATTTTAACTTCAAATCATAGAGCGAGGTTTCGTATTATTTAGATCCAAGAAAAGACATATGACAATGTTGTTTTCAATACAAATGATAAAAAACAATGTGTTTTCATTAGAAATAACTATAATGTTCTTGATTTTCCGTTTATATTAACGATGGAAGATGTACACGTAAAACCGCTCTAATCCGGCTTAAACTTCGATATATGCAATAAAAACCGAACTTCTCCCCTTTTCAATATCTTACTCAGTATTTTAACGAGAAACAAATAGATGATTGAAAATGAAGTATTTAAGGTTATTATCTAATCAATTATGTGCTTGCATAATTTTTATCGTATATATATGAATTAAAACCCATGGACTGAAAATTCACAAAAACGTGGAAAACGGCAAAATATTGCCTAATTCGATGATATTTTGTTTAAATCACATGAAGGAAAAGGAGATGATAAACGACAAAATATTGCAATATTCGAGGATTTTTCGTACGAAACAAAATGCAAGAAAACTTGCTTAAAATGCAATATTATGCGAAATTCTGAAATTTGAAGGCCCAATCACATATCGTGATACTACATGAAATAGTATCGAAATATTGGTAAAAATGAATATATTTACGTAATATCAAACTACATGAAAAACGTGAAAAAAGTCACTATATAACCATATTTGAGGATTTTAACTTCAAATCATAGAGCGAGGTTTCGTATTATTTAGATCCAAGAAAAGACATATGACAATGTTGTTTTCAATACAAATGATAAAAAACAATGTGTTTTCATTAGAAATAACTATAATGTTCTTGATTTTCCGTTTATATTAACGATGGAAGATGTACACGTAAAACCGCTCTAATCCGGCTTAAACGTCGATATATGCAATAAAAACCGAACTTCTCCCCTTTTCAATATCTTACTCAGTATTTTAACGAGAAACAAATAGATGATTGAAAATGAAGTACTTAAGGTTATTATCTAATCAATTATGTGTTTACATCATTTTTATCGTATATATATATGAATTAATACCCATGGACTGAAAATTCACAAAAAGGTGGAAAACGGCAAAATATTGCCTAATTCGATGATATTTTGTTTAAATCACATGAAGGAAAAGGAGATGATAAACGTTAAAATATTGCTAAATTCGATGATTTTTCGTACGAAGCAAAATGCAAGAAAACTTGCTTAAAATGCAATATTATGCGAAATTCTGAGATTTGAAGGCCAAATCACATATCGTGATACTACATGAAATAGTATCGAAATATTGGTAAAAATGAATATATTTACGTAATATCAAACTACATGAAAAACGTGACAAAAGTCACTATATAACCATATTTGAGGATTTTTACTTCAAATCATAGAGCGAGGTTTCGTATTATTTAGTTCCAAGAAAAGACATATGACAATGTTGTTTCCAATACAAATGATAGAAAA
>NC_091150.1:188289-215226 GCF_040958095.1 Procambarus clarkii | reverse complement strand
TTTTTTCACGTTTTTCATGTAGTTTGATATTACGTAAATATATTCATTTTTACCAATATTTCGATACTATTTCATGTAGTATCACGATATGTGATTTGGCCTTCAAATCTCAGAATTTCGCATAATATTGCATTTTAAGCAAGTTTTCTTGCATTTTGTTTCGTACGAAAAATCATCGAATATAGCAATATTTTGACGTTTATCATCTCCTTTTCCTTCATGTGATTTAAACAAAATATCATCGAATTAGGCAATATTTTGCCGTTTTCCACGTTATTGTGAATTTTCAGTCTATGGGTTTTAATTCATATATATACGATAAAAATGATGCAAACACATAATTGATTAGATAATAACCTTAAATACTTCATTTTCAATCATCTATTTGTTTCTCGTTAAAATACTGAGTAAGATATTGAAAAGGGGAGAAGTTCGGTTTTTATTGCATATATCGACGTTTCAGCCGGATTAGAGCGGTTTTACGTGTACATCTTCCATCGTTAATATAAACGAAAAATCAAGAATATTATAGTTAATTCTAATGAAAACACGTTGTTTTTTATTATTTGTATTGGAAACAACATTGTCATATGTCTTTTCTTGGATCTAAATAATACGAAACTTCGCTCTATGATTTGAAGTTAAAATCCTCAAATATGGTTATATAGTGACTTTTTTCACGTTTTTCATGTAATTTGATATTACGTAAATATATTCATTTTTACCAATATTTCGATACTATTTCATGTAGTATCACGATATGTGATTTGGCCTTCAAATCTCAGAATTTCGCAGAATATTGCATTTTAAGCAAGTTTTCTTGCATTTTGTTTCGTACGAAAAATCATCGAATATAGCAATATTTTGACGTTTATCATCTCCTTTTCCTTCATGTGATTTAAACAAAATATCATCGAATTAGGCAATATTTTGCCGTTTTCCACGTTTTTGTGAATTTTCAGTCCATGGGTTTTAATTCATATATATACGATAAAAATGATGCAAACACATAATTGATTAGATAATAACCTTAAATACTTCATTTTCAATCATCTATTTGTTTCTCGTTAAAATACTGAGTAAGATATTGAAAAGGGGAGAAGTTCGGTTTTTATTGCATATATCGACGTTTCAGCCGGATTAGAGCGGTTTTACGTGTACATCTTCCCTCTTAATATAAACGGAAAATCAAGAACATTATAGGTTATTCTAATGAAAACACATTGTATTTTATCATTTGTATTGGAAACAACATTGTCATATGTCTTTTCTTGGATCCAAATAATACGAAACCTCGCTCTATGATTTGAAGTTAAAATCCTCAAATATGGTTATATAGTGACTTTTTTCACGTTTTTCATGTAGTTTGATATTACGTAAATATATTCATTTTTACCAATATTTCGATACTATTTCATGTAGTATCACGATATGTGATTTGGCCTTCAAATCTCAGAATTTCGCATAATATTGCATTTTAAGCAAGTTTTCTTGCATTTTGCTTCGTACGAAAAATCATCGAATATAGCAATATTTTAACGTTAATCATCTCCTTTTCCTTCATGTGATTTAAACAAAATATCATCGAATTAGGCAATATTTTGCCGTTTTCCACGTTTTTGTGAATTTTCCGTCCATGGGTATTAATTCATATATATATACGATAAAAATGATGTAAACACATAATTGATTAGATAATAACCTTAAGTACTTCATTTTCAATCATCTATTTGTTTCTCGTTAAAATACTGAGTAAGATATTGAAAAGGGGAGAAGTTCGGTTTTTATTGCATATATCGACGTTTCAGCCGGATTAGAGCGGTTTTACGTGTACATCTTCCATCGTTAATATAAACGGAAAATCAAGAACATTATAGTTAATTCTAATGAAAACACATTGTTTATTATCATTTGTATTGGAAACAACATTGTCATATGTCTTTTCTTGGATCTAAATAATACGAAACCTCGCTCTATGATTTGAAGTTAAAATCCTCAAATATGGTTATATAGTGACTTTTTTCACGTTTTTCATGTAGTTTGATATTACGTAAATATATTCATTTTTACCAATATTTCGATACTATTTCATGTAGTATCACGATATGTGATTTGGCCTTCAAATCTCAGAATTTCGCATAATATTGCATTTTAAGCAAGTTTTCTTGCATTTTGTTTCGTACGAAAAATCATCGAATATAGCAATATTTTGACGTTTATCATCTCCTTTTCCTTCATGTGATTTAAACAAAATATCATCGAATTAGGCAATATTTTGCCGTTTTCCACGTTTTTGTGAATTTTCAGTCCATGGGTTTTAATTCATATATATACGATAAAAATGATGCAAACACATAATTGATTAGATAATAACCTTAAATACTTCATTTTCAATCATCTATTTGTTTCTCGTTAAAATACTGAGTAAGATATTGAAAAGGGGAGAAGTTCGGTTTTTATTGCATATATCGACGTTTCAGCCGGATTAGAGCGGTTTTACGTGTACATCTTCCATCGTTAATATAAACGGAAAATCAAGAACATTATAGTTAATTCTAATGAAAACACATTGTTTTTTATCATTTGTATTGGAAACAACATTGTCATATGTCTTTTCTTGGATCTAAATAATACGAAACCTCGCTCTATGATTTGAAGTTAAAATCCTCAAATATGGTTATATAGTGACTTTTTTCACGTTTTTCATGTAGTTTGATATTACGTAAATATATTCATTTTTACCAATATTTCGATACTATTTCATGTAGTATCACGATATGTGATTTGGCCTTCAAATCTCAGAATTTCGCATAATATTGCATTTTAAGCAAGTTTTCTTGCATTTTGTTTCGTACGAAAAATCATCGAATATATAGCAATATTTTGACGTTTATCATCTCCTTTTCCTTCATGTGATTTAAACAAAATATCATCGAATTAGGCAATATTTTGCCGTTTTCCACGTTTTTGTGAATTTTCAGTCCATGGGTTTTAATTCATATATATACGATAAAAATGATGCAAACACATAATTGATTAGATAATAACCTTAAATACTTCATTTTCAATCATCTATTTGTTTCTCGTTAAAATACTGAGTAAGATATTGAAAAGGGGAGAAGTTCGGTTTTTATTGCATATATCGACGTTTCAGCCGGATTAGAGCGGTTTTACGTGTACATCTTCCATCGTTAATATAAACGGAAAATCAAGAACATTATAGTTAATTCTGAATGAAAACACATTGTTTTTTATCATTTGTATTGGAAACAACATTGTCATATGTCTTTTCTTGGATCTAAATAATACGAAACCTCGCTCTATGATTTGAAGTTAAAATCCTCAAATATGGTTATATAGTGACTTTTTTCACGTTTTTCATGTAGTTTGATATTACGTAAATATATTCATTTTTACCAATATTTCGATACTATTTCATGTAGTATCACGATATGTGATTTGGCCTTCAAATCTCAGAATTTCGCATAATATTGCATTTTAAGCAAGTTTTCTTGCATTTTGTTTCGTACGAAAAATCATCGAATATAGCAATATTTTGACGTTTATCATCTCCTTTTCCTTCATGTGATTTAAACAAAATATCATCGAATTAGGCAATATTTTGCCGTTTTCCACGTTTTTGTGAATTTTCAGTCCATGGGTTTTAATTCATATATATACGATAAAAATGATGCAAACACATAATTGATTAGATAATAACCTTAAATACTTCATTTTCAATCATCTATTTGTTTCTCGTTAAAATACTGAGTAAGATATTGAAAAGGGGAGAAGTTCGGTTTTTATTGCATATATCGACGTTTCAGCCGGATTAGAGCGGTTTTACGTGTACATCTTCCATCGTTAATATAAACGGAAAATCAAGAACATTATAGTTAATTCTAATGAAAACACATTGTTTTTTATCATTTGTATTGGAAACAACATTGTCATATGTCTTTTCTTGGATCTAAATAATACGAAACCTCGCTCTATGATTTGAAGTTAAAATCCTCAAATATGGTTATATAGTGACTTTTTTCACGTTTTTCATGTAGTTTGATATTACGTAAATATATTCATTTTTACCAATATTTCGATACTATTTCATGTAGTATCACGATATGTGATTTGGCCTTCAAATCTCAGAATTTCGCATAATATTGCATTTTAAGCAAGTTTTCTTGCATTTTGTTTCGTACGAAAAATCATCGAATATAGCAATATTTTGACGTTTATCATCTCCTTTTCCTTCATGTGATTTAAACAAAATATCATCGAATTAGGCAATATTTTGCCGTTTTCCACGTTTTTGTGAATTTTCAGTCCATGGGTTTTAATTCATATATATACGATAAAAATGATGCAAACACATAATTGATTAGATAATAACCTTAAATACTTCATTTTCAATCATCTATTTGTTTCTCGTTAAAATACTGAGTAAGATATTGAAAAGGGGAGAAGTTCGGTTTTTATTGCATATATCGACGTTTCAGCCGGATTAGAGCGGTTTTACGTGTACATCTTCCCTCGTTAATATAAACGGAAAATCAAGAACATTATAGTTAATTCTGAATGAAAACACATTGTTTTTTATCATTTGTATTGGAAACAACATTGTCATATGTCTTTTCTTGGATCTAAATAATACGAAACCTCGCTCTATGATTTGAAGTTAAAATCCTCAAATATGGTTATATAGTGACTTTTTTCACGTTTTTCATGTAGTTTGATATTACGTAAATATATTCATTTTTACCAATATTTCGATACTATTTCATGTAGTATCACGATATGTGATTTGGCCTTCAAATCTCAGAATTTCGCATAATATTGCATTTTAAGCAAGTTTTCTTGCATTTTGTTTCGTACGAAAAATCATCGAATATAGCAATATTTTGACGTTTATCATCTCCTTTTCCTTCATGTGATTTAAACAAAATATCATCGAATTAGGCAATATTTTGCCGTTTTCCACGTTTTTGTGAATTTTCAGTCCATGGGTTTTAATTCATATATATACGATAAAAATGATGCAAACACATAATTGATTAGATAATAACCTTAAATACTTCATTTTCAATCATCTATTTGTTTCTCGTTAAAATACTGAGTAAGATATTGAAAAGGGGAGAAGTTCGGTTTTTATTGCATATATCGACGTTTCAGCCGGATTAGAGCGGTTTTACGTGTACATCTTCCCTCGTTAATATAAACGGAAAATCAAGAACATTATAGGTTATTCTAATGAAAACACATTGTATTTTATCATTTGTATTGGAAACAACATTGTCATATGTCTTTTCTTGGATCTAAATAATACGAAACCTCGCTCTATGATTTGAAGTTAAAATCCTCAAATATGGTTAATATAGTGACTTTTTTAACGTTTTTCATGTAGTTTGATATTACGTAAATATATTCATTTTTACCAATATTTCGATACTATTTCATGTAGTATCACGATATGTGATTTGGCCTTCAAATCTCAGAATTTCGCATAATATTGCATTTTAAGCAAGTTTTCTTGCATTTTGTTTCGTACGAAAAATCATCGAATATAGCAATATTTTGACGTTTATCATCTCCTTTTCCTTCATGTGATTTAAACAAAATATCATCGAATTAGGCAATATTTTGCCGTTTTCCACGTTTTTGTGAATTTTCAGTCCATGGGTTTTAATTCATATATATACGATAAAAATGATGCTAAACACATAATTGATTAGATAATAACCTTAAATACTTCATTTTCAATCATCTATTTGTTTCTCGTTAAAATACTGAGTAAGATATTGAAAAGGGGAGAAGTTCGGTTTTTATTGCATATATCGACGTTTCAGCCGGATTAGAGCGGTTTTACGTGTACATCTTCCATCGTTAATATAAACGGAAAATCAAGAACATTATAGTTAATTCTAATGAAAACACATTGTTTTTTATCATTTGTATTGGAAACAACATTGTCATATGTCTTTTCTTGGATCTAAATAATACGAAACCTCGCTCTATGATTTGAAGTTAAAATCCTCAAATATGGTTATATAGTGACTTTTTTCACGTTTTTCATGTAGTTTGATATTACGTAAATATATTCATTTTTACCAATATTTCGATACTATTTCATGTAGTATCACGATATGTGATTTGGCCTTCAAATCTCAGAATTTCGCATAATATTGCATTTTAAGCAAGTTTTCTTGCATTTTGTTTCGTACGAAAAATCATCGAATATAGCAATATTTTGACGTTTATCATCTCCTTTTCCTTCATGTGATTTAAACAAAATATCATCGAATTAGGCAATATTTTGCCGTTTTCCACGTTTTTGTGAATTTTCAGTCCATGGGTATTAATTCATATATATATACGATAAAAATGATGCAAACACATAATTGATTAGATAATAACCTTAAATACTTCATTTTCAATCATCTATTTGTTTCTCGTTAAAATACTGAGTAAGATATTGAAAAGGGGAGAAGTTCGGTTTTTATTGCATATATCGACGTTTCAGCCGGATTAGAGCGGTTTTACGTGTACATCTTCCATCGTTAATATAAACGGAAAATCAAGAACATTATAGTTAATTCTAATGAAAACACATTGTTTTTTATCATTTGTATTGGAAACAACATTGTCATATGTCTTTTCTTGGATCTAAATAATACGAAACCTCGCTCTATGATTTGAAGTTAAAATCCTCAAATATGGTTATATAGTGACTTTTTTCACGTTTTTCATGTAGTTTGATATTACGTAAATATATTCATTTTTACCAATATTTCGATACTATTTCATGTAGTATCACGATATGTGATTTGGCCTTCAAATCTCAGAATTTCGCATAATATTGCATTTTAAGCAAGTTTTCTTGCATTTTGCTTTCGTACGAAAAATCATCGAATATAGCAATATTTTGACGTTTATCATCTCCTTTTCCTTCATGTGATTTAAACAAAATATCATCGAATTAGGCAATATTTTGCCGTTTTCCACGTTTTTGTGAATTTTCAGTCCATGGGTTTTAATTCATATATATACGATAAAAATGATGCAAACACATAATTGATTAGATAATAACCTTAAATACTTCATTTTCAATCATCTATTTGTTTCTCGTTAAAATACTGAGTAAGATATTGAAAAGGGGAGAAGTTCGGTTTTTATTGCATATATCGACGTTTCAGCCGGATTAGAGCGGTTTTACGTGTACATCTTCCATCGTTAATATAAACGGAAAATCAAGAACATTATAGTTAATTCTAATGAAAACACATTGTTTTTTATCATTTGTATTGGAAACAACATTGTCATATGTCTTTTCTTGGATCTAAATAATACGAAACCTCGCTCTATGATTTGAAGTTAAAATCCTCAAATATGGTTATATAGTGACTTTTTTCACGTTTTTCATGTAGTTTGATATTACGTAAATATATTCATTTTTACCAATATTTCGATACTATTTCATGTAGTATCACGATATGTGATTTGGCCTTCAAATCTCAGAATTTCGCATAATATTGCATTTTAAGCAAGTTTTCTTGCATTTTGTTTCGTACGAAAAATCATCGAATATAGCAATATTTTGACGTTTATCATCTCCTTTTCCTTCATGTGATTTAAACAAAATATCATCGAATTAGGCAATATTTTGCCGTTTTCCACGTTTTTGTGAATTTTCAGTCCATGGGTTTTAATTCATATATATACGATAAAAATGATGCAAACACATAATTGATTAGATAATAACCTTAAATACTTCATTTTCAATCATCTATTTGTTTCTCGTTAAAATACTGAGTAAGATATTGAAAAGGGGAGAAGTTCGGTTTTTATTGCATATATCGACGTTTCAGCCGGATTAGAGCGGTTTTACGTGTACATCTTCCATCGTTAATATAAACGGAAAATCAAGAACATTATAGTTAATTCTAATGAAAACACATTGTTTTTTATCATTTGTATTGGAAACAACATTGTCATATGTCTTTTCTTGGATCTAAATAATACGAAACCTCGCTCTATGATTTGAAGTTAAAATCCTCAAATATGGTTATATAGTGACTTTTTTCACGTTTTTCATGTAGTTTGATATTACGTAAATATATTCATTTTTACCAATATTTCGATACTATTTCATGTAGTATCACGATATGTGATTTGGCCTTCAAATCTCAGAATTTCGCATAATATTGCATTTTAAGCAAGTTTTCTTGCATTTTGTTTCGTACGAAAAATCATCGAATATAGCAATATTTTGACGTTTATCATCTCCTTTTCCTTCATGTGATTTAAACAAAATATCATCGAATTAGGCAATATTTTGCCGTTTTCCACGTTTTTGTGAATTTTCAGTCCATGGGTTTTAATTCATATATATACGATAAAAATGATGTAAACACATAATTGATTAGATAATAACCTTAAATACTTCATTTTCAATCATCTATTTGTTTCTCGTTAAAATACTGAGTAAGATATTGAAAAGGGGAGAAGTTCGGTTTTTATTGCATATATCGACGTTTCAGCCGGATTAGAGCGGTTTTACGTGTACATCTTCCATCGTTAATATAAACGGAAAATCAAGAACATTATAGTTAATTCTAATGAAAACACATTGTTTTTTATCATTTGTATTGGAAACAACATTGTCATATGTCTTTTCTTGGATCTAAATAATACGAAACCTCGCTCTATGATTTGAAGTTAAAATCCTCAAATATGGTTATATAGTGACTTTTTTCACGTTTTTCATGTAGTTTGATATTACGTAAATATATTCATTTTTACCAATATTTCGATACTATTTCATGTAGTATCACGATATGTGATTTGGCCTTCAAATCTCAGAATTTCGCATAATATTGCATTTTAAGCAAGTTTTCTTGCATTTTGTTTCGTACGAAAAATCATCGAATATAGCAATATTTTGACGTTTATCATCTCCTTTTCCTTCATGTGATTTAAACAAAATATCATCGAATTAGGCAATATTTTGCCGTTTTCCACGTTTTTGTGAATTTTCAGTCCATGGGTTTTAATTCATATATATACGATAAAAATGATGCAAACACATAATTGATTAGATAATAACCTTAAATACTTCATTTTCAATCATCTATTTGTTTCTCGTTAAAATACTGAGTAAGATATTGAAAAGGGGAGAAGTTCGGTTTTTATTGCATATATCGACGTTTCAGCCGGATTAGAGCGGTTTTACGTGTACATCTTCCCTCGTTAATATAAACGGAAAATCAAGAACATTATAGGTTATTCTAATGAAAACACATTGTATTTTATCATTTGTATTGGAAACAACATTGTCATATGTCTTTTCTTGGATCTAAATAATACGAAACCTCGCTCTATGATTTGAAGTTAAAATCCTCAAATATGGTTATATAGTGACTTTTTTCACGTTTTTCATGTAGTTTGATATTACGTAAATATATTCATTTTTACCAATATTTCGATACTATTTCATGTAGTATCACGATATGTGATTTGGCCTTCAAATCTCAGAATTTCGCATAATATTGCATTTTAAGCAAGTTTTCTTGCATTTTGCTTCGTACGAAAAATCATCGAATATAGCAATATTTTAACGTTAATCATCTCCTTTTCCTTCATGTGATTTAAACAAAATATCATCGAATTAGGCAATATTTTGCCGTTTTCCACGTTTTTGTGAATTTTCCGTCCATGGGTATTAATTCATATATATATACGATAAAAATGATGTAAACACATAATTGATTAGATAATAACCTTAAGTACTTCATTTTCAATCATCTATTTGTTTCTCGTTAAAATACTGAGTAAGATATTGAAAAGGGGAGAAGTTCGGTTTTTATTGCATATATCGACGTTTCAGCCGGATTAGAGCGGTTTTACGTGTACATCTTCCATCGTTAATATAAACGGAAAATCAAGAACATTATAGTTAATTCTAATGAAAACACATTGTTTATTATCATTTGTATTGGAAACAACATTGTCATATGTCTTTTCTTGGATCTAAATAATACGAAACCTCGCTCTATGATTTGAAGTTAAAATCCTCAAATATGGTTATATAGTGACTTTTTTCACGTTTTTCATGTAGTTTGATATTACGTAAATATATTCATTTTTACCAATATTTCGATACTATTTCATGTAGTATCACGATATGTGATTTGGCCTTCAAATCTCAGAATTTCGCATAATATTGCATTTTAAGCAAGTTTTCTTGCATTTTGTTTCGTACGAAAAATCATCGAATATAGCAATATTTTGACGTTTATCATCTCCTTTTCCTTCATGTGATTTAAACAAAATATCATCGAATTAGGCAATATTTTGCCGTTTTCCACGTTTTTGTGAATTTTCAGTCCATGGGTTTTAATTCATATATATACGATAAAAATGATGCAAACACATAATTGATTAGATAATAACCTTAAATACTTCATTTTCAATCATCTATTTGTTTCTCGTTAAAATACTGAGTAAGATATTGAAAAGGGGAGAAGTTCGGTTTTTATTGCATATATCGACGTTTCAGCCGGATTAGAGCGGTTTTACGTGTACATCTTCCCTCGTTAATATAAACGGAAAATCAAGAACATTATAGGTTATTCTAATGAAAACACATTGTATTTTATCATTTGTATTGGAAACAACATTGTCATATGTCTTTTCTTGGATCCAAATAATACGAAACCTCGCTCTATGATTTGAAGTTAAAATCCTCAAATATGGTTATATAGTGACTTTTTTCACGTTTTTCATGTAGTTTGATATTACGTAAATATATTCATTTTTACCAATATTTCGATACTATTTCATGTAGTATCACGATATGTGATTTGGCCTTCAAATCTCAGAATTTCGCATAATATTGCATTTTAAGCAAGTTTTCTTGCATTTTGCTTCGTACGAAAAATCATCGAATTTAGCAATATTTTAACGTTTATCATCTCCTTTTCCTTCATGTGATTTAAACAAAATATCATCGAATTAGGCAATATTTTGCCGTTTTCCACGTTTTTGTGAATTTTCCGTCCATGGGTATTAATTCATATATATATACGATAAAAATGATGTAAACACATAATTGATTAGATAATAACCTTAAATACTTCATTTTCAATCATCTATTTGTTTCTCGTTAAAATACTGAGTAAGATATTGAAAAGGGGAGAAGTTCGGTTTTTATTGCATATATCGACGTTTCAGCCGGATTAGAGCGGTTTTACGTGTACATCTTCCATCGTTAATATAAACGGAAAATCAAGAACATTATAGTTAATTCTAATGAAAACACATTGTTTTTTATCATTTGTATTGGAAACAACATTGTCATATGTCTTTTCTTGGATCTAAATAATACGAAACCTCGCTCTATGATTTGAAGTTAAAATCCTCAAATATGGTTATATAGTGACTTTTTTCACGTTTTTCATGTAGTTTGATATTACGTAAATATATTCATTTTTACCAATATTTCGATACTATTTCATGTAGTATCACGATATGTGATTTGGCCTTCAAATCTCAGAATTTCGCATAATATTGCATTTTAAGCAAGTTTTCTTGCATTTTGTTTCGTACGAAAAATCATCGAATATAGCAATATTTTGACGTTTATCATCTCCTTTTCCTTCATGTGATTTAAACAAAATATCATCGAATTAGGCAATATTTTGCCGTTTTCCACGTTTTTGTGAATTTTCAGTCCATGGGTTTTAATTCATATATATACGATAAAAATGATGTAAACACATAATTGATTAGATAATAACCTTAAATACTTCATTTTCAATCATCTATTTGTTTCTCGTTAAAATACTGAGTAAGATATTGAAAAGGGGAGAAGTTCGGTTTTTATTGCATATATCGACGTTTCAGCCGGATTAGAGCGGTTTTACGTGTACATCTTCCATCGTTAATATAAACGGAAAATCAAGAACATTATAGTTAATTCTAATGAAAACACATTGTTTTTTATCATTTGTATTGGAAACAACATTGTCATATGTCTTTTCTTGGATCTAAATAATACGAAACCTCGCTCTATGATTTGAAGTTAAAATCCTCAAATATGGTTATATAGTGACTTTTTTCACGTTTTTCATGTATTTGATATTACGTAAATATATTCATTTTTACCAATATTTCGATACTATTTCATGTAGTATCACGATATGTGATTTGGCCTTCAAATCTCAGAATTTCGCAGAATATTGCATTTTAAGCAAGTTTTCTTGCATTTTGCTTCGTACGAAAAATCATCGAATTTAGCAATATTTTAACGTTTATCATCTCCTTTTCCTTCATGTGATTTAAACAAAATATCATCGAATTAGGCAATATTTTGCCGTTTTCCACGTTTTTGTGAATTTTCCGTCCATGGGTATTAATTCATATATATATACGATAAAAATGATGTAAACACATAATTGATTAGATAATAACCTTAAGTACTTCATTTTCAATCATCTATTTGTTTCTCGTTAAAATACTGAGTAAGATATTGAAAAGGGGAGAAGTTCGGTTTTTATTGCATATATCGACGTTTCAGCCGGATTAGAGCGGTTTTACGTGTACATCTTCCATCGTTAATATAAACGGAAAATCAAGAACATTATAGTTAATTCTAATGAAAACACATTGTTTATTATCATTTGTATTGGAAACAACATTGTCATATGTCTTTTCTTGGATCTAAATAATACGAAACCTCGCTCTATGATTTGAAGTTAAAATCCTCAAATATGGTTATATAGTGACTTTTTTCACGTTTTTCATGTAGTTTGATATTACGTAAATATATTCATTTTTACCAATATTTCGATACTATTTCATGTAGTATCACGATATGTGATTTGGCCTTCAAATCTCAGAATTTCGCATAATATTGCATTTTAAGCAAGTTTTCTTGCATTTTGTTTCGTACGAAAAATCATCGAATATAGCAATATTTTGACGTTTATCATCTCCTTTTCCTTCATGTGATTTAAACAAAATATCATCGAATTAGGCAATATTTTGCCGTTTTCCACGTTTTTGTGAATTTTCAGTCCATGGGTTTTAATTCATATATATACGATAAAAATGATGCAAACACATAATTGATTAGATAATAACCTTAAATACTTCATTTTCAATCATCTATTTGTTTCTCGTTAAAATACTGAGTAAGATATTGAAAAGGGGAGAAAGTTCGGTTTTTATTGCATATATCGACGTTTCAGCCGGATTAGAGCGGTTTTACGTGTACATCTTCCCTCGTTAATATAAACGGAAAATCAAGAACATTATAGGTTATTCTAATGAAAACACATTGTATTTTATCATTTGTATTGGAAACAACATTGTCATATGTCTTTTCTTGGATCCAAATAATACGAAACCTCGCTCTATGATTTGAAGTTAAAATCCTCAAATATGGTTAAATAGTGACTTTTTTAACGTTTTTCATGTAGTTTGATATTACGTAAATATATTCATTTTTACCAATATTTCGATACTATTTCATGTAGTATCACGATATGTGATTTGGCCTTGAAATCTCAGAATTTCGCATAATATTGCATTTTAAGCAAGTTTTCTTGCATTTTGTTTCGTACGAAAAATCATCGAATATAGCAATATTTTGACGTTTATCATCTCCTTTTCCTTCATGTGATTTAAACAAAATATCATCGAATTAGGCAATATTTTGCCGTTTTCCACGTTTTTGTGAATTTTCAGTCCATGGGTTTTAATTCATATATATACGATAAAAATGATGCAAACACATAATTGATTAGATAATAACCTTAAATACTTCATTTTCAATCATCTATTTGTTTCTCGTTAAAATACTGAGTAAGATATTGAAAAGGGGAGAAGTTCGGTTTTTATTGCATATATCGACGTTTCAGCCGGATTAGAGCGGTTTTACGTGTACATCTTCCCTCGTTAATATAAACGGAAAATCAAGAACATTATAGTTAATTCTAATGAAAACACATTGTTTTTTATCATTTGTATTGGAAACAACATTGTCATATGTCTTTTCTTGGAACTAAATAATACGAAACCTCGCTCTATGATTTGAAGTTAAAATCCTCAAATATGGTTATATAGTGACTTTTTTCACGTTTTTCATGTAGTTTGATATTACGTAAATATATTCATTTTTACCAATATTTCGATACTATTTCATGCAGTATCACGATATGTGATTTGGCCTTCAAATCTCAGAATTTCGCATAATATTGCATTTTAAGCAAATTTTCTTGCATTTTGCTTCGTACGAAAAATCATCGAAATTAGCAATATTTTAACGTTTATCATCTCCTTTTCCTTCATGTGATTTAAACAAAATATCATCGAATTAGGCAATATTTTGCCGTTTTCCACGTTTTTGTGAATTTTCCGTCCATGGGTAATAATTCATATATATATACGATAAAATTGATGCAAACACATAATTCATTAGATAATAACCTGAAATACTTCATTTTCAATCATCTATTTGTTTCTCGTTAAAATACTGAGTAAGATATTGAAAAGGGGAGAAGTTCGGTTTTTATTGCATATATCGACGTTTCAGCCGGATTAGAGCGGTTTTACGTGTACATCTTCCATCGTTAATATAAACGGAAAATCAAGAACATTATAGTTAATTCTAATGAAAACACATTGTTTTTTATTATTTGTATTGGAAACAACATTGTCATATGTCTTTTCTTGGATCTAAATAATACGAAACCTCGCTCTATGATTTGAAGTTAAAATCCTCAAATATGGTTATATAGTGACTTTTTTCACGTTTTTCATGTAGTTTGATATTACGTAAATATATTCATTTTTACCAATATTTCGATACTATTTCATGTAGTACTCACGATATGTGATTTGGCCTTCAAATCTCAGAATTTCGCATAATATTGCATTTTAAGCAAGTTTTCTTGCATTTTGCTTCGTACGAAAAATCATCGAATTTAGCAATATTTTAACGTTAATCATCTCCTTTTCCTTCATGTGATTTAAACAAAATATCATCGAATTAGGCAATATTTTGAAGTTTTCCACGTTTTTGTGAATTTTCCGTCCATGGGTATTAATTCATATATATATACGATAAAAATGATGTAAACACATAATTGATTAGATAATAACCTTAAGTACTTCATTTTCAATCATCTATTTGTTTCTCGTTAAAATACTGAGTAAGATATTGAAAAGGGGAGAAGTTCGGTTTTTATTGCATATATCGACGTTTCAGCCGGATTAGAGCGGTTTTACGTGTACGTCTTCCATCGTTAATATAAACGGAAAATCAAGAACATTATAGTTAATTCTAATGAAAACACATTGTTTTTTATCATTTGTATTGGAAACAACATTGTCATATGTCTTTTCTTGGATCTAAATAATACGAAACCTCGCTCTATGATTTGAGCTTGAAATCCTCAAATATGGTTATATAGTGACTTTTTTCACGTTTTTCATGTAGTTAATATTACGTAAATATATTCATTTTTACCAATATTTCGATACTATTTCATGTAGTATCACGATATGTGATTTGGCCTTCAAATCTCAGAATTTCGCATAATATTGCATTTTAAGCAAGTTTTCTTGCATTTTGTTTCGTACGAAAAATCATCGAATATAGCAATATTTTGACGTTTATCATCTCCTTTTCCTTCATGTGATTTAAACAAAATATCATCGAATTAGGCAATATTTTGCCGTTTTCCACGTTTTTGTGAATTTTCAGTCCATGGGTTTTAATTCATATATATACGATAAAAATGATGTAAACACATAATTGATTAGATAATAACCTTAAATACTTCATTTTCAATCATCTATTTGTTTCTCGTTAAAATACTGAGTAAGATATTGAAAAGGGGAGAAGTTCGGTTTTTATTGCATATATCGACGTTTCAGCCGGATTAGAGCGGTTTTACGTGTACATCTTCCATCGTTAATATAAACGGAAAATCAAGAACATTATAGTTAATTCTAATGAAAACACATTGTTTTTTATCATTTGTATTGGAAACAACATTGTCATATGTCTTTTCTTGGATCTAAATAATACGAAACCTCGCTCTATGATTTGAAGTTAAAATCCTCAAATATGGTTATATAGTGACTTTTTTCACGTTTTTCATGTAGTTTAAATATTACGTAAATATATTCATTTTTACCAATATTTCGATACTATTTCATGTAGTATCACGATATGTGATTTGGCCTTCAAATCTCAGAATTTCGCATAATATTGCATTTTAAGCAAGTTTTCTTGCATTTTGTTTCGTACGAAAAATCATCGAATATAGCAATATTTTGACGTTTATCATCTCCTTTTCCTTCATGTGATTTAAACAAAATATCATCGAATTAGGCAATATTTTGCCGTTTTCCACGTTTTTGTGAATTTTCAGTCCATGGGTTTTAATTCATATATATACGATAAAAATGATGTAAACACATAATTGATTAGATAATAACCTTAAATACTTCATTTTCAATCATCTATTTGTTTCTCGTTAAAATACTGAGTAAGATATTGAAAAGGGGAGAAGTTCGGTTTTTATTGCATATATCGACGTTTCAGCCGGATTAGAGCGGTTTTACGTGTACATCTTCCATCGTTAATATAAACGGAAAATCAAGAACATTATAGTTAATTCTAATGAAAACATTGTTTTTTATCATTTGTATTGGAAACAACATTGTCATATGTCTTTTCTTGGATCTAAATAATACGAAACCTCGCTCTATGATTTGAAGTTAAAATCCTCAAATATGGTTATATAGTGACTTTTTTCACGTTTTTCATGTAGTTTGATATTACGTAAATATATTCATTTTTACCAATATTTCGATACTATTTCATGTAGTATCACGATATGTGATTTGGCCTTCAAATCTCAGAATTTCGCATAATATTGCATTTTAAGCAAGTTTTCTTGCATTTTGTTTCGTACGAAAAATCATCGAATATAGCAATATTTTGACGTTTATCATCTCCTTTTCCTTCATGTGATTTAAACAAAATATCATCGAATTAGGCAATATTTTGCCGTTTTCCACGTTATTGTGAATTTTCAGTCTATGGGTTTTAATTCATATATATACGATAAAAATGATGCAAACACATAATTGATTAGATAATAACCTTAAATACTTCATTTTCAATCATCTATTTGTTTCTCGTTAAAATACTGAGTAAGATATTGAAAAGGGGAGAAGTTCGGTTTTTATTGCATATATCGACGTTTCAGCCGGATTAGAGCGGTTTTACGTGTACATCTTCCATCGTTAATATAAACGGAAAATCAAGAATATTATAGTTAATTCTAATGAAAACACATTGTTTTTTATTATTTGTATTGGAAACAACATTGTCATATGTCTTTTCTTGGATCTAAATAATACGAAACTTCGCTCTATGATTTGAAGTTAAAATCCTCAAATATGGTTATATAGTGACTTTTTTCACGTTTTTCATGTAATTTGATATTACGTAAATATATTCATTTTTACCAATATTTCGATACTATTTCATGTAGTATCACGATATGTGATTTGGCCTTCAAATCTCAGAATTTCGCAGAATATTGCATTTTAAGCAAGTTTTCTTGCATTTTGCTTCGTACGAAAAATCATCGAATTTAGCAATATTTTAACGTTTATCATCTCCTTTTCCTTCATGTGATTTAAACAAAATATCATCGAATTAGGCAATATTTTGCCGTTTTCCACGTTTTTGTGAATTTTCCGTCCATGGGTATTAATTCATATATATATACGATAAAAATGATGTAAACACATAATTGATTAGATAATAACCTTAAGTACTTCATTTTCAATCATCTATTTGTTTCTCGTTAAAATACTGAGTAAGATATTGAAAAGGGGAGAAGTTCGGTTTTTATTGCATATATCGACGTTTCAGCCGGATTAGAGCGGTTTTACGTGTACATCTTCCATCGTTAATATAAACGGAAAATCAAGAACATTATAGTTAATTCTAATGAAAACACATTGTTTATTATCATTTGTATTGGAAACAACATTGTCATATGTCTTTTCTCAACCCGTTCTCACACAAGACAGCACATATATGACTTAATGCTTAAAGTCAATATGTTGAATATGAATTAGTAAATATGTGATATTTTCCCAGTTACTTTTTTTACCAAGGCCCAAACTCTTCCTCACGTACCAATTTACGTGTCACAGTACCCGTCCGTCAACATAGATAGCAGAATATTCGTGATTAGTTCAATTATAAGGAAAATTGTAGTTTTCAGGTCCCACATGGGTTGTGAAATTTACCTACTGTTGTCCATGCTCTTATAATATTATAGATCAGCTATATCCTATTGAAGGCTCGTAGTTTTGTTTTGAGAAATATTAGTTGTTCTTAGTAAATTATAATAAGCACTATAAATTATTACATAGAATAACAGTGCTTCACCAATCAATATTATATACCATAGTTTGGCTTTAAAAATCTTTAAAGAATGTTTTGTAGGAACGCTAACAGAAAACGATGTTACATTTGAATGTCTATGGGGTAAACTACTGCAAACAGGACAGTATTGTGTCTACTATACCAACTATAGCTAGGATGGGTATATTGTCACCTACCGCCTGTTAGGTGGGAAAGGGGTCCAATACCACCCACAGGATGGGTATGAGGGTCACATCCACCCACAGGATGAGTATGGGGATCACATCCACCCACAGGAAGGGTATGGGGTCCAATACCACCCACAGGATGAGTATGGCGTCCACTACAACCCACAGGATGGGTATGGTTCTCCAACCACCCATAGAATGGGTATGGGGCTCCAACCACAAATAAAATGGGTATAGGGTCCAATAACACCCACTGGATGTTTAAGGCGTCCATTGCCGCGCGTCGAGCTCGAAAACCGCAGCATTCATCTCAGAACCATGCCTATTTCACACAGATTCCTTAATAAACGTAAGAGTTTTATATGTCACAAGAAAGATAGAAATATAAGCTTCATTCTAAATACCTTACCATGGGCATATTTAAATTTAAAGCGAAGATACGTGTACTTTTATAATAGCCGAGCTTTAACCCCGGACAGATTGATCGACCGAGCAACTCTCTCTCAGAACAATGTTTATTTCACGTGAATTCGTTAATAAACATATATGTTTTATATGTCTCAAGAAAGGCAGACATATAAGCTTCACTTTAAACACTTTACCATAGACATATTTAAAGTTCTAATGAAGATACATGTATTTTAAAAATTACGGAGCTCCCACCCCGTACAGACTGAACGACAGAGCAACTCTCTCTCAGATCAATGTTTATTTCACGTAAATTCGTTAATAAACACAAATGTTTTATATGTCTTAAGCAAGATAGAAATAAGAGCTTCATTTTCAATACATTACAATAGACATATTTATAGCTCAAGTGAAGATACATATGTTTTTATAGTAGCGCTCAGTAGCTTGTCAGGCATGGAGTGCAGACGCCTACGCACTTGCCGATATATTGTATAATTATCAAAGATACGCTAATAAAGCCTAAAATCTTATATGCCTCCAGAAAGACCGAGATATGAACATTATTATGATTTCACCAAATGAAATATATCATGTTCGAGAACAAAGATATATCAATTTTAAATTAAGTTTCGACTCTTGCTCGGGCGAGAGAGAGGGAGCGACTCTCGCCCCATCTATTGGAGATTCTGTCCACTAAAGACCCAAAGCTACTCAAACCCTCCTAGCATTATTTAAGTAATGAAGTAATATGGTATATTTACTATAATGTGGGTGCTGAATGCAGAACATGAGAAAACATATATTTACTCCAAACTAATATAATTTCATTATGAAATAAGTAAATAAGTAGCATCAAAGGAAGTCGACGGTCCAAGCGTCAATGTTGTGGAACGACTTATCCAAGATATATCGTTGTTTGGAAAGTGTTTGTTGGCATATCCAGTTGTCGCACTTCTCTGCACAAATTATCACAAATTTAAATTATAATGTTAACAAGTAGAATACGTATTTTTAATAAAATCTAACATAGCTAGCCAGAAAACATTTAACATTTATTAACAAAATATATGTTTGGAAGTTAAATCGACTTCATAGGACAATAGTGTTGTTATATATACTCGTTATTCGTTGACATGCGTTCGCTACTTAAACTACCATGTACTGTACTTATGTGAAATCTCCCATGTCTCTTCGCTCATCTCACCGAACCCTACAGGCTCTGTGATATATTGCTTAATTAATTGAGATTCACAAATAAAGCTTATAATTGTATATGTTATCAAAAAGGCAGAGCTTATTTTAGTTCATTTATTATGCACCCCATACCCATCCTATGGGCGATAGTGGAGTGTTACAGAGGCGCATAATGGGCTCAGGGACTGAGCCCCACAATTCATATAGCCAAGGAAGTTATAATCTTGATAAGCTAGTTACAAAAGTCAATGCACATTGTCAAATCAACAATGGGCTCGAGACCGACCACAAGTACAGTTTATAATTTAAGCAACTGACATATATGGAGGGCTAGTGTCACAATTGATTTGTTTATCCTACACATAACCCCCTCTCCCCCATCCAATGGGCAGCGGTGGATAGGTTACAATCAAGTCGTTTTTTGCGTTTTATTCAGAGATTAGATCTTATTGGGTGAGGAAAGATATTCATATTTTAAAGAAGGCTTCTTGGCTGATGCTCTTCATTGATGGAAAATCTACAACCTTTTGAAAATCAATGTTAGTTTGATCTAATATTGTAATTAACGCAGTTACCTGATGTTATTCTTCACCTATATCTTTTTCTGGTTAATCCCTATTTACATTATGCAGTTCAGGCTTCGTCGCCAGACTATAGTTTTTAGTTTAGTTAATTTATCACATAATGGGTTCAGGGACTGAACACACAATTTATTTATCTAAGCAAGTTACAATCTTGAGGAGCTAGCCACAAAATTCATAACACATCGTCACATCAACAACATGGGTTCGAGATCGACCACAAGTACAGTTTCTAAATTAAGCAAATGCCATAAGTGGAGAGCTAGTGTCACAATTGATATGTTTGTCCTGTACATTTCCACAGTGGTTTGCTTGGGTTCTTTTAATTATCTTAGATATCATTGAAGAGAACCTCCTAGGTACTATACTGTATATATGCTGGTAAGAAGTATAATTATCCTGAGAAATCGTGTAAATTATGTTGTACGAGTGCTTCCAGTTAAGTAACATAGTTCATTTGTGTGCGCGTGCTTGAAGAGGAAATGTTATCCCCCCCCCCCCACCCCCCATTGTAAATATTTGTGGGTTTCAGACCATACGGCCACGGCTTACCCTCGCCGCGGTCGAGGGTAAGAACACCGGATGTATACCCAGTATTACAAGTAAACATTAGCAATAACAATTATGGAAAGTTCCTTCACCTATACATAGACAAGAGACTGAACTTCAGCACCCACATAAAACACATAAGGGGATGCTCTGAGAGAGAGAGAGAGAGAGAGAGAGAGAGAGAGAGGGAGAGGGAGAGGGAGAGAGAGAGAGAGAGAGAGAGAGAGAGAGAGAGAGAGAGAGGGAGAGGGAGAGGGAGAGGGAGAGGGAGAGGGAGAGGGAGAGGGAGAGAGAGAGAGGGAGAGTAAAATTATCCACTGAGGTCTGATTAAGTCCTTTTGGGGACCTTAATCATTAGGACGTCCAATGATTAACGCAAAGTGAAGCGTATTCAGATGGTATATTGACAACATTCAGCATATCTCATAATGACCTAGTAGTACTTGGTGCACAAATAACTTTTCCATAGGAATCGCAAAACATAATTAAACACAACTGTACCGTACAGTGTTATATATTTATTTCAGTTTGAACAATTTTTAACATTAACACTCCAACATTCATTTTAGCAAGTTCTCTCATAATGACGTGTGGGTTAGCAATGTCAAAGGCTGACTTAAGATCTAGGAAAGTGGTATATGACCTATCAGTATGCAGGGTGAGGAATGTGGTAATACAGTGATGTACACTCTTTCCATGCATAAAGCCATATATCTGGGGAGACAACATATTATTAATTTTGTAAAGGAGACGGTTGAGAACCATCTTCTCAAGACACTTATAGAGACAACTAGTGAGGGAGACTGGGCATAAAGCACTCGGCTGGTGAGGTTTAGGAATGGGAATAATAACACTGTTGGTCCATGACTTAGGAAGCTCCCCAGTTACATAGCTCATATTATACAATTGAAGAAAGGTATTCCTTGGAACTAGCAGAAGCATAAGCAGTATGCCGTAAGTAACTCCATCCTCCCCGGGTGATGTAGCTTTGCCTTTATGTAGAGCAGAATCTAGTTTGTATTCAGTAAAAAGCATGTCACAGTCATCCTCTTGATGAAGCATGAAGTCAAGGAACCTTGCCCTATCAGTATATCTATCATTTAATTCATTCTGTGAGGGTAGAGGAAGACTGTCAAAGCTGGAAGTCGTGGCCCAAGCATCAACAAGATCATTTGCTCTGTGCAGAGGATTAGGGTACGAGATCTCTGCAGCATTTTTCCCTTTGATCTTGTTGATATCCTTCCATGCCCGACTTAGTGGCGTGTGAGAATTGAGACCACGGACAAAAGTTTCCCAGTCTGTCTGCCTCAGCTCCACCATACGTTCCCTGGCCTTAGCCAGAGCCGCTTGAAAGAGCCGAAGCATTTCAGCAGTGCGGGTCCTTCTATAAGCTAGTCCAATTATTCTGACAGTGCGTTTTAGTGCATGCAATTTAGAATCATTATAATAAGCATAAGTGCTATGACCAGTGTAATTTGGGTTACGTGGCCTGGACGATGAATCAAGTGATTCTATAAACTGCTCGATAGTACCTGTGAGCTCATTGTTAAAATCTTCAACTGATGAAGGCTCAGATGAACTGCACCAATCTGACACATGAGCAACAAGATTGTCTCGTTGATCGATGGGCACAGCCAGCCTCTTCCGCCTGAACACTCCACCAGGGAGGATAGAGCCTCCAACGCTTACAGTGGCTAATATGCCCAGATGATCAGACGCCATAACTGGCACTATTGACGAGGCGCACACGGTGTGGGAGACGTTGACACCGAGACATAGATCAAGAATACCTCCGTAGATATGCGTTGGTTCAAGGTCACCCATAATCTGTGCATCATCGTGGCTACCTAATAGTGACAATAGTTGGTTGCCGTTACGATTACTGAACTGCGAATTACCAATATTCCTATGCCTAGTGTTATAATCACCTATAATGATGGTAGGCACAGTCCGAATACAGATAGGAAGGTCAGCATAATTAAAGTTACAAGGAGTTGATTATTTAGTATAGTTGTTTTTCTCTTTAACTGGATGATAGAGGGGGAGTCTTTAACGTGATTGGGAATACATACATACATACATACATACATACATACATACATACATACATACATACATACATACATACATACATACATACATACACACACACACATGCATACATACACACATGCATACATACATACATACATACATACATACATACATACATACATACATACATACATACATACATACATACATACATACATACATACATACATGCGTACATACATACATGCGTACATACATACATACATACATACATACATACATACATACATACATACATACATACATACATGCATGCGTGCATACATACATCCATCCATACGTACGTACGTACGTACATACATACATACATACATACATACATACATACATACATACATACATACATACATACATACATGCGTACATACATACATATATACATACATACATACATGCGTACATACATGCGTACATACATGCGTACATACATGTGTACATACATGCGTACATACATGCGTACATCCATACATACATCCATACATACATGCATGCGTACATACATACATACATACATACATACATACATACATACATACATACATACATACATACATACATACATACATACATACACACACACATGCATACATGCATGCATACATACATACATACATACATACGTACATACATACATACATACATACATACATACATACATACATACATACATACATACATACATACACACACACACACACACACATGCATACATACACACATGCATACATACATACATACATACATACGTACATACATACATACATACATACATACATACATACATACATACATACATACATACATACATACATACATACATACATGCGTACATACATACATGCGTACATACATACATACATACATACATACATACATACATACATACATACATACATACATACATACATACATGCATGCGTGCATACATACATCCATACGTACGTACGTACGTACGTACGTACATACATACATACATACATACATACATACATACATACATACATACATACATACATACATACATGCGTACATACATACATATATACATACATACATACATGCGTACATACATGCGTACATACATGCGTACATACATGTGTACATACATGCGTACATACATGCGTACATCCATACATACATCCATACATACATGCATGCGTACATACATACATACATACATACATACATACATACATACATACATACATACATACATACATACATACATACATACACACACACATGCATACATGCATGCATACATACATACATACATACGTACATACATACATACATACATACATACATACATACATACATACATACATACATACATACATACATACATACATACATACATGCGTACATACATACATACATGCATGCGTACATACATGCATACATGCATGCATACATACATACATACATACATACATACATGCGTATATAAATACATGCGTATATAAATACATACATACATACATGCGTATATACATGCATATATAAATGCATACATACATACATACATACATGCGTACATACATACATACATGCATGCGTACATCCATACATACATGCATGCGTACATCCATACATACATGCATGCGTACATACATACATACATGCATACATGCATACATACATACATACATACATACATACATACATACATACATACATACATACATACATACATACATACATACACGTCCAGTCAGCATATAGCTATTTCGGGACAAAATCCAATACAGTTTATATTGGTGAGACGCCACTGTGATGAGGAGTTTAAATATCACAGGAACTGTAGGTTAATGTGTGACATAAGTGAGGTTAGATGAGGCATCTACAAGCATCAGCTGGAGGCTGATGGAGTGTTGTGGAGGCTGGTGGTACTATGCCCAGATGTTGGAGGGTGGATTTGACTCTCCCACCCTCCCTCCCCCTCCCCCCCCACCCACATTGACCGCAGTACGTCTAAGGTTACTTTTCACTCTCGCTTACCAAGGGTATAACCCCCGCCCCCCCCAACACACACACATGCATCAGATTCTTAACTTACAATATTTATTATTTACCAATTTATGTTACTACACTGACTCTCAATTTCACAATATTGTATAAACTTTGATGAATCGCTCGTCTATGGGTCATCCAATAATGTTAGCAGACTTCTAGATGTTACCACTGCTAGGTTTAGGCTCGGCTACAAGTACCTCTGGAAGTTTGTAACATCTGATGATGTAGATTTGACTAAATGTAAACTCTGTCAGCAGAACTATTCGCATACTTTGCGTCATTATATAATGGAATGTGAAAAATCGCGGAATTTGAAGATAACATCAATAGTGTCCATGAAATGTGTAAGTACTTCATTCATAATGATGTGCTGCTCGAAATCTTAGCGAAGTATCCAAAATTTGCTTACTGTAGGTAATGCATACACATGACTGTAAAGCTGCCGCCCAGTTGGGTGGGTGTGGAGCACATGACTGTAAAGCTGCCGCCCAGTTGGGTGGGTGTGGAGCACATGACTGTAAAGCTGCCGCCCAGTTGGGTGGGTGTGGAGCACATGACTGTAAAGCTGCCGCCCAGTTGGGTGGGTGTGGAGCACATGACTGTAAAGCTGCCGCCCAGTTGGGTGGGTGTGGAGCACATGACTGTAAAGCTGCCGCCCAGTTGGGTGGGTGTGGAGCACATGACTGTAAAGCTGCCGCCCAGTTGGGTGGGTGTGGAGCACATGACTGTAAAGCTGCCGCCCAGTTGGGTGGGTGTGGAGCACATGACTGTAAAGCTGCCGCCCAATTGGGTGGGTGTGGAGCACATGACTGTAAAGCTGCCGCCCAGTTGGGTGGGTGTGGAGTACATGACTGTAAAGCTGCCGCCCAGTTGGGTGGGTGTGGAGCACATGACTGTAAAGCTGCCGCCCAGTTGGGTGGGTGTGGAGCAAGACTAGTAACTGTGCGACTCTTCATAGATGTAAAGTGCCTTGTATAGTGACTTGTGAGCCTCTTGTTGAATCACTTGTGACACAAAGATTATTGATGTGTGTATTTGTGGTGGTGATTAAATATGTATGTGTATGTATATATGTATACGTATGAATATGTACATGTATGCATAAGTATGTGTACATTAATAATTTTGTAACTAGCGTCAAAAGATTGTTATTTGCTTAGCTAAACGAACTAGAGGGTTCAGTTCCTGAACCGATTATGTGCCTCTGTAATCCTTTACACCACCGCCCACGGGATGTGTATTATGGGGTGCATAATAAAGAAAGAAAATGAATGGACCGAACCCCACAATTCATTTAGCTAAGCAAGTTACAATCTTGATGAGCTAGTTACAAAATTCACTATAAGTCGTCACATCATAAATGGGTTCGAGATGGACCACAAGTAGTGCATTACATAATTTATCAGTATTGTGCAGCCTGTGATACCCGCCTGGCTGGATACTGATG
>NC_091150.1:171629-187789 GCF_040958095.1 Procambarus clarkii | reverse complement strand
TGCTGTGACAGGATTTAAAGATCCTGCAGGTGCGAGGTGTTGCGGCTTATTTATTGTCCCATTGTCTCGTTGACCCATTGTCATGTCTCTGTTAACTTTCACTACTAAAAATGAAAGTTCCTTGTTAGTGTGGGTGTATATATATACTGGACACCATATAGGTCTGAGCACTACAACGCCGCTACGAAGTTTTTTTTATAAAGTGTTAAAAGGCATGGTGGAGGACCGGGTCGCGGGGACACTAAAAAGCTCCGAAATCATCTCAATAACAGGTAATATAAAAATTAGATTGTTGTATAATTTGGATCTCCACCTGTGTCCCCTAGTGCTTGTTCCCCGGGGGTGTGGCTGGGGTTGTGGTGTGGCTGGGGTTGTGGTGTGGCTGGGGTTGTGGTGTGGCTGGGGTTGTGGTGTGGCTGGGGTTGTGGTATGGCTGGGGTTGTGGTGTGGCTGGGGTTGTGGTGTGGCTGGGGTTGTGGTGTGGCTGGGGTTGTGGGATGGTGTAGCTGGAGTGGGGTGGCTGGGGCTGGTAGTGAAACTGTGATCGTCTTAGGGGTGTGTGGGTGTATTGGATGTGGTGGAGTTTTGTGGGTAGAGTGGGTGTGGTGGGTGTGATGGCGTGTTGTGGGTGTAGAGGGTGTGGTGGGTGTGATTGGCTGGTGTGGATGTGATGTGGGTGGTGTGGGTGTAGAGGGTGTGGTGGGTTGGTGTGGGTGTAGAGGGTGTGGTGGGTGTGATTGGCTGGTGTGGATGTGATGTGGGTAGTGTGGGTGTAGAGGGTGTGGTGGGTTGGTGTGGGTGTAGTGTGGGTGTGATTGACTGGTGTGGATGGTTGGTGTGGGTGTTGTGGGTTGAGGGTTTGGCATGGGTGGGGTTGGCTGGTGTGGGTGTGGGTGTGGTTGGCTGGTGTGGTTTTAGTGGGTGTGATTGGCTTGTGGTAGATTGGTGTGGGTGTAGTGTGGGTGTGATTGGCTGGTGTGGATGGTTGGTGTGGGTGTTGTGGGTTGAGGGTTTGGCGTGGGTGGGTGTGGGTGTAGTGGGTGTGATTGGCTTGTGGTAGATTGGTGTGGTGTAGTGTGGGTGTGATTGGCTGGTGTGGATGTTGGGTTGGCTGGAGTGGGTGTGATAGGTTGGTGTGGCTGTAGTGGGTGTGGTATGTGATGTGGGTGTGGGTGGTGGGTGTGGGTGTGGGTGTGGGTGTGGGTGTGGGTGTGGGTGTGGGTGTGGGTGGTGGGTGTGGGTGTGGGTGGTGGGTGTGGGTGTGGGTGTGGGTGTGGGTGTGGGTGTGGGTGTGGGTGTGGGTGTGGAAGTTTAATGCACTGGGTCCCAGAAGGATACAGACTGAGAATGGGTGCCTCAAGTGGTACCTCACTTTTTTTTTTTGTTCGTAATGTTTCAAATTATTATATACTTTTGAATTTTGTTAGATTTTCTATAAATTTTATTAGTTTTCACATTTTGTTTATTCTGTCCAATAAAAGCAACATAGAACACTTTCAAAGGCGTTGACCCCCACCGACCATTGGTGACCCTCGTCCCACTGGTCGCATGACAAGCTACACACACCAGCTAAACCCACAAGCTGCACCCACAAGCTGCACTCACAAGCTGCACTCACAAGCTGCACCTACCAGCCACACATACCAGCCACACCCAACAGCTAAACACACTAGCTACACCCAACAGCTAAACACACTAGCTACACCCACTAGCTACACCCAACAGCTAGCTACATACACTAGTTAAACACAACAACCACACACACACACACACACACACACACACACAAGCCACACCCAACAGCTAGCTACATACACTAGCTAAACACAACAGCCACACACACACACACACACACACACAAGCCACACCCAACAGCTACACACACTATCTACACCCACTAGCTACACCCAAGAGCTAGCTACAAAACACAACAACCACACACACACACACACACACACACACACACACACAAGCCACACCCAACAGCTAAACACACTAGCTACACCCACTAGCTACACCCAACAGCTAGCTACAAAACACAACAGCCACACACACACAAACACACACACATACACACACACACACACAAGCCACACCCAACAGCTACACACACTAGCTACACCCACTAGCTACACCCAACAGCTAGCTACAAAACACAACAGCCACACACACAAGCCACACCCAACAGCTACACACACTAGCTACACCCACTAGCTACACCCAACAGCTAGCTACATACACTAGCTAAACACAACAGCCACACACACACACACACACAAGCCACACCCAACAGCTACACACACTAGCTACACCCACTAGCTACACCCAACAGCTAGCTACATACACTAGCTAAACACAACAGCCACACACACACACACTCGTGTCTTTGAGACAGGAGTTCATCAAAATTTTCACTGATTATAAGAGTCTGATCCTTCATACTGTATTATGACACGAAATAAATTTTATGGTTACTGCAAGATTGGGAGGAGGGAACCATCTTCTTCCGGTGGGGTTTACCAATCCCCCATTTTAATTAATGAATCTGTAACCAAATTTAATTCCTTTTGGGATTGCGTGAAAGATTCCGATGGTGATTTATTTCTACGTTGTTTTTCGTGTAGCTTTTGAGTCTATTATACTTTTAGTAACAGTACCTAACCAACCCTTCAATATTGAAATTGTTTCCAGTTTCCAATGGGATATTTTATTATTATGAAAACACATTGATTTTTATAATTTATATTAAAAACAACATTTTTCGTTGATCTTATATATTAAGCCTGATTTAGGACTTATTGCATATATTTTGAGTTTGCAAGTACTAATTTTTATACCAAAAATATTACAATTAGTGAAAATAGGTTAAGTGATGGGACATACCAATAGACTATGTCTCTTCTTTCAAATACCTTGGAGTCTCTGTCCCTTGTACCTCAACTGCAATCAATAAGTTACATCAACAATGTAGAGACAGACTCAAGGCTCTCAGAACTGTAGTGGGGTACAGCCCGAAATATGGTGTTAATATTAGAATAGTAAGAATGATGTATTTAGCGTATAAAGGTCTCTGATAGACTATCATGTACCAGCTTTGGTCCTGCAGAATGGCAAAAGTATTGATAGACTGGAAAAAATACAAAATGAAGCGTCCTATACAAAGTTCTCAACATGCGGAAAGAATTAAACGAGATAGAATATATGAAATTAATCTTATGATGGGACTTATCAAATAGGTCCCTTAAAAGTGTTATTAGACGAGAACTCCTGGATGAACTTGAAGAAAGTAAAACAGTGTAAAACTGGACAGTGTTTCTGTTTATGTCTAGAATGGGAACCCCTGTAAGAGAACCTCTTGAAACACTTGTCACATTCAAAAGGCTTCTCCCCTGTATGGAGTCGACGGTGTTCTGTTAAGGCTTCTTTTCGCTTATATACTTTTTGGCAAATATCACATATGAATCTGTGTTCGTCATCATCAACCTCATTTCCATCTGCTCTCATTGCATGACCATTGTTAAGAGCAGAGTAGTAGGCTAAACCGGGGGGTGCCAACTTCAGGGACTTAGCCTGAGTGTTGGATGGAGCTGACTGTACAGAGGTTAGTTTTGGCGATGCTGATGGTTTAGATTTAAGGGAGAGATCGATCGGTTGTACATCATCAACCTCATTTCCATCTGCTCTCATTGCATGATCATTGTTAAGAAACGACGAGTCAATGCTTACAACCTTGGGATTAGCCTGAGTGTTGGATGGAGCTGACTGTACAGAGGTTAGTTTTGGCGATGCTGATGATTTAGATTTAAGGGAGAGATCGATCGGTTGTACATCATCAACCTCATTTCCATCTGCTGTCATTGCATGATCATTGTTAAGAGGAGGGTAGTAGGCTAAACCGGGGGGTGCCAACTTCAGGAACTGGTAAAACGACGAGTCAATGCTTACAACCTTGGGATTAGCCTGAGTGTTGGATGGAGCTGACTGACCCTCACAATAGTCACTGAAACGTGGAGAACGAACCTTCTTTCCATTACTAGTGGTCTGGGCAGAATCTGCATCTCTTTCATCATCCCTACTCCCCAAAATGTTATTTTTTTGATGTTGTTGCTGTATTTTTTGTTGTTGTTGATGGGATTGTTCATCTAACCACTCAAGAGTGTGTTGATGTGGGCATCGCCAGGAGACGAGAGCCTCCCCCCCCACAGTGCCACATTCACACACTTTTTGTCCCTTCGTCTCGCCCATTGCCCCATCGTCCATGCCTTCATGGCATCCACCAGCGACATCTTTGATGTGCCCTTGAGTATGTTGGGACTGAGAAATGTTATGTTGAGATGGTTGCTGTTGTCCATTGTCACTGCCCCGGGGCACAAACCCAGCCTCTAGACAACTGCCTGAGTGACAGTTTCTTTGTGGTGTGATTTTATTGTCTGGGTTGGAAGAGGACTGTGTGTCAGGTCCAACATGCGCCATGTTCAGATGATTGATGAGCCGCTTAGTACTGGGGTCCTGAAATTTTTTTTAGGTTGTTACAATCAGACCATTATTAAATTAGTCTATAAACATCCAAACTATAAAAAAAAAAAACTATGATCATTGAGAAACAATATTCATTGCTGGTAAATTTTACATTGTAATTTTTACATCCCTAGGCATTCCATAAAATTCAATTTTAGACAATTATTCATCAAAAAATTACAAAAATTACACACACACAAAAAAACAAAACAAAAAAAAAACAAATTAACACTATAACCCTTAAGAAGGAACGACGAGAATACGACTTCACTCACTATACTGAATGGATTTCTTCAAGGATTTAAACACATGTTGTCACTGGGCGTGAACTACGAGGTAGACTGAGGGAGTAAGGAGCTATCACATCCTTTTTATTCATTGAGGACAATCTAGTGGCCAGCGACGAAGAGCTCAGGTCTCGAAGCTCCGGCGAGTATTATGTTATCCGATACTGTATATAATATTTGGCCCAATGGACTTCAGGGAGCCATTGAGTTAACACACCATAACGCCAACACCAATATTTATGTGAAATGTCATTACTTACTTGATCAATGAGAGGGACCCCTCGTCAGAGGATTCCGAGGAGGAATCTTCAGATGAATCTTCAGATGATTCTTCAGATGAATCTTCAGATGAATCTTCAGATGAATCTTCATCGTCTCGGTTCACCATTCCAAACCTACTTCTGATGGCATTTTTCTTTCTTTTCTTGAAGGGTGGGTTAAGATCATTATCATCTGATAATGTCTTTTTGATGTTGGTGTTTTTTTTGGGGGGGGAAAGGTCTGGGGTAGATTGAGTTAAGGGAAACTCATTTGGGTCGATTTTGTTCAGAGTGAACAATGACATGCTAATTTTGGGAAGGGAACTATCCATACGGATACCATTCCATATGTTTAATATGTGAAGGGGATCGAGGTCTTTGCCACATATGACAAGCATGTATTCACCTTGTACAATGGAGGACATTTACTCATTAAAACCTTTGGAGTTAGTAGAATTAAAAAAGGGAATGGGACTGGACTCAGCATAAAGACGTACACCCAGACAGGCACCGGCTCTATCAACGAGACGAATTGAGTCTTGTCTGATCTCTCTGTTGGTGTGAAGCTCTTTATATAAAAATGGTCCAAGTTGTTATTTTGGGGGCCTCAGAATACCACCGGATGCACACACATACACAGACACACACACACACACACACACACTCATATAATATTTATTATGGATTTTAATTTAACCAAGCTGTAGAAAGAGACCAATATATATAAAAACAATTACTTATGCCTAGTGTATAAAAAGAATAAAGTTGCTTCTTGAAGAGAAAGAGGAACAGACTGACAATTAAAAATATCAAAGCTAAACATAAAATTAATATATCCCTTTTAGAATTTGAAATTAAATTTTCTACTTCTTGTAATTCCAAATCTGCAGTTTGAATGGGATAATGTTTATATTTAGCTTCATTAATGATATAATTACTCATATCTATCACTTTAGAATCTCTATCATAGGTTTTAGAATTAATCTTGTGAGTAATTGCTTGACCAAGGCTGTTTACATCAAACTGACTAAGCAGGCTTAAAATCATCTTGTTCTCTTCTAAAGAATTTGTGGTAGTTCCATCCATACCAATTATGTTTATACATTGGGGATAAATGCGTATTATTTCATTTATGGCAGATAAATATATCATATCTGGTGTTATTTGTGGTGTGGTTATAGACTGTGGAGGCCCCAATTTAATATATTGTCCAAAGTTTATATCTTGTTCTAACAATTGATTAATTATTTTATGGCGAAGGTTTTCTAATGCAGCATGAGTTATTTCCACCAATATTACCTATTGATAAATATAATTCTAATGGTAACAACACTAATCCCACAGATAAAACAAGGGATAAAGACGAAGATAAAACGGATAAAACCCGTATTGAAAATTGAATGCTCATTTCAACCATAGATGATCGATTGATCATCGCCAAAAGTTGAATAATCATTTGTTGAGATGAAGCTTCTACCATAATTACAGATAATAATTCTTGAAGAGCATCATGGAGAATGTTTTCGGAGAAATATTTTAACAGTCTTGAAATTATCTTAGGCACTCGAGTTGTAACTTCAATTTCGGTTATAGTAATAGCCTCATCTTTTATTAATGATAATAAATCGGAAAACTCAGATTCTAAACGTGTTATTATAACATCTATGAAATTAGTAGTTGTAGTAGTATACTGTTCAATAAATGATACATTTTCGGATGATACTACTATATCCGCTTCGTCAACAAATTGTTCTTTTTCGAGTATTGACTGTGGAACAACTGTTTCAATATAACCTCTGTCAACATCCATATAATTTTGTTTGTTCAATTTATCCATAAGAATCATACTCATTCCTGATGTTGGATTAAGTAAGTCCACTAATTCACCATCGGTTAATTGGTTGATAACTTGATTGCCAAATATAAAACCTAATATCTGGCGGTGGACATGACTATGGCATTGATCTGACTGGCTATCGTAGTATTTATGAAAGAATTTACAATAGATTGAGTTAAAGTTTATATTCTGTTGCTGAATATTCCATGTCAATGGTGGAGCATCGATTAAGCCAGCAACAGCTTTTCTCAGTTGATGTGTATTTGTATTCTTGGCATAGGCAATGGGGTTCTGTTGATAAGATTGTAAATCGTTTTCATTAGAAGGACTCCATCGACTTGAAGGTCTTAGAGCCAATGTTTTAAGTGCAGACAACTGTACACCACAATAATTTTCGTTAGATTCCTTGACATTAATCGACCAAGTTTCAACGGGAATAGGTTTCGAGAAATAATGATTGTCTGTTTCTGTATTGTTAAGAATAGATTTTAAATCATTACCAAATCTTTCTTGAAGAAATTCAAGGACCTCATTATGAACAGCATAACATGCTTCACTACAGGCATATTCACGTTCGTTTATTAAAATAGCTGATCCAGATCCGGGCTGACAAGCAGTTTTTACATCATAATAACATTTTAGCATGTTACAACCTAGCGTTGTGAATTTAACTTCAAAGTCGTTAGGATTTTCATCTAAGAAAGCTTTGGGGAAATTGGGAGGAATATTTTTCCATGGTATATTCTTAATGACAATATTTTTAAAATACTTACTTCCATTTCTTTGTTGAAGAATCTCCATTGTTTTTCGTTGTGATATACATGTACTATGTAAGTTGCAATTGCAATATCAGAGACAGTAATAGTTTTCATTATGAAAATGTTAAGAGTATTTATTTATTTTTTTAATATTGATCAATATAATAAAGAAATTTGAGAATTCATTTACCAGAATACTGAGAGGAATCATGGTGGAAGCTGGAGTAAATGGTGATGCTGAAAGTTGGAATAGTGGTGGTGGTGGTGAAGAATATGGGTGTCATCGAAATGATTATTATTATCAACCAACCATTCCACAAATACCATTACAAACAACTCAATATATGATTGTACCTTATTATATGACTTCAGTGCCACATTCAATTTACGTAATTCCACCTTCTTCATGTTACGTTTATGATTTTCCTTCAAAATTTTTTTATCAATTACCACCACCACCACCGCCACCACCACTACCACCACCACCACCACCACCACCACCACAACCACCGCTACCACAATCATCAGAAATTTATTCCCATTACAGTGTGAAGTTCAATATAAAATTTCCTTTTTAGAAAAGGAAAAAGAAAATTTAAAATCATGGAAAATTTTACGAAATATTGATGGACATATAACAGAGGTCCCCTGGGGTATATCCTTCATATACATTGCATATGAATATGGTGGGTTACCTCGAGAATTATTTATGAAATATGTTAATGAATGTTGCAATGGTAGTTAAACATTTTCTTTGCAAATAAGCTCAGTGAGTAAATATTGTATATTATTACATCAATGCACCATACACCACACCACCCATTAGTGCACTCATATGTCGCTATTTGATCACCATTATCAATGGGCCTAACATTATTATTAATAATAAAATTAAAAGTATAACCCAGCCAATATTTTTAATTGATTTCAATATAAATTGCCATATATCAGATTGCCCAATGCCTTGAATCACTTCACCAATACCATCTCCTAAAATTTCGGCAATATTTCTTAAAATTGTTCCCTGTTCACATTTATATATATAAAATATTTCTTTATTTTCTAAATTAGAAATACGTTCATAACCCTTGACAAATTGTGAAAGATAATTGTAGTTATGGGGACAACATATTCCCTTACAGCCCAAATTAATATGTTTTGGGTTTCTGCAGAATTTGGAATATCAAATTGACAGTTCCAGACCTTTTTTATTGAACAATGGATGAGTATTATCATTTAGTATGTCATAGTTAATATAATCAACCCGATTGATAGGGAATTTACAAATCTGGTCAAATATACTTCTTTTTTTAGGGAATGTCCTTTTCCAACATGGTATCTAAAACAACCACTGTTCTTCTGATTGTATTTGTTCAAATATTCAAGAAAAGCAACACCTACACCTAATAATATCGCAGATTTCAATATCAAACTTTTATGTTTACCAGTCCATTTGGTCATAGTGTTAAAAATTTTAGTTAATTTGGAATCAGTTGGTGAAGGATTACTTTCTAAATATTCAAGAAATTGAGTTTCATTTTCAAACCCAAGATCTTGGGCAAGTTTATTTACATTGTTAATGTGTTCTTCATAGAGTTTAAATGGGTATTTTTTTAACATATGTTGTTTAAGAGCTTTGTTTTCTATAATATTTAGAATAGGGGATTCTACATCACCATGCAAAATATTTTTTCATAATTTTATTAAAATCATTTTGGGATTTAAAATTTAGGTTTTCATCGATAGAATTAATAAAAGATTTGGCTGGGTGATGAAGATTTGACAATTTAATGTTTTCTGTCAAATCTGTCAGATACTTATTTGTATTTAAAAAAGATTTATTTTCATCAACCAAACTTTGGGTGATGTGAATAAAAGGCTGAAGACCATGGTCAATTTCTTTTATCATCAATTCTGTCATGAGCTATTCTTTCTTTTTTAAATAAGTATTAAAAAAGTGGTTAATTTTACTGTTTTAAAACAATTAAGTGTTTGGTATGTGAGTCGTGGTAACTGTGCGGCCGGTCTGCTGTGATTGGCTTGATGGAGCACCAATCACGGGTGAAGTGGGCGGAGCCAACGAGAGGATTTTCACTAGTGTGTGTGTGGTGTGTGTGTGTCTTTGTGTGTGTGTGTGTGTCTTTGTGTGTGTGTCTTTGTGTGTGTGTGTGTGTGTGTGTGTGTGTGTGTGTGTGTGTTGTGTGTGTGTGTGTGTGTGTGTGTGTGTGTGTGTATGTGTGTGTGTGTGTAAGAATGAGTGTGTGTTTTTGTGTGTGTGTGTGTATATGTGTTTGGGTGTGTGTTTGTGAGAATGTGTGTGTGATTCCTGTGTGAGAATACGTTTTATGTGTCAGAATATGTGTGTCTGTGTGTCTTTGTGTGTGTGTGTGTGTGATTCCTGTGTGAGAATGCGTTTTGTGTGTCAGAATGTGTGTGTGTGTGTGTGTGTGTGTGTGTGTGTGTGTCTTGTGTGTGTGTGTGTGTGTGTGTGTGTGTCTTTGTGTGTGTAAGTGTGTGTGTCTTTGTGTGTGTAAGTGTGTGTGTGTGTGTCTTTGTGTGTGTCTTTGTGTCTTTGTGTGTGTGTGTGTGTGTGTGTGTCTCTTTGTGTGTGTGTGTAAGTGTGTGTGTCTCTTTGTGTGTGTGTCTCTTTGTGTGTGTGTGTCTTTGTGTGTGTGTGTGTCTTTGTGTCTTTGTGTGTGTGTGTGTGTGTGTGTGTGTGTGTGTGTGTGTGTGTGTGTGTTGTGTGTGTGTGTGTGTGTGTGTGTGTGTGTGTGTGTGTGTGTGTGTGTCTTTGTGTGTGTGTGTGTGTGTGTCTTTGTGTGTGTCTTTGTGTGTGTAAGTGTGTGTGTAAGTGTGTGTGTGTGGTGTCTTTGTGCTCTTTGTGTGTGTGGGTCTTTGTGTGTGTGTGTGTGTGTGGTGTTGTGTGTGTGTGTGTGTGGTGTGTGTGTGTGTCTTTGTGTGTCTTTGTGTGTGTAAGTGTGTGTAAGTGTGTGTGTCTTTGTATCTTTGTGTGTGTGTGTGTGTAAGTGTGTGTGTCTCTTTGTGTTTGTGTGTCTTTGTGTCTTTGTGTGTGTGTGTGTCTTTGTGTGTGTGTGTGTGCCTTTGTGTGTGTGTGTGTCTTTGTGTGTGTGTGTGTGTGTGTGTGTGTGTGTGTGATTCCTGTGTGAGAATGTGTTTTGTGTGTCAGAATGTTTTGTGTGTATGTGTGTGTGTGTGTGTGATTCCTGTGTGAGAATGCGTTTTGTGTGTCAGAATGTGTGTGTGTATGATTCCTGTGTGAGAATGCTGTTTTGTGTGTCAGAATGTGTATGTGTGTGTGTTTGTGTGTGTGTGTGTCTTTGTGGTAGACTCATGATCACCGATCATCCCACCAGACTCCATCATATTCTCTCAGCCCGAAGCCGTGTACCATGGTATGTTGAACAAATATATTCCTCCTCTTCCTCTCCAGCATCATCAATGTCTTCCACTACCTCCTCCATCTCTTGATCCACTTGATCTTCCAACGCCTGATACGCTTCATCCTCCACATCTTCCAAACCTCCCTCCTCCATCTCATCCAACGCCTTCCTCTTTTTAATAATAATACCATTGTTATAAATATAATAATTTTTGTACTGATTATGCCATATTTTTTTTATGCATGTTTGTTGTGGAAGATAAGCTATCACTTTAGTTTATTTGATAATCGGGTAAAAGTTGTAAATTAAATTTTGCAAGACTTGGTATTGATATAATTTTTTTTTTGTGTAATAATACTAAATTTTCCAATAACTCACAATGCATATGCCATGCAGTGGATAATGATATATGGTTTTCTTTCTGACCAATTTTTATCTTTTTCAAAATATCTAATAAGATGATCAATGATAAGCTCATCATATTTAATTACATCATCAATACAAATGTACATATCAATAGTTTTAAGAGTTTTTTTATTTGCTTTTAATGCTTTTGTGATAATTTATACAATTATTAATAATATACTCCCTTAATGAACTTTGTTTTAAACTTTGGGTAATATCTCTTACCCCATCTAAAAGAAACAACATTAAATACACAACCTCGTTGATAAAAAGTACCATTTGTTTTTTTCTAATTTAAAAGGGGAATGAGTTCTAGAATAAACTGAAAGTGAAAAATCCTGATCATCGTCTTCATATACAATATTTTTGATTATGAATTTGCGTGAAAAATCTTTCATACCAGACAAATTATTATCAGCAGTTAGTCCTGACATGTCATAAATTTTATGATATATTAATTGAATTCTGCTAAGATTGTTTGGATAAGTAAAAGTAATCATGAGAATCATCGATATTATTATTATAATATAATTTATCAGCTATAAATAATTGTCTTGTTAGATTAAATCTCAGGGGGAAATAATATAATCCAGGTTTTTTTTTAATGTTAAACTTCTCATTATTTATATGTTCGATTTGTATGTTAATTGAAAGTTTATCCTTTTTATTCATCTTTTTTTTATACAAAAACATATACACACACAAACTCACACTCAAACACAAAAAACACACACCCAAAACACACACATTAAAGACACACACACTTACACACACACATACACAAAGAACACACACAAAGACACACACAAGGAGACACACACACACACACACACACACACAAACACACACACACACACAACACACACACACACACACACACAAAGACACACGCACATACACACACAAAGACACACACACACACATACACAAAGACACACACACAAAGACACACACACACACACACACACATAAAGACACACATAAAGACACACACACACAAAGACACAAAGACACACACACCACACACACAAAGACACAAAGACACACACACACACACACACAAAGACACACCTAGACACACACACTTACACACACAAAGACACCAAGACACACACACTTACACACACAAAGACACACAAAGACACAAAGACACAAAGACACACACAAAGACACACACACACACACACAAAGACACACACACACAAAGACACACACACACACACAAAGACACACACACACACACACACAACGACACACACACACACACACACACAAAGACACACAAAGACACACACACACACACACACACACAAAGACACACACACACACACACACACAAAGACACACACACACACAACGACACACACACACACAACGACCACACACACACACACACACACACACACACAAAAGACACACACACACACACACAAAGACACACACACACACACACAAAGACACAAAGACACACACACACACACACACACACACACCCACAGACACAGGAATCCCAAAGTTCACCAAAACTCTTATTATACTCACTTTACATTTCTTTTTCTTAAACTAGTTGGGAGAGGTACAGTCTTTGATATGATTGGGAACGGCATTCAACATTTTAAGACCCTTGATTTGAAGAGCAGCATTTCTGGTTTGATTAAGTCGAACTCTTGGGAACCGAATGATATCTAGGGGCAGTGTAACAGCACATCATTCTTTTTTTTTTTTTATTAGATATGGTATCTCATCCATAAAAAATATTTTGTGGAAAAAAATGGGGTTGACCACCAGCCCGTGGTCAGTGGGGACCCTGTGGTGGACCATCAGCCGGTGGTGGACCATTCATTGGCTTATTAGGCAAATCAGATCTTGAATAGTTTCCCAAATAAGACATCAAATTTATTTATAACTCCAAATTTTGTATTGGTTATTTTTTAATTAAGGCAAAAAAAGGAAGAGAATCAATTAATTCTTTATGGATTTATATATTTTCCAAATTTTTATTGCAAAATAAAACTTATAAACATTTCTATATAATATAAATTTTTGATGTTTAAGTTTTGTTTAATTTTATAAACATAATTTTATTTATCACAGATATTAAATATATAATATTATTAATTTTATGTATAATTTTTTTATTTATTTTTAAAATAAAAAAAACAAAATATACATTTTGACTAAAATATTCATAGTTACTTTATAATTTGAGATAACAATTAAAGAAAACAGAAATAATATTTTCCCCTTTATAGTTAAATTCGATATTTTATATAAAATAAAACATAACAAAAAGTCACTCAAAGTCATTTTATATATTATTTTATTTACTTTATAACATTTATTTTAAATAAAATTAAAAAAAAACAGAAAAAATATATACTATATATTCTTTTTATTAAACAAATATTTCATCACTACTTTCATAATCACTACTTCCATATTCTTTGTAGGTCGTTACTTGCCTCTGTATCATAATTATAATCTATATTATCACTATTTCAATCATTAATCCATTTGAAGAACGAACAATACATGCCAACTTCAAAATCCCTAAATACAAAATAATAATAATGACTTACAATGCTAATAACATTATGGGAGTAATAACTTTGCGAACACCAATTTGGATATAATAATATTCATCGAATAATTTAAACCAGAAGTTGGTAAAATGTTTCCATAAACATCTAAAAATTTTACTTGAATACAACATTTTTCCTGATCATAAAGAATATCATTGAACCTCGTTCTTTGAAACATCGAAATTTTAAATTTGATATAACAATATGATATTGATTATTTTCCTTATTTGTTATGTTTAAAAAGTATGGTTTACCTCCCATATATAAAATGAACTGCATCTTCAATTTTTGATTGTGCACATCTCCTTAGGTTAGAAGCTTTTCTTCAGAACAGAATAAAATATAATTCCATCGGTAATTTTCATTACAAAAAACATTTCCCATATAAATTACATATGGGATACTCATCATAACTTAATGCACAATAGAGATTAGTAGGCAGCCGTTGCTACAAAATTATTACTTTTGCTTATACTCTGAAACAACTCACGTCCTGTATTATCAAAATATTGAACTGAAGGAGGATTGTTTTGAACAATTTTTAGCGATCCAGTATGGTAAGACGAAGGTATACCAATCTCCTATTATTTCTTTCTTACATCCATTACAAATTTCACGTTTAGATTCTCAAAACCATAACGGACTCTTCCGGTGTTGTTGTGTGTACTGACAAAGACCATATCGGATGTTTTAAATTGTCTCTCCCATATATTCTTTCAAGAAAAGTGGTTACATTTCCTACTGTAAAAAAGGAAAATTTGAATTTTTGTTTAGTCATTTGTTCAAAATAATCCATTCGAAAATTTGTATTACAGAGACATTTAATGCCATAATTTTCAAAACAAGTTGTAACGTTATCATATAACATTATTTTTTCTGTGAGGATTTGTATTTTGAAGACAATATTCTTCCACTAGCTGAGTAATTTTATGAGTGTTGGATACAACTCGTAATATCCGTTTATGTAATGGCTCATCTTTTTTAATATCAGGGAAAAAGAAAATTGGAATATTAATAAATAAAATGTTAATTTTACCACTCCCACTCCCATTTTCTAAGAACTGTGCAACATTATTTATATTAGGAGAGTAATCACAGACTGAATGGGAATCCAATTTCATAATAAATTTCCTTTTCAATTTTATGAGTAAGTATTGTACAAATAATTGTAAGTCTTCTACACTATTATTTTCAAAGGTAACATCATCATCATTCTTATCAACATTATTAATATTATGATGATGATAGTTGGTTAGAACAATTGTTCCTAAAGGTAAAGCAGGAGGATAAAAGTGTAATTTTTTGAAATAAGATAATGGGATTTCTATACTACCATCAGAGTTACATGCAAACATTATTTAGTTTTGTTTTTAATATTGAGTGAATTCATAAATCAATTAAAAAAAATTTCGGTATTTTCGTAATCAATCAAATCAGTCTTGGATACAAATTTTGCCTTTAAAATTACCTTTGCACATCCACGTTCAATATCTTCAAAACTTGAACATGGATATGTTCCTTTATGTATTTCAATATTATTTTTATCAATCTTACACTTCATCCAAATAGATAATTCTTGTTTTTCCTCATCAAAATGGGGATCCGGACACGCTGTACACGGAAAATGTTTATTGTCATGTAAGTTAGTATACATAGGACCGCAGTTACATAGACCATTAGAATAACCTGGAGCTGTAATTACACCAGATGGTAAATGTACCAGACAAGGATCGCGGAAACAGGCTGAACGTGAGATATCTGGATTAGAAATATATCCAGGGGAACATCGACATATATGTTTTTCTTGTTCTTTTAATGGTATAAAAAAGTCTTGGGGGGTCATTTGATTAAGGTCCACTACTTCATCCTGCCCATTGGTAATTTTATCCAAAGTTCCTCCTGGTTCACATGCAGTTAATCTATTTGTAGTTGCGTTATAAAGACCTGGTAGGTAGGATTTACACTTCCATCGATCTTCTTCAAATATACTGTAGAAAACCCCATACTGGGTCACAGAATTTTTCTTCTGGTTGTTTCCAAAGACAGTATGTGCATCCTGGTTTGAGGATTCCACCTCCATAATAATATTTTATATTGCTAGTAGAAGATGAT
>NC_091150.1:123031-171129 GCF_040958095.1 Procambarus clarkii | reverse complement strand
CCCTTCTCTGCAGTTTTCAAAATATCCCAAACATCCAAAAATCGACGCTTGAGCCATATTTTGGAGCCAAATTCTGGCTCTCTGCACGTATTCGCAGTTTGAAATTACGACTTTTTATACCGAAATGTGCCAATTACTGAAAACGATGATGGATCACATTCTGCCCAAACCCTCTCTGCAGTTTTAAAAATATCCCAAACATCTCAAATTCGAACCTAGATAATTATTTGTAGCCAAATCCTGGCTCTCTGCACGTATTCGCAGTTTGAAATTACGACTTTTTATACCGAAAATACGCCAATTACTGAGAGCAGCGATGGATCACATTTTGCCTAAACCCCCCTGCAGTTTTCAAAATATCCCAAACATCGCAAATTCGACGCTTGAGTCATATTTTGGAGCCAAGTTCTGGCTTTCTGCACGTGTTCGCAGTTTGAAATTACGTCATTTTATACCGAAAATATGCCAATTACTGAGAGCGGTGATAGATCACATGTTGCCCAACCCTTCCCTACAGTTTTTACAATATCAAAAACATCTCAAATTCGACCCTTCAGCCATATTTTGGGGCCAAATTCTTGCTCTCATCACGTATTCGCAGTTTGAAATTACGACTTTTTATACCTAAAATATGCTAATTACTGAAAGTGGCGATGGATCATATTTTGCCCAAACACTCCCTGCAGTTTTCAAAATATCCCAAACATCCCAAATTCAAAGCTTGAGCCATATTTGGAGCCAAAATGTGGCTCTCTACACGTATTCGCAGTTTGAAATTACGACTTTTTATATCGAAAATATGCCAATTACTGAAAGCTGCGATGGATCACATTCTGCCCAAACCCTCTCTGCAGTTTTTAAAATATCCCAAACATCTCAAATTCGACCCTTGATAATTATTTTGGAGCGATATACCGACCCAATATCTCTGCACGTATTCGCAGTTTGAAATTACGATTTTTTATACCGAAAATATGCCAATTACTGAGAGCAGCGATGGATCACATTCTGCCCAAACCCTACCTGCAGTTTTAAAATATCCCAAACATCCCAAAATCGACCCTTGAGTTATATTTTGAGCCAAAATCTGGCTCTCTGCACATATTCGCAGGTTGAAATTACGACATTTTATACCGAAAATATGCCAATTACTGAAAGCAGCGATGGGTCACATTTTGCCCAAACCCTCCTCTGCAGTTTTTCAAAATATCCCAAACATCCCAAAATCGACGCTTGAGCCATATTTTGGAGCCAAATTCTGGCTCTCTGCACATATTCGCAGGTTAAAATTACGACATTTTATACTGAAAATATGCCAATTACTGAGAGCGGCGATGGGTCACATTTTGCCTAAACCCTCCCTGCAGTTTTCAAAATATCCCAAACATCCCAAGTTCGAGGCTTGAGCCATATTTTGGAGCCAAATTCGGGCTCTCTGCACGTATTCGCAGTATGAAATTATTTCATTTTATACCAAAAATATGCCAATTACTGAGAGCAGCGATGGGTCACATTTTGCCCAAACCCCCCTGCAGTTTTCAAAATATCCCAAACATCCCAAATTCGACCCTTGAGCTATATTTTGTAGCCAAATTCTGGCTCTGTGGACGTATTCGCAGTTTGAAATTGCGTCATTTTATACCAAAAATATGCCAATTACTAAGAGCGACGATGGATCACATTTTGCCCAACCTTCCTTGCATTTTTAAAATTATCCCAAAACATCCCAAATTCGACGCTTGAGCCATATTTTGGAGCCAAATTCTAGCTCTCTGCACGTATTTGCAATTTGATATTACGACTTTTTATACCGAAAATATGCCAATTACTGAGAGCAGCGATGGATCACATTTTGCCTAAACCCCCCTGCAGTTTTCAAAATATCCCAAACATCGCAAATTCGACGCTTGAGTCATATTTTGGAGCCAAGTTCTGGCTTTCTGCACGTGTTCGCAGTTTGAAATTACGTCATTTTATACCGAAAATATGCCAATTACTGAAAGCGGCGATGGATCACATTTTGCCCAAACCCTCCCAGCAGTTTCCAAAATATCCCAAACATCCAAATTCGACCCTTGAGCCTTATTTTTGGGCCAAATTCTGGGTCCCCGCACGTATTCGCAATTTGAAATTACTAATTTTTATACTGAAAATATGCCAATTACTGAAAGCAGCGATGGGTCACATTTTGCCCAAACCCCCCTGCAGTTTTCAAAATATCCCAAACATTTTAAATTCGCCCCTTGAGCCATATTTTGGAGACAAATTCTGGCTCCCTGCACATATTCGCAGTTTCAAATTACGAATTTTTATACCGAAAATATATCAATTACTGAGAGCGGCGATGGGTCACATATTACCCGAAACCCTCCTGCAGTTTTGAAAATATCCCAAACATCCATAGTTCGACCCTTGAGCTATACTTTGGAGCCAAATTCCGGCTCTCTGCACATATTCGCAGTTTGAAATTATTAATTTTTATACCGAAAAGATGCCAATTACTGAAAGCAGCGATGGATCACATTTTGCCCAAACCCTCCATGCAGTTTTCAAAATATCCCAAACATCTCAAATTCGTTGCTTGAGCCATATCTTGGAGCCAAGTTCTGGCTCAATGCACGTATTCACAGTTTGAAATTACGAATTTTTATACCGATAATATGCCAATTACTGTATGCGGCGATGTATCACCTTATCCCAAACCCTCCCTGCATTTTTCAAAATATCCTAAACATCCCAAATTCGATGCTTGAGCTATATTTTGGAGCCAAATTCTGGCTCTTTGCACGTATTCGCAGTTTGAAATTACGAATTTTTATACCAAAATACGCCAATTACTGAGAGCGGTGATGGGTCACATTTCCCCCCCCCCCTCGCATTTTGCAAAATATCTCAAACATCCGAAATTCGACCCTTGAGCCGAATTATGGAGCCAAATTTTGGCTTTCTGCACGTATTCGCAGTTTGAAATTACGACTTTTTATTCCAAAATAATGCCAATTATATAAGGCGGCGATAGATCACATTTTGCCCAAACCCTCCTTGCAGTTTTCAAAATATCCCAAACATCCCAAATTCGACCCGTGAGCCATATTTTAGAGCCAAATTCTGGCTCTGCATGTATTCGGAGTTTGAAATTACGACTTTTTTTACCGAAAAAATGCCAATTACTGAAAGCGGCGATGGATCACATTTTGCCCAAACCCTCCATGCAGTTTTCAAAAAACCCACAAACATCCCAAATTCGACGCATGAGCCTTATTTTGGAGCCAAATTCTGGCTCTCATCACGTATACGCAGTTTGAAATTACGAAATTTATACCGAAAATATGCCAATTACTGAGAGTGCCGATAGATCACATTTTGCCCAACCCCTCCCTGCAGTTTTTACAATATCAAAAACATCTCAAATTCGACCATTCAGCCATATTTTGGGGCCAAATTGTTGCTCTCATCACGTATTCACAGTTTGAAATTACGACATTTTATACCTAAAATATGCTAATTACTGAAAGTGGCGATCGATCACATTTTGCCCAAACACTCCCTGCAGTTTTCAAAATATCCCAAACATCCCAAATCCAGAGCTTGAGCCATATTTGGAGCCAAAATCTGACTCACTACACGTATTCGCAGTTTGAAATTACGACTTTTTATATCGAAAATATGCCAATTACTGAAAGCAGCGATGGATCACATTCTGCCCAAACCCTCTCTGCAGTTTTTAAAATATCCCAAACATCTCAAATTCGACCCTTGATAATTATTGTGGAGCGATATACCGACCCAATATCTCTGAACGTATTCGCAGTTTGAAATTACGACTTTTTATACCGAAAATATGCCAATTACTGAGAGCAGCGATGGATCACATTCTGCCCAAACCCTCCCTGCAGTTTTTAAAATATCCCAAACATCCCAAAATCGACCCTTGAGCCATATTTTGGAGCCAAATTCTGGCTCTCTGCACATATTCGCAGGTTGAAATTACGACATTTTATACCGAAAATATGCCAATTACTGAAAGTGGCGATGGATCACATTTTGCCCAAACCCTCCTCTGCAGTTTTAAAAATATCCCAAACATCTCAAATTCGACGCTTGAGCCATATTTTGGAGCCAAATTCTGGCTCTCTGCACGTATTCGCAGTTTGAAATTACGACTTTTTATACCGAAATGTGCCAATTACTGAAAACGGCGGTGGATCACATTCTGACCAAACACTCTCTGCAGTTTTAAAAATATCCCAAACATCGCAAATTCGACCCTAGATAATTATTTTGTAGCCAAATCCTGGCTCTCTGCACGTATTCGCAGTTTGAAATTACGACTTTTAATACCGAAAATATGCCAATTACTTAAAGTGGTGATGGATCACATTTTGCCCAAACCCTCCTTGACGTTTTCAAAATATCCCAAACATCCCAAATTCGACGCTTGAGTCATATTTTTGAGCCAAGTTCTGGCTCTCTGCACGTATTCGCAGTTTGAAATTACGACTTTTTATACCAAAAAAATGCCAATTACTGAGAACGGCGATCGATCACATTTTGCCCATACCCTTCTCGCAGTTTTCAAAATATCCCAAACATCCCAAATTCGACCCCTTGAGCCTTATTATGGAGCCAAATTCTGGCTCTCTGCACGTATTCGCAATTTGAAATTACGAATTTTTAAACTGAAAATATGCCAATTGCCGAAAGCAGCGATGAGTCACATTTTGCCCAACCCCCCTTGCAGTTTGCAAAATATCCCAAACATCCAAAATTCGCCCCATGAGCCATATTTTGGAGACAAATTCAGGCTCCCTGCACGAATTCGCAGTTTGAAATTATGAATTTTTATACCGAAAATATGTCAATAACTGAGAGCGGCGATGGGTCACATTTTGCCCAAACCCTCCCCCCCCCCCCCCGCATTTTGCAAAATATTACAAACATCCGAAATTTAACCCTTGAGCCATATTATGGAGCCAAATTTTGGTTTTCTGCACGTATTCGCAGTTTGAAATTTCGAATTTTTATTCCAAAATAATGCCAATTACATAAATCGGCGATGGATCACATTTTGCCCAAACCCTACCTGCAGTTTTCAAAATATCCCAAACATCCCAAGTTCGACCCTTGAGCCATATTTTGGAGCCAAATTCTGGCTCTCTGCATGTATTCGGAGTTTGAAATTACGAATTTTTATACCGAAAAAATGCCAATTAATGAAAGCGGCAATAGATCACATTTTCCCCAAACACTCGCTGCAGTTTTCAAAATATCCCTAACATCCCAAATTCAGAGCTTGAACCATATATGGAACCAAAATCTGGCTCTTTTCACGTATTCGCAGTTTGTAATTACGACTTTTTATGCCGAAATATGCCAATTACTGAAAGCGGCGATGGATCACATTCTGCCCAAACCCTCTCTGCAATTTTTAAAATATCCCAAACATCTCAAATTCTACCCTTGATAATTATTTTGGTGACAAATTCTGGCTCACTACACGTATTCGCAGTTTGAAATTACGACTTTTTATACCGAAAATGTGCCAATTACTGAGAGCGGCGATGGGTCACATTTTGTCCAAACCCTCCCTGCATTATATAAAATATCCCAAACATCCCAAATTCGACCGCTTGAACCATATTTTGGAGCCAAATTCTGGTTCTCTGCACATATTCGCCGGTTGAAATTACGACATTTTATACTGAAAATATGGCAATTACTGAGAGCGGCGATGGGTCACATTTTGCCCAAACCCTCCCTGCAGTTTTCAAAATATCCCAAACATCCCAAGTTCGAGGCTTGAGCCATATTTTGGAGCCAAATTCGGGCTCTCTGCACGTATTCGCAGTATGAAATTATTTTATTTTATATCAAAAATATGCCAATTACTGAGAGCGGCGATGGGTCACATTTTGCCCAAACCCCCCTGCAGTTTTCAAAATATCCTAAACATCCCAAATTCTACCCTTGAGCTATATTTTGGAGCCAAATTCTGGCTCTGAGGACGTATTGCATATATCGACGTTTCAGCCGGATTAAAGCGGTTTTACGTGTACATCTTCCATCGCTAATATAAACGGAAAATCAATTACATTTTAGTTAATTCTAACGAAAACACATTGATTTTTATAATTTTTATTGGAAACAACATTGTCATATGTCTTTTCTTGGATCTAAATAATACGAAACCTCGCTCTATGATTTGAAGTTAAAATCCTCAAATATGGTTATATAGTGACTTTTTCACGTTTTTCATGTAGTTTGATATTACGTATATATATTCATTTATACCAATATTTCGATAGTATTTCATGTAGTTTGATATTACGTATATATATTCATTTATACCAATATTTCGATAGTATTTCATGTAGTATCACGATATGTGATTTGGCCTTCAAATCTCAGAATTTCGCATAATAATGCATTTTAAGCAAGTTTTCTTGCATTTTGTTTCGTACGAAAAATCATCCAATTTAGCAAAATTTTGACGTTTATCATCCCCTTTTCCTTTATGTTATTTAAACAAAATATCATCGAATTAGGCAATATTTTGCCGTTTTTCCACGTTTTTGTGAGTTTTCAGTTTATTGTTATTAATTCATTAAATATACGATAAAAATGATGCAAACACATAATTGATTAGATAATAACCTTAAATACTTCATTTTCAATCAACCATTTGTTTCTTGTTAAAATACTGAGTAGGATATTGAAAAGGGGAGAAGTTCGGTTTTTATTGCATATATCGACTTTTCAGGCGGATTAGAGCGGTTTTACGTGTACATCTTCCATCGGTAATATAAGCGGAATATCAAGAACATTTTAGTTAATTCTAATGAAAACTCATTGTTTTTTATCATTTGTATTGGAAACAACATTGTCATATGTCTTTCCTTGGATCTAAATAATAGGAAACCTCGCTCTATGATTTGAAGCTAAAATCCTCAAATATGGTAAAATAGTGACTTTTTTCACGTTTTTCGTGTAGTTTGATATTACGTAAATATATTCATTTTTACCAATATTTCGATACTATTTCATGTAGTATCACAATATGTGATTTGGCCTTCAAATCTCAGAATGTCGCATAATATTGCATTTTAAGCAAGTTTTCTTGCATTTTGTTTTGTACGAAAAATCATCGAATTTAGCAATATTTTGACGTTTATCATCCCCTTTTCCTTTATGTGATTTAAACAAAATATCATCGAATTAGGCAATATTTTGCCGTTATTTAAACGTTTTTGTGAATTTTCAGTTTATTGTTATTAATTCATTATATATTCGATAAAAATAATGCAAACGCATAATTGATTAGATAATAACCTTAAATACTTCATTTTCAATCATCAATTTGTTTCTCGTTAAAACACTCAGTAAGATATTGAAAAGGGGAGAAGTTCGGTTTTTATTGCATATATCGACGTTTTAGCCGGATTAAAGCGGTTTTACGTGTACATCTTCCATCGGTAATATAAACGGAAAATCAAGAACATTTTAGTTAATTCTAATGAAAACACATTGTTTTTTATCATTTGTATTGGAAACAACATTGTCATATGTCTTTTATTGGATCTAAATAATACGAAACCTCTCTATGATTTTAAGTTAAAATCCTCATATTTGGTAAAATTGTGACTTTTTCACGTTAATCATTTAGTTTGATATTACGTAAATATATTCATTTTTACCAATATTTCGATACTATTTTATGTAGAATCACGATGTGTGATTTAGCTGTCAAATCTCAGAATTTCGCATAATATTGCATTTTAAGCAAGTTTTCTTGAATTTTGTTTTGTACGAAAAATCGTCGAATATAGCAATATTTTGACGTTTATCATCCCCTTTTTCTCTATGTGATTTAAACAAAATATCATCGAATTAGGCAATATTTTGCCGTTTTTCCACGTTCTCTTGAATTTTCAGTTTATGGGTATTAATTCATTATATATACGATAAAAATGATGCAAACACATAATTGATTAGATAATAACCTTAAATACTTTATTTTCAATCAACTATATCTTTCTCGTTAAAATACTGAGTAAGATATTAAGAAGGGGAGAAGTTCTGTTTTTATTGCATATATCGACGTTTCAGCCGGAATAGAGATGTTTTCGTGTACATCTTCCATCGGTAATATAAACGGAAAATCAGGTACATTTTAGGTAATTCTAACGAAAACACATTGATTTTTATCATTTTTATTGGAAACAACATTGTCATATGTCTTTTCTTGGATCTAGATAATAAGAAACCTCGCTCTATGATTTAAAGTTAAAATCCTCAAATATGGTTATATAGTGACTTTTTCACGTTTTTCATGTAGTTTGATATTACGTATATATATTCATTTATTCCAATATTTCGATACTATTTCATGTTGTATCACGACATGTGATTTGGCCTTAAAATCTCAGAATTTCGCATAATAATGCATTTATGCAAGTTTTCTTGCATTTTGTTTCGTACGAAAAATCATCGAATTTAGCAATATTTTGACGTTTATCATCCCGTTTTCCTTTATGTTATTTAAACAAAATATCATCGAATTAGGCAATATTTTGCCGTTTTTCCACGTTTTTGTGAATTTTCAGTTTATTGTTATTAATTCATTAAATATACGATAAAAATGATGCAAACACATAATTGATTAGATAATAACCTTAAATACTTCATTTGCAATCAACCATTTGTTTCTTGTTAAAATACTGAGTAAGATATTGAAAAGGGGAGAAGTTCGGTTTTTATTGCATATATCGACTTTTCAGGCAGCTTAGAGCGGTTTTACGTGTACATCTTCCATCGGTAATATAAACGGAATATCAAGAACATTTTAGTTAATTCTAATGAAAACTCATTGTTTTTTATCATTTGTATTGGAAACAACATTGTCATATGTCTTTCCTTGGATCTAAATAATAGGAAACCTCGCTCTATGATTTGAAGCTAAAATCCTCAAATATGGTAAAATAGTGACTTTTTTCACGTTTTTCGTGTAGTTTGATATTACGTAAATATATTCATTTTTACCAATATTTCGATACTATTTCATGTAGTATCACGATATGTGATTTGGCCTTCAAATCTCAGAATTTCGCATAATATTGCATTTTAAGCAATATTCTAGCATTTTGTTTCGTACGAAAAATCATCGAATTTAGCAATATTTTGACGTTTATCATCCCCTTTTCCTTTATGTGAATTAAACAAAATATCATCGAATTGGCAATATTTTGCTGTTTTTCCACGTTTTTGTGAATTTTCAGTTTATGGGTATTAATTCATTATATATACGATAAAAATGATGCAAACACATAATTGATTAGATAATAACATTAAATACTTCATTTTCAATCAACTATTTGTTTCTCGTTAAAATACTGAGTAATATATTGAAAAGGGGAGAAGTTCGGTTTTTATTGCATATATCGACGTTTCAGCCGGATTAAAGCGGTTTTACGTGTACATCTTCCATCGCTAATATAAACGGAAAATCAATTACACTTTAGTTAATTCTAACGAAAACACATAGATTTTTATCATTTTTATTGGAAACAACATTGTCATATGTCTTTTCTTGGATCTAAATAATACGAAACCTCGCTCTATGATTTGAAGTTAAAATCCTCAAATATGGTTATATAGTGACTTTTTCACGTTTTTCATGTAGTTTGATATTACGTATATATATTCATTTATACCAATATTTCGATACTATTTCATGTAGTATCACGATATGTGATTTGGCCTTCAAATCTCAGAATTTCGCATAATAATGCATTTTAAGCAAGTTTTCTTGCATTTTGTTTCGTACGAAAAATCATCGAATTTAGCAATATTTTGATGTTTATCATCCCCTTTTCCTTTATGTGAATTAAACAAAATATCATCGAATTGGCAATATTTTGCTGTTTTTCCACGTTTTTGTGAATTTTCAGTTTATGGGTATTAATTCATTATATATACGATAAAAATGATGCAAACACATAATTGATTAGATAATAACATTAAATACTTCATTTTCAATCAACTATTTGTTTCTCGTTAAAATACTGAGTAATATATTGAAAAGGGGAGAAGTTCGGTTTTTATTGCATATATCGACGTTTCAGCCGGATTAAAGCGGTTTTACGTGTACATCTTCCATCGCTAATATAAACGGAAAATCAATTACACTTTAGTTAATTCTAACGAAAACACATTGATTTTTATCATTTTTATTGGAAACAACATTGTCATATGTCTTTTCTTGGATCTAAATAATACGAAACCTCGCTCTATGATTTGAAGTTAAAATCCTCAAATATGTTTATATAGTGACTTTTTCACGTTTTTCATGTAGTTTGATATTACGTATATATATTCATTTATACCAATATTTCGATACTATTTCATGTAGTATCACGATATGTGATTTGGCCTTCAAATCTCAGAATTTCGCATAATAATGCATTTTAAGCAAGTTTTCTTGCATTTTGTTTCGTACGAAAAATCATCGAATTTAGCAATATTTTGACGTTTATCATCCCCTTTTCCTTTATGTGAATTAAACAAAATATCATCGAATTGGCAATATTTTGCTGTTTTTCCACGTTTTTGTGAATTTTCAGTTTATGGGTATTAATTCATTATATATACGATAAAAATGATGCAAACACATAATTGATTAGATAATAACATTAAATACTTCATTTTCAATCAACTATTTGTTTCTCGTTAAAATACTGAGTAATATATTGAAAAGGGGAGAAGTTCGGTTTTTATTGCATATATCGACGTTTCAGCCGGATTAAAGCGGTTTTACGTGTACATCTTCCATCGCTAATATAAACGGAAAATCAATTACACTTTAGTTAATTCTAACGAAAACACATTGATTTTTATCATTTTTATTGGAAACAACATTGTCATATGTCTTACCTTGGATCTAAATAATAGGAAACCTCGCTCTATGATTTGAAGCTAAAATCCTCAAATATGGTAAAATAGTGACTTTTTTCACGTTTCTCGTGTAGTTTGATATTACGTAAATATATTCATTTTTACCAATATTTCGATACTATTTCATGTAGTATCACAATATGTGATTTGGCCTTCAAATCTCAGAATGTCGCATAATATTGCATTTTAAGCAAGTTTTCGTGCATTTTGTTTTGTACGAAAAATCATCGAATTTAGCAATATTTTGACGTTTATCATCCCCTTTTCCTTTATGTGATTTAAACAAAATATCATCGAATTAGGCATTATTTTGCCGTTATTTAAACGTTTTTGTGAATTTTCAGTTTATTGTTATTAATTCATTATATATTCGATAAAAATAATGCAAACGCATAATTGATTAGATAATAACCTTAAATACTTCATTTTCAATCATGAATTTGTTTCTCGTTAAAACACTCAGTAAGATATTGAAAAGGGGAGAAGTTCGGTTTTTATTGCATATATCGACGTTTTAGCCGGATTAAAGCGGTTTTACGTGTACATCTTCCATCGGTAATATAAACGGAAAATCAAGAACATTTTAGTTAATTCTAATGAAAACACATTGTTTTTTATCATTTGTATTGGAAACAACATTGTCATATGTCTTTTATTGGATCTAAATAATACGAAACCTCTCTATGATTTAAAGTTAAAATCCTCATATTTGGTAAAATTGTGACTTTTTCACGTTAATCATTTAGTTTGATATTACGTAAATATATTCATTTTTACCAATATTTCGATACTATTTTATGTAGAATCACGATGTGTGATTTAGCTTTCAAATCTCAGAATTTCGCATAATATTGCATTTTAAGCAAGTTTTCTTGAATTTTGTTTTGTTCGAAAAATCGTCGAATATAGCAATATTTTGACGTTTATCATCCCCTTTTTCTCTATGTGATTTAAACAAAATATCATCGAATTAGGCAATATTTTGCCGTTTTTCCACGTTCTCTTGAATTTTCAGTTTATGGGTATTAATTCATTATATATACGATAAAAATGATGCAAACACATAATTGATTAGATAATAATAACCTTAAATACATTATTTTCAATCAACTATATCTTTCTCGTTAAAATACTGAGTAAGATATTAAGAAGGGGAGAAGTTCTGTTTTTATTGCATATATCGACGTTTCAGCCGGAATAGAGATGTTTTCGTGTACATCTTCCATCGGTAATATAAACGGAAAATCAGGTATATTTTAGTTAATTCTAACGAAAACACATTGATTTTTATCATTTTTATTGGAAACAACATTGTCATATGTCTTTTCTTGGATCTAAATAATACGAAACCTCGCTCTATGATTTGAAGTTAAAATCCTCAAATATGGTTATATAGTGACTTTTTCACGTTTTTCATGTAGTTTGATATTACGTATATATATTCATTTATACCAATATTTCGATACTATTTCATGTAGTATCACGATATGTGATTTGGCCTTCAAATCTCAGAATTTCGCATAATAATGCATTTTAAGCAAGTTTTCTTGCATTTTGTTTCGTACGAAAAATCATCGAATTTAGCAATATTTTGACGTTTATCATCCCCTTTTCCTTTATGTTATTTAAACAAAATATCATCGAATTAGGCAATATTTTGCCGTTTTTCCACGTTTTTGTGAGTTTTCAGTTTATTGTTATTAATTCATTAAATATACGATAAAAATGATGCAAACACATAATTGATTAGATAATAACCTTAAATACTTCACTTTCAATCAACCATTTGTTTCTTGTTAAAATACTGAGTAGGATATTGAAAAGGGGAGAAGTTCGGTTTTTATTGCATATATCGACGTTTTAGCCGGATTAAAGCGGTTTTACGTGTACATCTTCCATCGGTAATATAAACGGAAAATCAAGAACATTTTAGTTAATTCTAATGAAAACACATTGTTTTTTATCATTTGTATTGGAAACAACATTGTCATATGTCTTTTATTGGATCTAAATAATACGAAACCTCTCTCTATGATTTAAAGTTAAAATCCTCATATTTGGTAAAATTGTGACTTTTTCACGTTAATCATTTAGTTTGATATTACGTAAATATATTCATTTTTACCAATATTTCGATACTATTTTATGTAGAATCACGATGTGTGATTTAGCTTTCAAATCTCAGAATTTCGCATAATATTGCAATTTAAGCAAGTTTTCTTGCATTTTGTTTTGTACGAAAAATCGTCGAATATAGCAATATTTTGGCGTTTATCATCCCCTTTTTCTCTATGTGATTTAAACAAAATATCATCGAATTAGGCAATATTTTGCCGTTTTTCCACGTTCTCTTGAATTTTCAGTTTATGGGTATTAATTCATTATATATACGATAAAAATGATGCAAACACATAATTGATTAGATAATAACCTTAAATACTTTATTTTCAATCAACTATATCTTTCTCGTTAAAATAATGAGTAAGATATTAAGAAGGGGAGAAGTTCTGTTTTTATTGCATATATCGACGTTTCAGCCGGAATAGAGATGTTTTCGTGTACATCTTCCATCGGTAATATAAACGGAAAATCAGGTACATTTTAGGTAATTCTAACGAAAACACATTGATTTTTATCATTTTTATTGGAAACAACATTGTCATATGTCTTTTCTTGGATCTAGATAATAAGAAACCTCGCTCTATGATTTAAAGTTAAAATCCTCAAATATGGTTATATAGTGACTTTTTCACGTTTTTCATGTAGTTTGATATTACGTATATATATTCATTTATTCCAATATTTCGATACTATTTCATGTTGTATCACGACATGTGATTTGGCCTTAAAATCTCAGAATTTCGCATAATAATGCATTTTAAGCAAGTTTTCTTGCATTTTGTTTCGTACGAAAAATCATCGAATTTAGCAATATTTTGACGTTTATCATCCCGTTTTCCTTTATGTTATTTAAACAAAATATCATCGAATTAGGCAATATTTTGCCGTTTTTCCACGTTTCTGTGAATTTTCAGTTTATTGTTATTAATTCATTAAATATACGATAAAAATGATGCAAACACATAATTGATTAGATAATAACCTTAAATACTTCATTTGCAATCAACCATTTGTTTCTTGTTAAAATACTGAGTAAGATATTGAAAAGGGGAGAAGTTCGGTTTTTATTGCATATATCGACTTTTCAGGCGGATTAGAGCGGTTTTACGTGTACATCTTCCATCGGTAATATAAACGGAATATCAAGAACATTTTAGTTAATTCTAATGAAAACTCATTGTTTTTTATCATTTGTATTGGAAACAACATTGTCATATGTCTTTCCTTGGATCTAAATAATAGGAAACCTCGCTCTATGATTTGAAGCTAAAATCCTCAAATATGGTAAAATAGTGACTTTTTTCACGTTTTTCGTGTAGTTTGATATTACGTAAATATATTCATTTTTACCAATATTTCGATACTATTTCATGTAGTATCACGATATGTGATTTGGCCTTCAAATCTCAAAATTTCGCATAATATTGCATTTTAAGCAATATTCTAGCATTTTGTTTCGTACGAAAAATCATCGAATTTAGCAATATTTTGACGTTTATCATCCCCTTTTCCTTTATGTGAATTAAACAAAATATCATCGAATTGGCAATATTTTGCTGTTTTTCCACGTTTTTGTGAATTTTCAGTTTATGGGTATTAATTCATTATTTATACGATAAAAATGATGCAAACACATAATTGATTAGATAATAACATTAAATACTTCATTTTCAATCAACTATTTGTTTCTCGTTAAAATTCTGAGGAAGATATTAAAAGGGGAGAAGTTCCGTTTTTATTGCATATATCGACGTTTCAGCCGGAATAGAGCGTTTTTCGTGTACATTTTCCATGGGTAATATAAACGGAAAATCAGGAACATTTTAGTTAATTCTAACGAAAACACATTGATTTTTCTCATTTTTATTGGAAACAACATTGTCATATGTCTTTTCTTGGATCTAAATAATACGAAACCTCGCTCTATGATTTGAAGTTAAAATCCACAAATATGGTTATATAGTGACTTTTTCACGTTTTTCATGTAGTTTGATATTACGTATATATATTCATTTATACCAATATTTCGATACTATTTCATGTAGTATCACGATATGTGATTTGGCCTTCAAATCTCAGAATTTCGCATAATAATGCATTTTAAGCAAGTTTTCTTGCATTTTGTTTCGTACGAAAAATCATCGAATTTAGCAATATTTTGACGTTTATCATCCCCTTTTCCTTTATGTGAATTAAACAAAATATCATCGAATTGGCAATATTTTGCTGTTTTTCCACGTTTTTGTGAATTTTCAGTTTATGGGTATTAATTCGTTATATATACGATAAAAATGATGCAAACACATAATTGATTAGATAATAACATTAAATACTTCATTTTCAATCAACTATTTGTTTCTCGTTAAAATACTGAGTAATATATTGAAAAGGGGAGAAGTTCGGTTTTTATTGCATATATCGACGTTTCAGCCGGATTAAAGCGGTTTTACGTGTACATCTTCCATCGCTAATATAAACGGAAAATCAATTACACTTTAGTTAATTCTAACGAAAACACATTGATCTTTATCATTTTTATTGGAAACAACATTGTCATATGTCTTTCCTTGGATCTAAATAATAGGAAACCTCGCTCTATGATTTGAAGCTAAAATCCTCAAATATGGTAAAATAGTGACTTTTTTCACGTTTTTCGTGTAGTTTGATATTACGTAAATATATTCATTTTTACCAATATTTCGATACTATTTCATGTAGTATCACAATATGTGATTTGGCCTTCAAATCTCAGAATGTCGCATAATATTGCATTGTAAGCAAGTTTTCGTGCATTTTGTTTTGTACGAAAAATCATCGAATTTAGCAATATTTTGACGTTTATCATCCCCTTTTCCTTTATGTGATTTAAACAAAATATCATCGAATTAGGCAATATTTTGCCGTTATTTAAACGTTTTTTTGAATTTTCAGTTTATTGTTATTAATTCATTATATATTCGATAAAAATAATGCAAACGCATAATTGATTAGATAATAACCTTAAATACTTCATTTTCAATCATCTATTTGTTTCTCGTTAAAACACTCAGTAAGATATTGAAAAGGGGAGAAGTTCGGTTTTTATTGCATATATCGACGTTTTAGCCGGATTAAAGCGGTTTTACGTGTACATCTTCCATCGGTAATATAAACGGAAAATCAAGAACATTTTAGTTAATTTTAATGAAAACACATTGTTTTTTATCATTTGTATTGGAAACAACATTGTCATATGTCTTTTATTGGATCTAAATAATACGAAACCTCTCTCTATGATTTAAAGTTAAAATCCTCATATTTGGTAAAATTGTGACTTTTTCACGTTAATCATTTAGTTTGATATTACGTAAATATATTCATTTTTACCAATATTTCGATACTATTTTATGTAGAATCACGATGTGTGATTTAGCTTTCAAATCTCAGAATTTCGCATAATATTGCAATTTAAGCAAGTTTTCTTGCATTTTGTTTTGTACGAAAAATCGTCGAATATAGCAATATTTTGGCGTTTATCATCCCCTTTTTCTCTATGTGATTTAAACAAAATATCATCGAATTAGGCAATATTTTGCTGTTTTTCCACGTTCTCTTGAATTTTCAGTTTATGGGTATTAATTCATTATATATACGATAAAAATGATGCAAACACATAATTGATTAGATAATAACCTTAAATACTCTATTTTCAATCAACTATATCTTTCTCATTAAAATACTGAGTAAGATATTAAGAAGGGGAGAAGTTCTGTTTTTATTGCATATATCGACGTTTCAGCCGGAATAGAGATGTTTTCCTGTACATCTTCCATCGGTAATATAAACGGAAAATCAGGTACATTTTAGTTAATTCTAACGAAAACACATTGATTTTTATCATTTTTATTGGAAACAATATTGTCATATGTCTTTTCTTGGATCTAGATAATAAGAAACATCGCTCTATGATTTAAAGTTAAAATCCTCAAATATGGTTATATTGTGACTTTTTCACGTTTTTCATGTAGTTTGATATTACGTATATATATTCATTTATTCCAATATTTCGATACTATTTCATGTAGTATCACGATATGTGATTTGGCCTTAAAATCTCAGAATTTCGCATAATAATGCATTTTAAGCAAGTTTTCTTGCATTTTGTTTCGTACGAAAAATCATCGAATTTAGCAATATTTTGACGTTTATCATCCCGTTTTCCTTTATGTTATTTAAACACAATATCATCGAATTAGGCAATATTTTGCCGTTTTTCCACGTTTTTGTGAATTTTCAGTTTATTGTTATTAATTCATTAAATATACGATAAAAAAGATGCAAACACATAATTGATTAGATAATAACCTTAAATACTTCATTTGCAATCAACCATTTGTTTCTTGTTAAAATACTGAGTAGGATATTGAAAAGGGGAGAAGTTCGGTTTTTATTGCATATATCGACTTTTCAGGCGGATTAGAGCGGTTTTACGTGTACATCTTCCATCGGTAATATAAACGGAATATCAAGAACATTTTAGTTAATTCTAATGAAAACTCATTGTTTTTTATCATTTGTATTGGAAACAACATTGTCATATGTCTTTCCTTGGATCTAAATAATAGGAAACCTGGCTCTATGATTTGAAGCTAAAATCCTCAGATACAATATTTGAGGATTTTAACTTCAAATCATAGAGCGAGGTTTCGTATTATTTAGATCCAAGAAAAGACATATGACAATGTTGTTTCCAATAAAAATGATAAAAAAAAATGTGTTTTCATTAGCATTAACTAAAATGTTCTTTATTTTCCGTTTATATTACCGACGGAAGATGTACACGTAAAACCGCTCTAATAAAGCTGAAACGTCGATATTTGCAATAAAAACCGAACTTCTCCCCTTTTCAATATCTTACACAGTATAACGAGAAACAAATAGGTGATTGAAAATGAAGTATTTAAGGTTATTATCTAATCAATTATGTGTTTGCATCATTTTTATCGTATATATAATGAATTAATACCCATAGACTGAAAATTCACAAAAACGTGGAAAAACGGCAAAATATTGCCTAATTCGATGATATTTTGTTTGAATCACATAAAGGAAAAGGAGATGATAAACGTCAAAATATTGATAAATTCGACGATTTTTCGTACGAAACAAAATGCAAGAAAACTTGCTTAAAAATGCAATATTATGCGATATTCTGAGATTTGAAGGTCAAATCACTTATCGTGATACTACATGAAATAGTAACGAAATATTGATAAAAACGTATATATTTATGTAAAATCACACTACATGAAAAACGTGAAAAAAGTCACTATTATACCATATATGAGGATTTTAACTTCAAATCATAGAGCGAGGTTTCGTATTATTTAGATCCAAGAAAAGACATATGACATATGACATATGACATGATTTTTATCATGTTGTTTCCAATACAAATGATAAAAATCAATGTGTTTTCATTAGAATTAACTAAAATGTTCCTGATTTTCCGTTTATATTACCTATGGAAAATGTACACGAAAAACGCTCTATTCCGGCTGAAACGTCAATATATGCAATAAAAACAGAACTTCTCCCCTTTTTATTATCTTACTCAGAATTTTAACGAGAAACAAATAGGTGATTGAAAATGAAGTTTTTAAGGGTATTATCTAATCAATTATGTGTTTGCATCATTTTTATCGTATATATAATGAATTAAACCCATAAACTGAAAATTCACAAAAAAGTGGAAAAACGGCAAAATATTGCCTAATTCGATGATATTTTGTTTAAATCACAAAGAGGAAAAGTGGATGATAAACGTCAAAATATTGCTCAATTCGATGATTTTTCGTATGAAACAAATTGCAAGAAAACTTGCTTAAAATGCAATATTATGCGAAATTCTGAGATTTGAAAGCCAAATCACATATCGTGATACTACATGATAAAGTAACGAAATATTGGTAAAAACGTATATATTTACGTAAAATCACATAACATAAAAAACGTGAAAAAAGTCACTATTTTACCATATATGGGGATTTTAACTTCAAATCATAGAGCGAGGTTTCGTATTATTTAGATCCAAGAAAAGATATATGACAATGTTGTTTCCAATACAAATGATACAAATCAATGTGTTTTCATTAGAATTAACTAAAATGTTCCTGATTTTCCGTTTATATTACCTATAGAAAATGTATATTGTATAAATGTATATTCGACGATTTTTCGTACGAAACAAAATGCAAGAAAACTTGCTTAAAAATGCAATATTATGCGAAATTCTGAGATTTGAAGGCCAAATCACATATCGTGATACTACATGAAATGGTATCGAAATATTGGTAAAAACGTATATATTTACGTAAAATCACATAACATAAAAAACGTGAAAAAAGTCACTATTTTACCATATATGGGGATTTTAACTTCAAATCATAGAGCGAGGTTTCGTATTATTTAGATCCAAGAAAAGATATATGACAATGTTGTTTCCAATACAAATGATAAAAATCAATGTGTTTTCATTAGAATTAACTAAAATGTTCCTGATTTTCCGTTTATATTACCTATAGAAAATGTATACGAAAAACGCTCTATTCCGGCTGAAACGTCAATATATGCAATAAAAACAGAACTTCTCCCCTTTTTATTATCTTACTCAGAATTTTAACGAGAAACAAATAGTTGATTGAAAATGAAGTATTTAAGGTTATTATCTAATCAATTATGTGTTTGCATCATTTTTATCGTATATATAATGAATTAAACCCATAAACTGAAAATTCACAAAAACGTGGAAAAACGGCAAAATATTGCCTAATTCGATGATATTTTGTTTAAATCACATAGAGGAAAAGTGGATGATAAACGTCAAAATATTGCTAAATTCGATGATTTTTCGTACGAAACAAATTGCAAGAAAACTTGCTTAAAATGCAATATTATGCGAAATTCTGAGATTTGAAGGCCAAATCACATATCGTGATACTACATGAAATAGTATCGAAATATTGATAAAAACGTATATATTTACGTAAAGTCACACTACATGAAAAACGTGAAAAAAAATCACTATTTTACCATATATGAGGAATTTTAACTTCAAATCATAGAGCGAGGTTTCCTATTATTTAGATCCAAGAAAAGACATATGACAATGTTGTTTCCAATACAAATGATAAAAATCAATGTGTTTTCGTTAGAATTAACTAAAATGTTCCTGATTTTCCGTTTATATTACCCATGGAAAATGTACACGAAAAACGCTCTATTCCGGCTGAAACGTCGATATATGCAATAAAAACGGAACTTCTCACCTTTTAATATCTTCCTCAGAATTTTAACGAGAAACAAATAGTTGATTGAAAATGAAGTATTTAAGGTTATTATCTAATCAATTATGTGTTTGCATCATTTTTATCGTATATATAATGAATTAAACCCATAAACTGAAAATTCACAAAAACGTGGAAAAACGGCAAAATATTGCCTAATTCGATGGTATATTGTTTAAATCACATAGAGGAAAAGTGGATGATAAACGTCATATATTGCTAAATTCGATGATTTTTCGTACGAAACAAAATGCAAGAAAACTTGCTTAAAATGCAATATTATGCGACATTCTGAGATTTGTAGGCCAAATCATATATCGTGATACTACATGAAGTAGTATCGAAATATTGGTAAAAATGAATATATATACGTAATATCAAACTACATGATTAACGTGAAAAAGTCACTATTATACAATATTTGAGGATTTTAACTTCAAATCATAGAGCGAGGTTTCATATTATTTAGATCCAAAAAAAGATATATGACAATATTGTTTTCAATACAAATGATAAAAACAATGTGTTTTCATTAGAATTACCTAAAATGTTCTTGATTTTCCGTTTATATTACCGATGGAAGATATACACGTAAAACCGCTCTAATAAAGCTGAAACGTCGATATTTGCAATAAAAACCGAACTTCTCCCCTTTTCAATGTCTTACACAGTATTTTAATTTAACGAGAAACAAATAGATGATTGAAAATGAAGTATTTAAGGTTATTATCTAATCAATTATGTGTTTGCATCATTTTTATCGTATATATAATGAATTAATACCCATAGACTGAAAATTCACAAAAACGTTGAAAAACGGCAAAATTTTGCCTAATTCGATGATATTTTGTTTAAATCACATAAAGGAAAAGGAGATGATAAACGTCAAAATATTGCTAAATTCGACGGTTTTCGTACAAAACAAAATGCAAGAAAACTTGCTTAAAATGCAATATTATGCGAAATTCTGAGATTTGAAAACCAAATCACATATCGTGATACTACATGAAATAGTATCGAAATATTGTTAAAAACGTATATATTTACGTAAAATCACACTACATGAAAAACGTGAAAAAAGTCACTATTTTACCATATATGAGGATTTTACCTTCAAATCATAGAGCGAGGTTTCGTATTATTTAGATCTAAGAAAAGACATATGACAATGTTGTTTCCAATACAAATGATAAAAAACAATGTGTTTTCATTAGCATTAACTAAAATGTTTTTGATTTTCTGTTTATATTACCGATGGAAGATGTACACGTAAAACCGCTCTAATCCGGCTGAAACGTCGATATATGCAATAAAAACCGAACTTCTCCTCTTTTCAATATCTTACACAGTATTTTAACGAGAAACAAATAGATGATTGAAAATGAAGTATTTAAGGTTAATATCTAATCAATTATGTGTTTGCATCATTTTTATCTTATATATAATGAATTAAACCCATAAACTGAAAATTCACAAAAACGTGGAAAAACTGCAAAATATTGCCTAATTCGATGATATATTGTTTAAATCACATAGAGGAAAAGTGGATGATAAACGTCAAAATATTGCTAAATTCGATGATTTTTCGTACGAAACAAAATGCAAGAAAACTTGCTTAAAATGCAATATTATGCGACATTCTGAGATTTGTAGGCCAAATTATATATCGTGATACTACATGAAATAGTATCGAAATATTGGTAAAAATGAATATATTTACGTAATATCAAACTACATGATTAACGTGAAAAAGTCACTATTATACAATATTTGAGGATTTTAACTTCAAATCATAGAGCGAGGTTTCGTATTATTTAGATCCAAGAAAAGATATATGACAATGTTGTTTTCAATACAAATGATAAAAAACAATGTGTTTTCATTAGCATTAACTAAAACATTCTTGATTTTCCGTTTATATTACCGATGGAAGATATACACGTAAAACCGCTCTAATAAAGCTGAAACGTCGATATTTGCAATAAAAACCGAACTTCTCCCCTTTTCAATATCTTACACAGTATAACGAGAAACAAATAGATGATTGAAAATGAAGTATTTAAGGTTATTATCTAATCAATTATGTGTTTGCATCATTTTTATCGTATATATAATGAATTAATACCCATAGACTGAAAATTCACAAAAACGTTGAAAAACGGCAAAATTTTGCCTAATTCGATGATATTTTGTTTAAATCACATAAAGGAAAAGGAGATGATAAACGTCAAAATATTGCTAAATTCGACGGTTTTCGTACAAAACAAAATGCAAGAAAACTTGCTTAAAATGCAATATTATGCGAAATTCTGAGATTTGAAAACCAAATCACATATCGTGATACTACATGAAATAGTATCGAAATATTGTTAAAAACGTATATATTTACGTAAAATCACACTACATGAAAAACGTGAAAAAAGTCACTATTTTACCATATATGAGGATTTTACCTTCAAATCATAGAGCGAGGTTTCGTATTATTTAGATCTAAGAAACGACATATGACAATGTTGTTTCCAATACAAATGATAAAAAACAATGTGTTTTCATTAGCATTAACTAAAATGTTTTTGATTTTCCGTTTATATTACCGATGGAAGATGTACACGTAAAACCGCTCTAATCCGGCTGAAACGTCGATATATGCAATAAAAACCGAACTTCTCCTCTTTTCAATATCTTACACAGTATTTTAACGAGAAACAAATAGATGATTGAAAATGAAGTATTTAAGGTTAATATCTAATCAATTATGTGTTTGCATCATTTTTATCTTATATATAATGAATTAAACCCATAAACTGAAAATTCACAAAAACGTGGAAAAACTGCAAAATATTGCCTAATTCGATGATATATTGTTTAAATCACATAGAGGAAAAGTGGATGATAAACGTCAAAATATTGCTAAATTCGATGATTTTTCGTACGAAACAAAATGCAAGAAAACTTGCTTAAAATGCAATATTATGCGACATTCTGAGATTTGTAGGCCAAATCATATATCGTGATACTACATGAAATAGTATCGAAATATTGGTAAAAATGAATATATTTACGTAATATCAAACTACATGATTAACGTGAAAAAGTCACTATTATACAATATTTGAGGATTTTAACTTCAAATCATAGAGCGAGGTTTCGTATTATTTAGATCCAAGAAAAGATATATGACAATGTTGTTTTCAATACAAATGATAAAAAACAATGTGTTTTCATTAGCATTAACTAAAATGTTCTTGATTTTCCGTTTATATTACCGATGGAAGATATACACGTAAAACCGCTCTAATAAAGCTGAAACGTCGATATTTGCAATAAAAACCGAACTTCTCCCCTTTTCAATATCTTACACAGTATAACGAGAAACAAATAGATGATTGAAAATGAAGTATTTAAGGTTATTATCTAATCAATTATGTGTTTGCATCATTTTTATCGTATATATAATGAATTAATACCCATAGACTGAAAATTCACAAAAACGTGGAAAAACGGCAAAATATTGCCTAATTCGATGATATTTTGTTTAAATCACATAAAGGCTGGTTTAAATCCAGCAACACACTGGCAGGGGTCTCCAGCAACACACTGGCAGAGGTCTCCAGCAACACACTGGCAGAGGTCTCCAGCAACACACTGGCAGAGGTCTCCAGCAACACACTGGCAGAGGTCCCCAGCAACACACTGGCAGGGGTCTCCAGCAACACACTGGCAGAGGTCTCCAGCAACACGCTGGCAGAGGTCTCCAGCAACACACTGGCAGAGGTCTCCAGCAACACACTGGCAGGGGTCTCCAGCAACACACTGGCAGAGGTCTCCAGCAACACACTGGCAGGGGTCTCCAGCAACACACTGGCAGAGGTCCCCAGCAACACGCTGGCAGAGGTCTCCAGCAACACACTGGCAGAGGTCTCCAGCAACACACTGGCAGGGGTCTCCAGCAACACACTGGCAGGGGTCTCCAGCAACACACTGGCAGGGGTCTTTCACGCTTTACCCGACGCTTTATCCGGCGTTTACCCGACGGTTTACCCGACGGTTTACCCTGACAGTTTACCCGACGTTTTATCCGACATTTACCCGACGGTTTACCCGACGCTTTACTCTGACAGTTTACCCGACGGTTTACCCGACAGTTTACCCGACAGTTTACCCGACGGTTTACAATGACGGTTTACCCGACGTGTTTAGTTTACAGTTTACACGTCAGTTATCATGAGAACAGATTTTCGACTATTTTATTTTATTTACTCGACTACTTACACGGCGGGTAAACCCCGTCGGGTTTACCTGTCGGGTTTACCCGTTTTTACACGGGTAAAAAACGGGTAAAAATTACCCGACGATTTACCCGACGATTTACCCGACGATTCATTCGGCGCTTTATTTATTCATTTTTATTTATTTTATTTTTATTTTTTAATTTTTTATTTATTTTATAGACATTATATATATACATTACATTAGATATACAGATTACATTAGATATTACATTACATTACATTACATTTACAGTCTCCGTGGTGTAGTGGTAAGACACTCGCCTGGCGTTCCGCGAGCGCTATGTCATGGGTTCGTATCCTGGCCGGGGAGGATTTACTGGGCGCAATTCCTTAACTGTAGCCTCTGTTTAACGCAACAGTAAAATGTGTACTTGGATGAAAAAACGATTCTTCGCGGCAGGGGATCGTATTCCAGGGACCTGCCCGAAACGCTACGCGTACTAGTGGCTGTACAAGAATGTTACAACTCTTGTATATATCTCAAAAAAAAAAAATTAGGTTACAGACACTAGATATAGACATATTATTTATTTTATTATATAGATATTACATATATATTACATTAGATATTACATTACATTACATTACATATTACATTACATTAGATATTACATTACATTACATATTACATTACATTACATATTACATTACATTACATTACATTACATTACAAATTACATTACATTAGATATTACATTACATTACATATTACATTACATTACATATTACATTACATTACATTACATATTACATTACATATTACATTACATTACATATTACATTACATTACATATTACATTACATATTACATTACATTACATATTACATTACATTACATTACATTACATTACATTACATATTACATTACATTAGATATTACATTACATTACATTATATATTACATTACATTACATATTACATTACATTACATATTACATTACATTACATTATATATTACATTACATTACATATTACATTACATTACATATTACATTACATTACATATTACATTACATTACATTACATTACATTAGATATTAGATTACAGACATTAGATATATACATATTATTTATTTTATTATATAGACACGACCTGACCCGACACGACCTGACCTCGCCTTACCTAATCTAACTCGGGTCCAGGTGTGGGTCCGTGGGCCCCCGGACTTCCACCCTTCCCCACATCCCAGGGTCAGATCAGGTCAGGTCAAGTTTTAGCTACCCAGAGACCTCACAGTCGAGATGGACGGACGCAGCTACAGGACGGGACACACACAAATCTGTGCCCTGTAGTTACACCGTTTTGACAGACTCGAACACACGTCAGTTCTCATGAGAACAGATTCCCATCCGACTAGGCCATTCTGGGGTCGCCAAGTTTTCCAAAGCTGGTTCTTATATTTATATTGAGTAATTTGGTAACATGTCGTCGGCGGTTTAATGCTCCAATATTCTAGCTGAACAAAATATATATCTGGCTGCAACAGTTAACTTTGATACGTTTGAGTAAATAATATCTGTAATTATTCCATCGGCGTTTTCAGTAATTGGCATATTTTCGGTGTAAAAAGTCGTAATTTCAAACTGCGAATACGTGAAGAGTGCCAGAATTTGGCTCCAAAATATGGCTTGAGGGTCGAGTTTGGGATGTTTGGGATATTTTGAAAACTGCAGGGGGGTTTGGGCAAAATGTAACCCATCGCTACTTTCAGTAATTGGCGTATTTTCGGTATAAAAATTCGTAATTTCAAACTGCGAATACGTGCTGAGAGCCAGAATTTGGCTCCAAAATATGACTCAAGCGTCGAATTTGGGATGTTTGGCGTATTTTGAAAACTGCAGGGAGTGTTTGGTCAAAATGTGATTAATCGCCGCTTTCAGGAATTGGTATATTTTTGGAAAAATAAGTCGTAATTTCAAACTGCGAATACGTGCAGATAGCCAGAATTTGGCTCCAAAATATGGCTCAAGGGTCGAATTTGGGACGTTTGGGATATTTTGAAAACTGTAAGTGGGTTTGGGCAAAATGTGACCCATCGCTGCTCTCAGTACTTGGCGTATTTTCGGTATAAAAATTCGTAATTTCATACTGCGAATACGTGCTGAAAGCCTGAATTTGGCTCCAAAATATGGCTCAAGCGTCGAATTGGGATGTTTGGAATATTTTGAAAATTGGAGGGGGGGGGGGGTTGGACAAAATGTGACCAATCGCTGCTCTCAGTAATTGGCTTATTTTCGGAATAAAAAGTCGTAATTTCATACTGCGAATACGTGCAGAGAGCCAGAAATTTGCTTTAAAGTATGGTTGAAGGGCGAATTTGGGATGTTTGTTATTTACACGTAATTAATTGCAAATTAAAAATAAATACTTCATTTTAAATCACGTATTTGTACCTCGTTAAAATAGTGAGTAAGATATTGATTAGGAGAGAATTTCTGCTTTTATTGCATATTTCGACGTTTCAGCCAGATTAGAGCATTTATACTAATTCAGAAAAAAACGGAAATTCAGGAACATTTTAGGTAATTATTAAGAAAACACATTGATTTTTATCATTTGAATTGAAAACATCGTTTTCACATGCCTTTTTAATTATCAAAATAATACGCAACCTCGCTCTATAATTTTAAGTAAAAATCCTCGAATTTGGTATTATAGTGACTTTTTTCACGTTTTCCATGTAGGGTGATTTTAGGTAAAAATGTTCGAACTTTCTAATATTTTGATACTACTTCATGTTGTCTCTCTTTTTGTGATTTGGCCTACAAATCTTAACATTTCACATAATATTGCGTTTTTAAGCAAGTTTTCTTGCATTGTGCCTTGTACATAAAATCATCGAATTTAGCAAAACTTTGAGGTATTTCGTCGTTGTTTCCTTTATGAGATTTCATCCAAATATCAACGATTTAGGCAATATTTTGCCGTTTTTTTCCGCGTTTTCAAGCCTTTTCGGTTTATTGCCATTAATTCAATAAATTTACTTTAAATATTATGCAAACTCATAATTAATTGCAAATTAAAATTAAATACTTAATTTTTATTCAACTATTTGTACCTCTTTAAAATAGTGAGTAAGATATTGATTAGGAGAGATTTTCTGTTTTTTATTGTATATTTCGACGTTTCAGTCGGATTAAAGCGGTTTTACGAGTAACTCTTCTTTCGGTAATATAAACGGAAATTCAGGAACATTTTAGGTAATTCTAAAGAAAACACATTGATTTTTATCATTTGAATTGGAAACATCGTTTCCATATGCCTTTTTAATTATCAAAATAATAACCAACCTCGCTCTATGATTTTTTGTAAAAATCTTCGAATTTGGTATTATATTGATTTTTTCACGTTTTTCATGTTGAGTGATTTTAGGTAAAAATGTTCGACTTTACTAATATTTTGATACTACTTCATGTTTTCCCACTATATATGATTTGGCTAACAAATCTCAGAATTTCACATAATATTGCGTTTTTAAGCAAGTTTTCTTGCATTGTGCTTTGTACTTAATATCATCGAATTTAGCAACATTTTGAGGTTTTTCATCGTTGTTTCCTTTATGAGATTTCATCCAAATATCAACGATTTAGGCCATATTTGGCCGTTTGTCCACTTTTTCAAACATTTTCGGTTTATTGCCGAAATTTATTAAATTTACGATAAATATGAAGCAAACACGTAATGAATTGCAAAAAACCCTTAAATATTTGATTTTCAATCAACTATTTGTACCTTGTTAAAATAGTGAGTCAAATATTGATTAAGAGAGATTTTCTTGGCATATCATATCTTTTCAGTAATTTGCATATTTTCGGTGTAAAAAGTCGTAATTTCAAACTGCGAATACAAGCAAAGAGCCAGAATTTGGCTCCAAATTATGCCTCATGGGTCGAATTTGTGACGTTTGGGATATATTGAAAACTGCAGGGAGGGTTTGGGCAAAATGTGATTCATCGACGCTTTCAGTAGTTGGCATATTTTCGGTATAAAACGTCGTAGTTTCAAACTGCGAATACTTGCAGAAAGCCAGAATTTGTCTCCAAAATATGGCTCAATGGTCGAATTTAGGATGTTTGGGATATTTTGAAAACTGCAGAGAGGGTTTGAACAAAAACAGTCTCCGTGGTGTAGTGGTAAGGCACTCGCCTGGCGATCCGCGAGCGAACAATACTGGGCGCAATTCGTTAACTGTAGCCTCTGTTTAACGCAACAGTATAATGTGTACTTGGATGAAAAAACGATTCTTCGCGGCAGGGGATCGCATTCCAGGGACCTGCCCGAAACGCAATTTTCGTTTATAAACCGGCTGGTTTATAAACGAAAATAGCGAAAAAACTTTGTTTGACTCCAAAATATGGCTCAAGGGTCGAATTTAGGATGTTTGGGATATTTTGAAAACTGTAATTGGGTTTGGGCAAAAAGTGACCCATCGCCGCTCTCAGTAATTGGCATATTTTCGGTATAAAAAGTCGTAATTTCAAACTGCGAATACGTGAAGAGTGCCAGAAATTGGCTCCAAAATATGGCTTGAGGGTCGAATTTGGGATGTTTGTGATATTTTGAAAACTGCAGGGGAGTTTGGGCAAAATGTGACCCATCGCTGCTTACATTAATTGGCGTATTTTCGGTATAAAAAGTCGCAATTTCAAACTGCGAATACGTGCTGAGATAATAATGACTCAAAATATGACTCAAGCGTCGAATTTGGGATGTTTGGCGTATTGTGAAAACTGCAGGGAGTGTTTGGTCAAAATGTGATCAATCGCCGCTTTCAGGAATTGGCATATTTTCGGAAAAATAAGTTGTAATTTCAAACTGCGAATAAGTGCAGACAGCCAGAATTTGGCTCCAAAATATGGCTCAAGGGTCGATTTTGGGACGTTTGGGATATTTTGAAAACTGTAAGTGGGTTTGCGCAAAATGTGACCCATCGCCGCTCTCAGTAATTGGCATATTTTCGGTATAAAAATACGTAGTTTCAAACTGCGAATACGCGCAGAGAGCCAGAATTTTGCTCCAAAATATGGCTCAAGCGTCGAATTTGGAATGTTTGTGATATTTGGAAAGCTGTAGGGAGGGTTTGGGCAAAATGTGATCCGTCGCCTTTCTCAGTAATTGGCATATTTTCGGTATAAAAAATCGTAATTTCAAACTGCGAATACGTGCAGAGAGCCAGAATTTGGCTCCAAAATATGGCTTGAGGGTCGAATTTGGGATGTTTGGGATATTTTGAAAACTGCAGCGAGTGTTTAGGCAAAATGTGATCAATCGCCGCTTTCAGTAATTGGCATATTAACGGTAAAAAAAGTTGTAATTTCAAACTGCGAATACGTGCTAAGAGCCAGAATTTGGCTCCAAAATATGGCTCAAATGTCAAATTTGGGATGTATGGGTTATTTTGAAAACTGTAAGTGGCTTTGGGCAAAATGTGACCCATCGCCGCTCACAGTAATTGGTATATTTTCGGTATAAAAAGTCGTAATTTCAAACTGCGAATACGTGCAGAGAGCCAGAATTTTGCTCCAAAATATGGTTCAAGCGTCGAATTTGGGATGTTTGGGATATTTTGAAAACTGCAAGGAGGGTTTGGGAAAAACATGATCCATCGGCGCTTTCAGTAATTGGCATATTTTCAGTATAAAATGTCTTAATTTCAAACTGCGAATACGTGCAGAGAGCCAGATTTTCGCTCCAAAATATGGCTCAAGGGTCGAATTTGGGATGTTTAGGATATTTTGAACACTGCAGGGGGGGTTTGGGCAAAATGTGATCAATCGCAAATTTCAGTAATTGGCATATTTTCAGTATAAAAAGTCGTAACTTCAAACTGCGAATACGTGCAGAAAGCCAAAATTTGGATCCAAAATATGGCTTGAGGGTCGATTTTGGTATGTTTGGGATATGTTGAAAACTGAAGGGGGGTTTGGGCAAAATGTGACCCATCGCGCCTCTCAGTAATTGGCGTATTTTCGGTATAAAAAGTTTTAATTTCAAACTGCGAATAGGTGCTGAGAGCCAGAATTTGGCTCCAAAATAAGGCTAAAGGGTCGAATTTAGGATGTTTGGGATATTTTGAAAACTGTAAGTGGGTTTGGGCAAAATGTGACCGATCGCCGCTCTCAGTAATTGGCATATTTTCGGTATAAAAAGTCGTAATTTCATACTGAGAATACGACTTTAGAGCCAGATTTTGGCTCCAAATCATTGCTCAAGGGTCGAATTTGGGATGTTTGGGATATTTTGAACACTGCAGGGAAAGGGGGGGGGAGTTTGGGCAAAATGTGACCCATCTCCGCTCTCAGTAATTGGCATATTTACGGTATAAAAACTCGTAATTCCAAACTGCGGATACGTGCAGAGAGCCAAAATTTGGCTCCAAAATAAGGCTCAAGCGTCGAATTTGGGATGTTTGGGATATTTTGAAAACTGCAGGGAGGGTTTGGGTCAAAATGTGATCCATCGACGCTCTTAGTAATTGGCATATTTTCGGTATAAAAAGTCCTAATTTCAAACTGCGAATACGTGCAGAAAGCCAGAATTTGGCTCTAAAATATGGATCAAGGGTTGAATTTGAGATGTTTGGGATATTTTGAAAACTGCACGGGGGTTTGGGCGAAATGTGACATATCGCAGCGGTCAGTAATTGGCATATTTTCGGTATAAAAAGTCATAATTTCAAACTGCGAATACGTGTAGAGAGCCAGAATTTGGCTCCAAAATATGGCTGAAGCGTTGAATTGTGGATGTTAAGGATATTTTGAAAACTGTAAGGAGGGTTCGGGCAAAACGTGATCCATCGGAGTTTTCAGTAATTGGCATATTTTCGGTATAAAATGTCGTAATTACAAACTGCGAATACGTGCAGAGAGCCAGATTTTGTCTACAAAATATGGCTCAATGGTCGAATTTGGGATGTTTGAGATATTTTGAACACTGCCGGGAGGGTTTGGGCAAAATGTGACCCATCGCCGCTCTCAGTAATTCGCATATTTTCGGTATAAAAATAGTAATTTCAAACTGCGTATACGTGCAGAGTGCCAGAATTTTTCTTCAAAACATGGCTCAAGCGTCGAATTTGGGATGTTTGGGATATTTTGAAAACTGCAAGGTGGGTTTGGGCAAAACATGATCCATCGGCGCTTTCAGTAATTGGCATATTTTCGGTAAAAAATGTCTTAATTTCAAACTGCGAATACGTGCAGAGAGCCAGATTTTGGCTCCAAAATATGGCTCAAAGGTCGAATTTGGGATGTTGGGATATTTTGAACTCTGCAGGGGGGTTTGGGCAAAATGTGACCCATCGCTGCTTTCAGTAATTGGCGTATTTTCGGTATAAAAAGTCGTAATTTCAAACTGCGAATACGTGCTGAGAGCCAGAATTTGTCTCCAAAATATGACTCAAGCGTCGAATTTGGGATGTTTGGGATATTTTGAAAACTGCAGGGGAGTTTGGGCAAAATGTGACCCATCGCCGCTCTCAGCAATTGGCGTATTTTCGGTATAAAAATTCTTAATTTAAAACTGCGAATAAGTGTTGAGAGCCAGAATTGGCTCCAAAATATAGCTCAAGCGTCGAATTTGGGATGTTTGGGATATTTTAAAAACTGCAGGAAGAGTTTGGGCAAAATGTGACCCATCGCTGCTCTCAGTAATTGGCATATTTTCGGTATAAAAATTCTTAATTTCAAACTACGAATATGTGCAGAAAGCCAGTATTTGGCTCCAAAAATTTGGCTCGAGTGTCGAATTTAGGATATTTGGGATATTTTGAAAACTGCAGAGGGATTTGGGCAAAATGTGACCCATCGCAGCTCTCAGTAATTGACGTATTTTCGGTATAAAAAGTCGTAATTTCAAACTGCGAATACGTGCTGAGAGCCAGAATTTGGCTCCAAAATAATGGCTCAAGCGTCGAATTTGGGATGTTTGGGATATTTTGAAAGCTGCAGGGTGGGTTTATGCAAAATGTGATGAATCGCCGCTTTCAGTAATTGGAATATTTTCGGTATAAAAATTCTTAATTTCAAACTGCGAATATGTGCAGAAAGCCAGAATTTGGCTCCAAAATATGGCTGAAGTGTCGAATTTGGGATGTTTGGGATATTTTGATAACTGCAGGGGGGGGGGGGGTTTGGGCAAATGTGATCAATCGCCGCTTTCAGTAATTGGCATTTTTTCGGTATTTAATGTCGTAATTTCAAACTGCGAATACGTGCAGAGAGCCAGAATTTTTCTCCAAAATGTGGCTCAAGGTTCGAAGTTAGGATGTTTGCGATATTTTGAAAACTCCAGGTGGGGTTTTGGCAAAATGTGACCCATCGCTGCTCTCAGTAATTGGCATATTTTCGGTATAAAAATTCGTATTTCAAACTGCGAATACGACTATAAGAGTCAGATTTTGGCTCTAAAATATGCTCAAGGGTCGAATTGGAAAGTTTGGGATATTTTGAACACTGGAGGAGGGGGGGGGGGGTGTTGGTCAAAATGTGACCCATTGCGCTCTCATTAATTGGCATATTTACGGTATAAAGTCGTAATTTCAAACTTACTGCGAATTCTTGCAGAGAGCCAGAATTTTGCTCCAAAATATGGCTCAAGCGTCGAATTTGGGATGTTTGGAATATTTTGAAAACTGCAGGGAAGATTTGGGCAAAAGGTGATCCATCGCCGCTATCAGTAATTGGCATATTTTCGGTATAAAAATTCTTAATTTCAAACTGCAATTATGTGCAGAAAGCCAGAATTTGGCTCCAAAATATGGCTCAAGTGTCGAATTTAGGATATTTGGGATATTTTGAAAACTGCAGGGTGGGTTTATGCAAAATGTGATGAATCGCCGCTTTCAGTAATTGGCATATTTTCGGTATAAAAAGTCGTAATTTCAATCTGCGAATACGTGCAGAGAGCCAAAACCACAGATGGGGAGACGTCAGAATCCTACTCAGATGAGGATGGGGAGGTGGAGGGGAGTGAGGAATAAGAGTGAGGAATCCATAACTACATTTATTAACTCTCATAATTAACCTCATATACATCACTTGTGATTTTTACCTAATAAAGCATTAATAAATTCTTTGATTTTTTTAACCCCTGGGGGAGATTTATAATTTAATACTCTTATATTAAACCCACACGACCCCACTGGGTGTGGAACTCTGTTACGGTAAAGTCAAGGTCATTAGGTGCGAGGAAGGGTACGGGCGACCACCCCTACTGAGAGGAACCTGTTTTACACCTGCCCCATAGAGGAATGTGGGGGCATAACTGGCACTCACCTGTGTGTGTTTATTATACAAATAAAATAATTTTTTACTTAAATATACTGCCATACTTAACTGTATAAATGAACATTGTCATATCGGTACATAATAGATACTTATCTTCACTGTTTTTTCGACTTCTACCACTCACACCTTGGGTGACCTAATATGGAGTGGCACTATGTGACACTCCGCTTCTGATTTTCGTATCTGATTGCCATACATAGGTGGGTATATCTGTCACCAAAATATCTACTCAGCACGTATTCGCAGTTTGAAAATAAGACTTTTTATACCGAAAATATGCCAATTACTGAGTGCGGCGATGTATCACATTTTGCCTAAACCCTCCCTGTAGTTTTCAAAATATCCCAAACATCCCAAATTCGACACTTGAGCCATATTTTGGAGCAAAATTCTGGCTCTCTGCACGTATCGCAGTTTGAAATTACGACTTATTATACCGAAAATATGCCAATTACTGAGAGCGGCGATGTATCACATTTTGCCTAAACCCTCCCTGCAGTGTTCAAAATATCCCAAACATCCCAAATTCGACCCTTGAGCCATATTTTGAAGCCAAATTCTGGCTCTCTGCACGTATTCGCAGCTTGAAATTTCGACTTTTTATACCAAAAATATGCCAATTACTGAAAGCGGCGATTGATCACATTTTGCCTAAACCCTCCATGCACTTTTCAAAATATCCCAGTCATCCCAAATTCGACGCTTGAGCTATATTTTGGAGCCAAATTCTGGCTCTCTGCACGTATTCGCAGTTTGAAATTACGACTTTTTATACAGAAAATATGCTAATTACTGAGAACGGTGATGGGTCACATTTTACGGTCACGCTCTAATCCGGCGTGAATCTGTAAGGGGGCCAATTTTAAAGAAAAGTGGTTGATGTCAACCTCACCCACAGATTTTAGAATCTTAGACTTTATTATTTGCCTGTTTTTTCAATTAACATAAACATTCAAATAACTTCTTCATTTTTTATTCAATTTACATGAAACTTGCGCAGTGTATGTAGAGTGCATGTCTTCAAGTGTTGTTGATAGGTTTTTTCTCAAAGTTCATTTATTGATTTTATAATAGGAATAAACATGAGTTATTTGCATAATTTTGGGGGTAACTTTCAAAATTGTATTAGAAAAACTAAAGATGTTTAGGAAATTTTCCATCAACATATCCTTAATTATAAAAATCCCGAATTCGTCGCCTGAACCATATTTTGAAGCCAAATTCTGGCTCTCTGTACGTATTCGCAGTTTGAAATTACGACTTTTTATACCGAAAATATGCCAATTACTGAGAGCGGCGATATGGCTTTAAGCAAGTTTCCTTCCATGGAGCTTTGTTCTTAAAATCATCGAATTTACCAATATTTTGAGGTTTTTCATCCTTGTTTCCTTCATGAGATTTAAATCAAATATCAATGATTTAGGCAATATTTTGCCGTTTTTCCGCGTTTTCAAGCCTTTAGGTTCATTGCCATTAATTCAATAAATTTACGATAAATATAATTCAAACACGTAATTAATTGCAAATTAAAATTAAATATTTGATTTTCAATCAACTATTTGTACCTCGTTAAAATAGTGAGTAAAATATTGATTAGGAGAGATTTTCTGTTTTTATTACATATTTTGACATTTCATCCGGATTAGAGCGGTTTTACGAGTACCTCTTCTTTCAGTAATATAAACTGAAATTCAGGAACATTTTTAGTTAATTCTAAAGAAAACACATTGATTTTTATCATTTGAATTGGAAACACCGTTCATATGCATTTTTAATGATCAAAATAATACGCAACATCGCTCTATGGTGTGATGTAAAAATCCTCGAATTTGGTATTATAGTGACTTTTTTCACGTTTTTCATGTTTAGTGATGTTAGGAAATTTTTTTCGAATTTACTTATATTTTGATACTACTTCATGTTGTCTTGCGATATGTAATTTAGCCTACCAATCTCAGAATTTCGCATAATATTGCGTTTTTAAGCAAGTTTTCTTGAATTGTGCTTTGTACTTAATATCATCGTATATAGCAATATTTCGAAGTTTTTCATCCTTGTTTCCTTTATGAGATTTTAACCAAATATCAACGATTTAGGCAATTTTTTGCCGTTTTTCTGCGTTTTCAAGCCTTTTAGGTTTATTGCCATTAATTCAATATATTTGCGATAATTATGATGCAAACACGTAATTATTTGCAAATTAAAATTAAATACCCTATTTTCATTCGTCTATTTGTACCTCGTTGGAATAGTGTGACAGATATTGATTAGGAGAGATTTTCTGTTTTTATTGCATATATCGACGTTTCAGCCGGATAAGAGCGGTTTTACGAGTATCTCTTCTTCCAGTAATGTAAATGGAAATTCAGGAACATTCAGAAAGCACATTGATTTTTATCATTTGAATTGGAAACAACGTTTTCATATGACTTTTTAATAATCAAAATTATACGCAGCTTCGCTCTACGATTTGATGTAAAAATCATAAAATTTGGTATTATGGTTATTTTTTTTACGTTTTTCATGTAGAGTGATTTCAGATAAAAAAGTTCGAATTTACTAATATTTTGATACTACTCTATGTTGTCTCGCGATATGTAATTTAACCTTCAAATCTCAGTAATTCGGATAATACTGCGTATTTAAGCAAGTTTTCTTGCATTGTGTTTTGAACTTAAAATCGTCGAATTTAGTAATATTTTGAGGTTTTTCATCCTGTTTTCCTTCATGAGATATAAACCAAATATCAACGATTTAGGCAACATTTTGCCGTTTTTCCGCTTTTTCAAGCCTTTTATGTTTATTGCCATTAATTCAATAAATTTACGATAAATATGATGCAAACACGTAATTAATTGCAATTAAAATTAATTACTTGATTTTCAATCAACTATTTGTACCTCGGTAAAATAGTGAGTAAGATATTAATTAGGAGAGATTTTCTGTTTTTATTACATGTTTCGACGTTTCATCCGGGTTAGAGCGGTTTTTCGAGTACCTCTTCTTTCAGTAATATAAACGGGAATTCCGGAACGTTTTAGTTAATTCTAATGAAAACACATTGTTTATTATCATTTGAATTGGAAACAACGTTTTCATATGCCTTTTTAATGATCAAAATAATACGCAGCCTCGCTGTATGATTTGATGTAAAAATTATTTGAAGTAACAATCTTCGAATTTGGTATTATAGTGACTTTTTTCACGTTTTTCATGTTGCGTGATTTTAGGAAAAAATGTTCAAATAAATTTATATTTTGATACTACTTCATGTTGTCTCGCGATATGTAATTTAGCCTACAAATCTCAGAATTTCGCATAATATTGTGTTTTTAATCAAGTTTTGTTGCATTTTGCTTTGTACTTAATATTATTGAATTTAGCAGTATTTTTAGGTTTTTCATCGTTGTTTCCATTATGAGATTTCATCCAAATATCAACGATTTAGGCAATATTTGGCCGTTTTTCAACGTTTTCAAGCATTTTTGGTTTATTGCCAGTAATTCAATAAATTTACGATAAAAATGATGCAAACACGTACATAATTGCAAATTAACCTTAAATACAAGATTTTCAATCAACTATTTGTACCTCGTTAAAATATTGAGTTAGGTATTGATTAGGAGAGAATTTCGGTTTTTATTGCATATTTCTAAGTTTCAGCCAGATTTAGAGCGGTTTTACGAGTACCTCTTCCTCCAGTAATATAAACGGAAATTCAGGAACATTTCAGTTAGTTTTAAAGAAAGCACATTGATTTTTATCATTTGAGTTGGAAACAACGTTTTCATATGCCTTTTTAATGATCCAAATTATACGCAGCCTCGTTGTATGATTTGATGTAAAAGTCCTCGAATTTGGTATTATAGTGACTTTTCTTACGTTTTTCATGTAGAGTGATTTTAGGTAAAAATGTTCATTTTGATACTACTTCATGTTGTCTTGCGATATGTAATTTAGCCTACAAATCTCAGAATTTCGCATAATATGGCGTTTTTAAGCAAGTTTTCTTGAATCGTACTTTGTACTTAATATCATCGAATTTAGCAATATTTTGAAGTTTTTCATCCTTGTTTCGTTTATGAGATTTAAACCAAATATCAACGATTTAGGCAATATTTAGCCGTTTTTCAGCGTTTTCAAGCCTTTTAGGTTCATTGCCTAAAAGGCTCTCCTAATTCAATATATTAACGATAAATATGATGCAAACACGTAATTATTTGCATATTAAAATTAAATACCTTATTTTAAATCGACTATTTGTACCTCATTAAAATAGTGTGAAAGATATTGATTCGGAAAGATTTTCTGATTTTATTGCATATTTCGACTTTTCAGCCGGATTAGAGCGGTTTTACGAGTATCTCTTCTTTCAGTAATGTAAACGGAAATTCAGGAACATTTTAGTTAATTCTAAAGAAAGCACATTGATTTTTATCATTTGAATTGGAAACAACGTTTTCATATGACTTTTTAATGATCCAAATAATAGGCAATCTCGCTCTATGATTTGATGTTAAAATCACCGAATTTGGTATTATGGTGACTTTTTCACGTTTTTCATGTAGAGTGATTTTAGGTAAAAATGTTCGAATTTACTAATATTTTGATACTACTTCTTGTTGTCCCACTATATGTGATTTGGCCTACAAATCTCAGAATTTCAGATAATATTGCCTTTCTATGGAAGTTTTCTTGCATTGTGCTTTGTACTTAAAATAATCAAATTTAGCAATATTTTGAGGTTTTTTCATCCTATTTTCCTTTACGAGATTTAAACCAAATATCTTCGATTTAGGCAAAATTTTGCCGTTTTACCGCGTTTTAAAGCCTTTTCGGTTTATTGTTATTAATTCATTAAATTTACGAGAAATATGATGCAAACACGTAATTAATTGCAAATTACCCTTAAATACTTGATTTTCAATCAACTATTTGTACCTCGTTAAAATAGTGAGTCAGATATTGATTAGGAGAGATTTTTTGTTATTATTGCATATTTCGACGTTTCAGCCGGATTAGAGCGGTTTTATGAGTACCTCTTTCTTTCTTTAGTAATATAAACGGAAATTAAAGGAACATTTAATTAATTCTAATGAAAACACATTGATTTACACAATTGAAATTCAATTCATTTGAATTGGTAACAACGTTTTCATGTTGCTTTTTAATGGTCAAAATAATACGCAAACTCGCTCTATGGTTTGAAGTAAAAATCCTCGAATTTGGTATTATAGTGACTTTTTTCACATTTTTCATGTAGAGTGATTTTAGGAAAAAATGTTCGAATTTACTTATATTTTGATACTACTTAATGTTGTCTCGCGATATGTAACTTAGCCTACAATTCTCATAATATTGAGATTAAATATATTAAATTGCATAATATTGCGTTTTAAGCAAGTTTTCTTGCATTGTGCTTTGAACTTAAAATAATCGAATTTAGTAATATTTTGAGGTTTTTCATCCTTTTTTCCTTCGTGAGATTTAAACCAAATATCAACGATTTAGGCAATATTTCGCCGTTTTTCCGCTTTTTCAAGCATTTTCGGTTTATTGCCATTTATTCAATAAATTTACGATAAAATATGATACAAACACGTAAATAATTGCAAATTAACCTTATATACAAGATTTTCAATCAACTATTGGTACCTCGTTAAAATAATGAGTAAGGTATGTATTAGGAGAGAATTTCTCTTTTTATTGCATATTTCTATGTTTCAGTCGGATTAGAGCATTTTACGAGTACCTCTTCCTACAGAAATATAAACGGAAATTCAGGAACATTTCAGTTAATTCTAAATAAAGCACCTTGATTTTTAGAATTTGAATTGGAAAAACGTTTTCATATAACTTTTTAATGATCAAAATTATAAGCAGCCAAGCTCTATGATTTGATGTAAAAATCCTCGAATTTGGTATTATAGTGCCTTTCTCACGTTTTTCATGTAGAGTAATTTCAGGTAAAAACGTTCGAATTTACTAATATTTTGATACTATTTAATGTTGTCTCGGGATATGTAATTTGGCCTACAAATCTAAGTATTTAGCATAATATTGCGTTTTTAAGCAAGTTTTCTTGCATTGTGCTTTGAACTTAAAATAATCGAATTTAGTAATTTTTTTTTTTTTTTCATCCTTTTTTTCCTTTATGATATTTAAACTAAAGATCAACGATTTAGGCAATATTTTGCCGTTTTCCGCGTTTCAAGCCTTTTAGGTTTATTGCCATTTATTCAATAAATTTACGAGAAATATGATGCAAACACGTAATTAATTGCAAATTAAAATTAAATACCTTATATTAAATCGACTATTTGTACCTCGTTAAAAATAGAAAGTAATAGATTGATTAGGAGAGATTTTCTGTTTTTATTGCATATTTCGACGTTTCAGCCGGATTAGAGCGGTTTTACGAATTCAGTAATATAAACGAAATTCTGGAACATTTTAGTTAGTTCTAAAGAAAACACATTGATTTTTATCATTTGAATTGAAAACATCGTTTTCATATGCCTTATTAATGATCAAAATAATTCGCAACCTCGCTCTATGATTTGAAGCAAAAATCCTCGAATATGGTATTATAGTGACTTTTTTGACGTTTTTCATGTAGGGTGATTTTAGGTAAAAATGTTCGAATTTACTAATATTTTGATACTTTTTCATGTTGTCTCTCTATTTATGATTTGGCCTACAAATCTCAGAATATCACATAATATTGCGTTTTTAAGCAAGTTTTCTTGCATTGTTCTTTGTACTTAATATCATCGAATTTAGTAATATTTTGAGGTTTTTCATCCTTGTTTCCTTCATGAGATTTAAATGACGTAATTTCAAACTGCGAATACGTCCTCAGAGCCAGAATTTGGTTCCAAAATATAGCTCAAGGGTCGAATTTGGGATGTTTGGGATATTTTGAAAACAAACCCCCCTGCAGTTTTCAAAATATCCCAAACATCCCAAATTCGACCCTTGAGCTTTATTTTGGAACCAAATTCTGGCTCTGAGGACGTATTCGCAGTTTGAAATTACGTCATTTTATACCGAAAATATGCCAATTACTAAGAGCGGCGATGGATCACATTTTGCCCAAACCTTCCTTGCATTTTTAAAAATATCCAAAACATCCCAAATTCGACGCTTGAGCCATATTTTGGAGCCAAATTCTGGCTCTCTGCACGTATTCGCAGTTTGATATTACGACTTTTTATACCGAAAATATGCCAATTACTGAAAGCGGCGATGGATCACATTTTGCCCAAACCCTCCCTGCAGTTTCCAAAATATCCGAAACATCCCAAATTCGACCCTTGAGCCTTATTTTGGGGCCAAATTCTGGCTCCCTGCACGTATTCGCAGTTTGAAGTTACTAATTTTTATACTGAAAATATACCAATTACTGAAAGCAGCGATGGGTCACATTTTGCCCAAACCCCCCTGCAGTTTTCAAAATATTCCAAACATCTCAAATTCGCCCCTTGAGCCATATTTTGGAGACAAATTCTGGCTCCCTGCACATATTCGCAGTTTCAAATTACGAATTTTTATACCGAAAATATCAATTACTGAGAGCGGCGATCGGTCACATATTACCCGAAACCCCCCTGCAGTTTTGAAAATATCCCAAACATCCATAGTTCGACTCTTGAGCTATATTTTGGAGCCAAATTCTGGCTCTTTGCACATATTCGCAGTTTGAAATTATTTTTTTATACCGAAAAGATGCCAATTACTGAAAGCAGCGATGGATCACATTTTGCCCAAACCCTCCATGCAGTTTTCAAAATATCCCAAACATCCCAAATTCGTTGCTTGAGCCATATCTTGGAGCCAAGTTCTGGCTCAATGCACGTATTCGCAGTTTGAAATTACGAATTTTTATACCGAAAATATGCCAATTACTGTATGCGGCGATGTATCACCTTTTGCCCCCCCCCGCAGTTTTCAAAATATCCTAAACATCCCAAATTCGATGCTTGAGCTATATTTTGGAGCCAAATTCTGTCTCTCTTTACGTATTCGCAGTTTGAAATTACGAATTTTTATACCAAAATACGCCTATTACTGAGAGCGGCGATGGGTCACATTTTGCCCCCCCCCCCGTGTTTTCAAAATATCCCAAACATCCGAAATTCGACCCTTGAGCCATATTTGGAGCCAAATTCTGCTTCTGCACGAATTCGCAGTTTGAAATTACGACTTTTTATTCCAAAAAATGCAATTATAAAGCGGCGATGGATCACATTTTGCCCAAACCCTCCTTGTAGTTTTCAAAATACCCAAACAACCCAAATTCGACCCGTGAGCCTATTTTGAGCCAAATTCTGGCTCTCTGCATGTATTCGGAGTTTGAAATTACGACTTTTTATACCGAAAAAATGCCAATTACTGAAAGCGGCGATGGATCACATTTTGCCCAACCCTCCATGCAGTTTTCAAAAAAACATCCAAATTCGACGCTTGAGCCTATTTTGGAGCCAAATTCTGCTCTCATCACGTATACGCAGTTTGAAAATACGAAATTTATACCGAAAATATGCCAATTACTGAGAGCGGTGATAGATCACATTTTGCCCAACCTCCCTGCAGTTTTCAATATCAAACATCCAAATTCGACTTCAGCCATATTTGGGCCAAATTGCTCTCATCACGTATTTGCAGTTTGAAATTACGACTTTTTATACCGAAAATATGCTAATTACTGAAAGTGCGATGGATCACATTTTGCCAAAACCCTCGCTGCAGTTTTTAAAACATCCCAAACATCTCAAATTCGACTTGATATATTTGGAGCCAAATTCTGGCTCTCTGCACGTATTCGCAGTTTGAAATTACGACTTTTTATACCGAAAATATGCCAATTACTGAGAGCAGCGATGGATCACATTCTGCCAAACCCTCCTGCAGTTTTTAAAATATCCCAAATATCCCAAATCGACCCTTGAGCCATATTTTGGAGCCAAATTCTTGCTCTCTGCACATATCGCTGTTGAAATTACATTTTATATACCGAAAATATGCCAATTACTGAAAGCAGCGATGGTCACATTTGCCCAAACCCTCCTCCGCAGTTTTCAAAATATCCCAAACATCCCAAAATCGACGCTTGAGCCATATTTTGTAGCCAAATTCGGGCTCTCTGCACGTATTCGCAGTTTGAAATTACTTCATTTTATAATGAAAATATGCAATTACTGAGAGCGGCGATGAGTCACATTTTGCCCCTCCCCCCCCCCCTGCAGTTTTCAAAATATCCCAAACATCCCAAATTCGATGCTTGAGCCATATTTTGGAGCCAAATTCTGGCTCTCTGCACGTATTCGCAATTTGAAATCAAATCTCAGAGATTCTGAGATTTGTAGGCCAAATCACAAATAGAGACAACATGAAGTAGTATCAAAATATTAGTAAGTTTGAACATTTTTACCTAAAATCACCCTACATGAAAAACGTGAAAAACGTCACTATAATACCAAATTTTAGGATTTTTACTTCAAATCATAGAGCGAGGTTGCGTTTTATTTTGATCATTAAAAAGGCATATGGAAACGATGTTTCCAATTCAAATGATAAAAATCAATGTGTTTTCTTTAGAATTACCTAAAATGTTCCTGAATTTCCGTTTATATTACCGAAGGAAGAGGTACTCGTAAAACCGCTTCAATCCGGCTGAAACGTCGATATATACAATAAAAACAGAAAACCTCTCCTAATCAATATATTACTCACTATTTTAACGAGGTAAAAATAGTTGATTGAAAATGAAGAATTTAACTTTAATTTGCAATTAATTATGTGTTTGTATCATATTTAAAGTAAATTTTGAATTAATGGCAATAAACCGAAAAGGGTTGAAAACGCTGAAAACACGGCAAAATATTGCCTAAATCGTGTATATTTCGATGAAATCTTATAAAAGAAACAACGATGAAAAACCTCAAAGTTTTGCTAAATTCGATGATTTTATGTACAAAGCACAATGCAAGAAAATTTGCTTAAAAACGCAATATTATGTGAAATTCTGGGATATACAGGCAAAATCACATAGTGGGACAGCATGAAGTTGTATCAAAATATTAGTAAATTCGAACATTTTTACCTATAATCACTTTTCATGAAAACGTGAAAAAAGCCACTATAGTAACAAATTCGAAGATTTTTACATCAAATCATAGAGCGAGGTTGCGAATTATTTTAATTTTCATTAAAAAGGAATATGAAAACGTTGTTTCCAATTCAAATAAAAAAATAAAAATCTGTGTTTTTTCTTTAGAATTAACTAAAATGTTTCTGAATTTTTATCCGTTTATATACTGAGAGATGAGGTACTCGAAACTGCTCTAGTCCGGCTGAAACGTCGAAATATGCAATAAAAACAGAAAATCTCTCTTAATCAATATTTGACTCACTATTTTAACAAGGTACAAATAGTTGATTGAAAATCCAATATTTAAGGGTAATTTGCAATTCATTACGTGTTTGCATCATTTTTATCGTAAATTTAATGAATTAATGGCAATAAACCGAAAATGCTTGAAAACGTGGAAAAATGGCCAAATATGGCCTAAAATCGTTTATATTTGGATGAAATCTCATAAAGGAAACAACGATGAAAACACCTCAAAATATTGCTAAATTCGATGATTTTATGTACAAGGCACAATGCAAGAAAACGCTTAAAAACGCAATATTTTGAAATTCTGAGATTCGTAGGCCAATCCCAAATAGATAGGAGACAACATGAAGTAGGATCAAAATATTAGAAAGTTCGAACATTTTTACCTAAATCACCCTACATGATAAACGTTGAAAAAAATCACTATAATACCAAATTTGAGGATTTTTACATAAAATCATAGAGCGAGGTTGCGTATTATTTTGATAATTAAAAAGGCATATGAATTGAAAACGATGTTTTCAATTCAAATGATAAAAATCAATGTGTTTTCTTGAGAATTACCTAAAATGTTCCTGAATTTCCGTTTTTTTCTGAATTCGTACAACTGCTCTAATCAGGCTGAAACGTCGAAATATGTAATAAAAACAGAAGTTCTCCGCTCAGCGGCCCAGCGCCCGCCCCAAGTCGCAACTCTCAACAGACAGCCAGGCTTCTCCAAGCCAAGATGAGCCATCAAGCAGAGGTAGACAAGGCAGATGTCAGACGTGTGACAAGGATCTATATCCGGTCGAGTGACGGTAATGTGCGCAATCATACCACAACGGAGCCAGGTGTTTGGGTTCTGGGCGCCCTCCCAGGGAGAACACCAATCAACAGCCCACACCCCCGTAAGGCAAAACACCTCCTAGACCTTCATTCCCACAGAAAATTTATTAGAAGCTATCAAAGCAACATCAGCCAGAACCTTGCAACACATCCCTAAAGCAGCCCGCCCCTATGCAGCAGCCAAATTATCTGCCCTCCTGAGAAAGGTCAACGACTCTCCTGGAACGACCCAAGCATGGCACAACCTCCTAATGTTTGGCAACATATACTAGCCACCCTGCAAGGAGAGACAAAACCTTAGCTGCCTCAGTCATCAAAGCTATAAATGATTTTCCCAGGGAGGACAACCAGGTGCGCCTTCCCACTCGCGCGAGAAACAACCACGGCAGGAAGAGCAACAGTGCCATATCCGAGACATCAAAAATCTGAACATCAGTCAACAAGAAAATAGAAGAAGGAAACACTATTGGCGCAATAAGAGTCATCACCAGTGAGGACTCAATTGCCGACAGAGATGCCGCAACAGCTCAAGCCCTAAGGGAGAAACACACCACCCAGGGCTCCGCGTGAGGACGACATTGTACAAGTGGGGGCTACCGGAGCAGAACCTCTCTGGGGGGCTGAATCTGTGGTCCATAAAGCAGCCTTGTCCTTCCCAACAGGATCAGGAGGTGGGTTCACAGGACTAAAACCTAACCACCTCAAGCAAATGCTCAACCCTGCACTGGGTGACATTGCAAAGAACCTCTTGGTGTAATTAAACCAGATTCACCAACACATGTCTAGCTGGCAACATACAGCGACCATAACTTATCTTTTTTGGAGCATCTCTCTGTGCTCTAAAGAAAAGGATGGAGGGATCAGGCCAATAGCTGTGGGCAATTCTCTCCGGCGTCTCGTCGTCAAAGGCAGCTGCAAGAACAGTTAGTGATGCAGCGGCCAACATGCTGAAGCCAAAACAACAGCTCGGGTTCGGCATTCCACAAGGATGTGAGGCGGCAGCCCATGCAGCTCGAGCCTTCATCGCCAACATCACAGACGAAAAGGCCCTTATCAAGCTAGATTTCAAAAATGCCTTCAATTTGGTGCGGAGGGATGCTGTACTCCGTGCGGTTCATAGTCATTTCCCTTCCCTCTACCCTTTTGTACATTCATGCTACAGTATGGATCTTAAGCTAACTTTTTGGCGAACATGAAATTGACTCGCGAGAAGGCGTCCAACAGGGTGACCCCCTTGCTCCTCTCCTTTTCTGCTTAGTCATCAAACAAGTCACAGAGGTCCTGTCCAGCGAGCTTAACATCTGGTTCTTGGATGATGGTACCCTAGCTGGTTCCCAAGACTCCCTTCTGGAGGGACATCAGAAAAATCCAGGAGCATGGTGCAGTTTTAGGCCTCACCCTGAAACCCTTCTAAATGTGAAATAATATGTTCCAACCAGGCATCGTAGAGAGAATAGAGGGTCTTCTGCCAAATATCCATAAAACTAAACCTGAAGACAGCACACTCCTAGGAGCTCCCCTGGGGTTGAAAGCCATCGATGAGGTCCTTGATAAGAAAATCGCGCGACCTTAAGAGGATGGATGGGAGGATGGTTATCTTGAGATCTTGAGATGATTTCGGGGCTTTAGTGTCCCCGCGGCCCGGTCCTCGACCAATATCCAGGATTGGAGGATATTGATGCTCATGATGCACTCTACCCTCATCACCAGATGTCTATCCCTCCCCAGGTTAACCTACTTTCTGAGGTGTTCACCATCTTACAGTAGCCAAAAACTAAGTGAGTATGACCGGTTACTGAAATCAATGCTAGAAAAAGCCCTTAACTCTCTTCTTGATGACCTACAGTAGAAACAAGCATGTCTTCCTGTAAGACTGGGGGGCCTCGGAGTTCGAACAGCAACGCAAATCGCTGTTCCAGCCTTCTTGTCCTCCTTATCAGCATCCGACGACCTTTGAAGGAAATTCTACCTACCAACTTACACATCAGCTGGCAGGTGTACATGATCCCATTTTTACACGCTGTGCCACAGGTGGGCATCTCGTGCAGGCCCATCACCTCAACCACCATCCCCAAAAGCCCACAAGCAATCCAGCTGGATGGCCCCATTGTAGACCAAGTTGCTGCAGAGTGCTTGGGTGCTGCAACAACAACACAACACGACATTGCTCGCCTTACAGCAGTAGCAGCCCACATGCATGGGATTTTCCTGTTAGCAACCCCAATGTCGGCAATGACACGCGTCTCACACCACACGCCCTCCGATTGCTGTGGCCCTCCGCCTTGCTGCCCCAATCCACACCAGATATAGGTGTATTTGCGGCGAGGTGGTGGCTGACACGTACGGTCACCATGGCCTACTCTGCCAAAGCACAGGGGTATGGCACTCGAGGCACAGTGAAGTTAACGACATCATCAAGAGGAGCCTCACCACAGCTGGATACCTAGCTGAAAGAGAGCCCGTTACCTAACGCCCCGTAACTCTGATGCTCTTATTGGTCGCCCGATGGTATCACAGTGAGCCCCTGGAAGAATGGCAAGCAGTTGGTATCGGACTACACGTGCGTATCAACCCTGGCTAACACCTACATTAACCTGAGTGTTGCACAACCAGGTGGCGCTGCCACCCACAGGGAAGCAGCCAATCCCGTAAGTATAGAGAACTGGATCACCACTACAATTTTGTTCCTATTGCTTCTGAGACACTCGGCGCCTGGGGTAAAAGTGCTACCAGTTTTTGAAGGAACTGGGTTCTAGGCTCATTGAAACAACAAGGGACCCTAGAGCTGCCAGCTTTCTTTCCAGCGCCTCAGCATGGTGATACAGAGGGGAAATGCGCCACTGCATCCAGGGTTCCTGCCCGCCATCTGAGGAGCTGGAGGAACTCGACAAC
>NC_091150.1:87709-122531 GCF_040958095.1 Procambarus clarkii | reverse complement strand
AAGAAAAGACATATGACAATGTTGTTTCCAATACAAATGATAAAAAACAATAGTGTTTTCATTAGAATTAACTATAATGTTCTTGATTTTCCGTTTATATTAACGATGGAAGATGTACACGTAAAACCGCTCTAATCCGGCTGAAACGTCGATATATGCAATAAAAACCGAACTTCTCCCCTTTTCAATATCTTACTCAGTATTTTAACGAGAAACAAATAGATGATTGAAAATGAAGTATTTAAGGTTATTATCTAATCAATTATGTGTTTGCATCATTTTTATCGTATATATATATGAATTAATACCCATGGACGGAAAATTCACAAAAACGTGGAAAACGGCAAAATATTGCCTAATTCGATGATATTTTGTTTAAATCACATGAAGGAAAAGGAGATGATAAACGTTAAAATATTGCTAAATTCGATGATTTTTCGTACGAAGCAAAATGCAAGAAAACTTGCTTAAAATGCAATATTATGCGAAATTCTGAGATTTCAAGGCCAAATCACATATCGTGATACTACATGAAATAGTATCGAAATATTGGTAAAAATGAATATATTTACGTAATATCAACGTAACATGAAAAACGTGAAAAAAGTCACTTATATAACCATATTTGAGGATTTTAACTTCAAATCATAGAGCGAGGTTTCGTATTATTTAGTTCCAAGAAAAGACATATGACAATGTTGTTTCCAATACAAATGATAAAAAACAATGTGTTTTCATTAGAATTAACTATAATGTTCTTGATTTTCCGTTTATATTAACGATGGAAGATGTACACGTAAAACCGCTCTAATCCGGCTGAAACGTCGATATATGCAATAAAAACCGAACTTCTCCCCTTTTCAATATCTTACTCAGTATTTTAACGAGAAACAAATAGATGATTGAAAATGAAGTATTTAAGGTTATTATCTAATCAATTATGTGTTTGCATCATTTTTATCGTATATATATATGAATTAATACCCATGGACGGAAAATTCACAAAAACGTGGAAAACGGCAAAATATTGCCTAATTCGATGATATTTTGTTTAAATCACATGAAGGAAAAGGAGATGATAAACGTTAAAATATTGCTAAATTCGATGATTTTTTCGTACGAAGCAAAATGCAAGAAAACTTGCTTAAAATGCAATATTATGCGAAATTCTGAGATTTGAAGGCCAAATCACGTATCGTGATACTACATGAAATAGTATCGAAATATTGGTAAAAATGAATTTATTTACGTAATATCAAACTACATGAAAAACGTGAAAAAAGTCACTATATAACCATATTTGAGGATTTTAACTTCAAATCATAGAGCGAGGTTTCGTATTATTTAGATTCCAAGAAAAGACATATGACAATGTTGTTTCCAATACAAATGATAAAAAACAATGTGTTTTCATTAGAATTAACTATAATGTTCTTGATTTTCCGTTTATATTAACGAGGGAAGATGTACACGTAAAACCGCTCTAATCCGGCTGAAACGTCGATATATGCAATAAAAACCGAACTTCTCCCCTTTTCAATATCTTACTCAGTATTTTAACGAGAAACAAATAGATGATTGAAAATGAAGTATTTAAGGTTATTATCTAATCAATTATGTGTTTGCATCATTTTTATCGTATATATATATGAATTAATACCCATGGACGGAAAATTCACAAAAACGTGGAAAACGGCAAAATATTGCCTAATTCGATGATATTTTGTTTAAATCACATGAAGGAAAAGGAGATGATAAACGTTAAAATATTGCTAAATTCGATGATTTTTCGTACGAAGCAAAATGCAAGAAAACTTGCTTAAAATGCAATATTATGCGAAATTCTGAGATTTCAAGGCCAAATCACATATCGTGATACTACATGAAATAGTATCGAAATATTGGTAAAAATGAATATTATACGTAATATCAAACTACATGAAAAACGTGAAAAAAGTCACTATATAACCATATTTGAGGATTTTAACTTCAAATCATAGAGCGAGGTTTCGTATTATTTAGTTCCAAGAAAAGACATATGACAATGTTGTTTCCAATACAAATGATAAAAAACAATGTGTTTTCATTAGAATTAACTATAATGTTCTTGATTTTCCGTTTATATTAACGATGGAAGATGTACACGTAAAACCGCTCTAATCCGGCTGAAACGTCGATATATGCAATAAAAACCGAACTTCTCCCCTTTTCAATATCTTACTCAGTATTTTAACGAGAAACAAATAGATGATTGAAAATGAAGTATTTAAGGTTATTATCTAATCAATTATGTGTTTGCATCATTTTTATCGTATATATATATGAATTAATACCCATGGACGGAAAATTCACAAAAACGTGGAAAACGGCAAAATATTGCCTAATTCGATGATATTTTGTTTAAATCACATGAAGGAAAAGGAGATGATAAACGTTAAAATATTGCTAAATTCGATGATTTTTCGTACGAAGCAAAATGCAAGAAAACTTGCTTAAAATGCAATGTTATGCGAAATTCTGAGATTTGAAGGCCAAATCACGTATCGTGATACTACATGAAATAATATAGAAATATTGGTAAAAATGAATTTATTTACGTAATATCAAACTACATGAAAAACGTGAAAAAAGTCACTATATAACCATATTTGAGGATTTTAACTTCAAATCATAGAGCGAGGTTTCGTATTATTTAGTTCCAAGAAAAGACATATGACAATGTTGTTTCCAATACAAATGATAAAAAACAATAAGTTTTCATTAGAATTAACTATAATGTTCTTGATTTTCCGTTTATATTAACGAGGGAAGATGTACACGTAAAACCGCTCTAATCCGGCTGAAACGTCGATATATGCAATAAAAACCGAACTTCTCCCCTTTTCAATATCTTACTCAGTATTTTAACGAGAAACAAATAGATGATTGAAAATGAAGTATTTAAGGTTATTATCTAATCGATTATGTGTTTGCATCATTTTTATCGTATATATATATGAATTAATACCCATGGACTGAAAATTCACAAAAACGTGGAAAACGGCAAAATATTGCCTAATTCGATGATATTTTGTTTAAATCACATGAAGGAAAAGGAGATGATAAACGTCAAAATATTGCTATATTCGATGATTTTTCGTACGAAAGCAAAATGCAAGAAAACTTGCTTAAATGCAATATTATGCGAAATTCTGAGATTTGAAGGCCAAATCACATATCGTGATACTACATGAAATAGTATCGAAATATTGGTAAAAATGAATATATTTACGTAATATCAAACTACATGAAAAACGTGAAAAAAGTCACTATATAACCATATTTGAGGATTTTAACTTCAAATCATAGAGCGAGGTTTCGTATTATTTAGATTCCAAGAAAAGACATATGACAATGTTGTTTCCAATACAAATGATAAAAAACAATGTGTTTTCATTAGAATTAACTATAATGTTCTTGATTTTCCGTTTATATTAACGATGGAAGATGTACACGTAAAACCGCTCTAATCCGGCTGAAACGTCGATATATGCAATAAAAACCGAACTTCTCCCCTTTTCAATATCTTACTCAGTATTTTAACGAGAAACAAATAGATGATTGAAAATGAAGTATTTAAGGTTATTATCTAATCAATTATGTGTTTGCATCATTTTTATCGTATATATATATGAATTAATACCCATGGACGGAAAATTCACAAAAACGTGGAAAACGGCAAAATATTGCCTAATTCGATGATATTTTGTTTAAATCACATGAAGGAAAAGGAGATGATAAACGTTAAAATATTGCTAAATTCGATGATTTTTCGTACGAAGCAAAATGCAAGAAAACTTGCTTAAAATGCAATATTATGCGAAATTCTGAGATTTCAAGGCCAAATCACATATCGTGATACTACATGAAATAGTATCGAAATATTGGTAAAAATGAATATATTTACGTAATATCAAACTACATGAAAAACGTGAAAAAAGTCACTATATAACCATATTTGAGGATTTTAACTTCAAATCATAGAGCGAGGTTTCGTATTATTTAGTTCCAAGAAAAGACATATGACAATGTTGTTTCCAATACAAATGATAAAAAACAATGTGTTTTCATTAGAATTAACTATAATGTTCTTGATTTTCCGTTTATATTAACGATGGAAGATGTACACGTAAAACCGCTCTAATCCGGCTGAAACGTCGATATATGCAATAAAAACCGAACTTCTCCCCTTTTCAATATCTTACTCAGTATTTTAACGAGAAACAAATAGATGATTGAAAATGAAGTATTTAAGGTTATTATCTAATCAATTATGTGTTTGCATCATTTTTATCGTATATATATATGAATTAATACCCATGGACGGAAAATTCACAAAAACGTGGAAAACGGCAAAATATTGCCTAATTCGATGATATTTTGTTTAAATCACATGAAGGAAAAGGACATGATAAACGTTAAAATATTGCTAAATTCGATGATTTTTCGTACGAAGCAAAATGCAAGAAAACTTGCTTAAAATGCAATATTATGCGAAATTCTGAGATTTGAAGGCCAAATCACGTATCGTGATACTACATGAAATAGTATAGAAATATTGGTAAAAATGAATTTATTTACGTAATATCAAACTACATGAAAAACGTGAAAAAAGTCACTATATAACCATATTTGAGGATTTTAACTTCAAATCATAGAGCGAGGTTTCGTATTATTTAGTTCCAAGAAAAGACATATGACAATGTTGTTTCCAATACAAATGATAAAAAACAATAAGTTTTCATTAGAATTAACTATAATGTTCTTGATTTTCCGCTAAATTACCGAGGGAAGATGTACACGTAAAACCGCTCTAATCCGGCTGAAACGTCGATATATGCAATAAAAACCGAACTTCTCCCCTTTTCAATATCTTACTCAGTATTTTAACGAGAAACAAATAGATGATTGAAAATGAAGTATTTAAGGTTATTATCTAATCAATTATGTGTTTGCATCATTTTTATCGTATATATATATGAATTAATGCCCATGGACGGAAAATTCACAAAAACGTGGAAAACGGCAAAATATTGCCTAATTCGATGATATTTTGTTTAAATCACATGAAGGAAAAGGAGATGATAAACGTTAAAATATTACTAAATTCGATGATTTTTCGTACGAAGCAAAATGCAAGAAAACTTGCTTAAAATGCAATATTATGCGAAATTCTGAGATTTCAAGGCCAAATCACATATCGTGATACTACATGAAATAGTATCGAAATATTGGTAAAAATGAATATATTTACGTAATATAACGTGAAAAAAGTTCTTAAAAACGTGAAAAAAGTCACTATATAACCATATTTGAGGATTTTAACTTCAAATCATAGAGCGAGGTTTCGTATTATTTAGTTCCAAGAAAAGACATATGACAATGTTGTTTCCAATACAAATGATAAAAAACAATGTGTTTTCATTAGAATTAACTATAATGTTTTTGATTTTCCGTTTATATTAACGATGGAAGATGTACACGTAAAACCGCTCTAATCCGGCTGAAACGTCGATATATGCAATAAAAACCGAACTTCTCCCCTTTTCAATATCTTACTCAGTATTTTAACGAGAAACAAATAGATGATTGAAATGAAGTATTTAAGGTTATTATCTAATCAATTATGTGTTTGCATCATTTTTATCGTATATATATATGAATTAATACCCATGGACGGAAAATTCACAAAAACGTGGAAAACGGCAAAATATTGCCTAATTCGATGATATTTTGTTTAAATCACATGAAGGAAAAGGACATGATAAACGTTAAAATATTGCTAAATTCGATGATTTTTTGTACGAAGCAAAATGCAAGAAAACTTGCTTAAAATGCAATATTATGCGAAATTCTGAGATTTGAAGGCCAAATCACGTATCGTGATACTACATGAAATAGTATCGAAATATTGGTAAAAATGAATTTATTTACGTAATATCAAACTACATGAAAAACGTGAAAAAAGTCACTATATAACCATATTTGAGGATTTTAACTTCAAATCATAGAGCGAGGTTTCGTATTATTTAGATCCAAGAAAAGACATATGACAATGTTGTTTCCAATACAAATGATAAAAAACAATGTGTTTTCATTAGAATTAACTATAATGTTTTTGATTTTCCGTTTATATTAACGATGGAAGATGTACACGTAAAACCGCTCTAATCCGGCTGAAACGTCGATATATGCAATAAAAACCGAACTTCTCCCCTTTTCAATATCTTACTCAGTATTTTAACGAGAAACAAATAGATGATTGAAAATGAAGTATTTAAGGTTATTATCTAATCAATTATGTGTTTGCATCATTTTTATCGTATATATATATGAATTAATACCCATGGACGGAAAATTCACAAAAACGTGGAAAACGGCAAAATATTGCCTAATTCGATGATATTTTGTTTAAATCACATGAAGGAAAAGGAGATGATAAACGTTAAAATATTGCTAAATTCGATGATTTTTCGTACGAAGCAAAATGCAAGAAAACTTGCTTAAAATGCAATATTATGCGAAATTCTGAGATTTCAAGGCCAAATCACATATCGTGATACTACATGAAATAGTATCGAAATATTGGTAAAAATGAATATATTTACGTAATATCAAACTACATGAAAAACGTGAAAAAAGTCACTATATAACCATATTTTAGGATTTTAACTTCAAATCATAGAGCGAGGTTTCGTATTATTTAGTTCCAAGAAAAGACATATGACAATGTTGTTTCCAATACAAATGATAAAAAAACAATGTGTTTTCATTAGAATTAACTATAATGTTCTTGATTTTCCGTTTATATTAACGATGGAAGATGTACACGTAAAACCGCTCTAATCCGGCTGAAACGTCGATATATGCAATAAAAACCGAACTTCTCCCCTTTTCAATATCTTACTCAGTATTTTAACGAGAAACAAATAGATGATTGAAAATGAAGTATTTAAGGTTATTATCTAATCAATTATGTGTTTGCATCATTTTTATCGTATATATATATGAATTAATACCCATGGACGGAAAATTCACAAAAACGTGGAAAACGGCAAAATATTGCCTAATTCGATGATATTTTGTTTAAATCACATGAAGGAAAAGGAGATGATAAACGTTAAAATATTGCTAAATTCGATGATTTTTCGTACGAAGCAAAATGCAAGAAAACTTGCTTAAAATGCAATATTATGCGAAATTCTGAGATTTGAAGGCCAAATCACGTATCGTGATACTACATGAAATAGTATCGAAATATTGGTAAAAATGAATTTATTTACGTAATATCAAACTACATGAAAAACGTGAAAAAAGTCACTATATAACCATATTTGAGGATTTTAACTTCAAATCATAGAGCGAGGTTTCGTATTATTTAGTTCCAAGAAAAGACATATGACAATGTTGTTTCCAATACAAATGATAAAAAACAATAAGTTTTTCATTAGAATTAACTATAATGTTCTTGATTTTCCGTTTATATTAACGAGGGAAGATGTACACGTAAAACCGCTCTAATCCGGCTGAAACGTCGATATATGCAATAAAAACCGAACTTCTCCCCTTTTCAATATTATATTCTCAGTATTTTAACGAGAAACAAATAGATGATTGAAAATGAAGTATTTAAGGTTATTATCTAATCGATTATGTGTTTGCATCATTTTTATCGTATATATATATGAATTAAAACCCATGGACTGAAAATTCACAAAAACGTGGAAAACGGCAAAATATTGCCTAATTCGATGATATTTTGTTTAAATCACATGAAGGAAAAAGGAGATGATAAACGTCAAAATATTGCTATATTTGATGATTTTTCGTACGAAACAAGATGCAAGAAAACTTGCTTAAATGCAATATTTTGCGAAATTCTGAGATTTGAAGGCCAAATCACAAATCGTGACACTACATGAAATAGTATCGAAATATTGGTAAAAATGAATATATTTACGTAATATCAAACTACATGAAAAACGTGAAAAAAGTCACTATATAACCATATTTGAGGATTTTAACTTCAAATCATAGAGCGAGGTTTCGTATTATTTAGATCCAAGAAAAGACATATGACAATGTTGTTTCCAATACAAATGATAAAAAACAATGTGTTTTCATTAGAATTAACTATAATGTTCTTGATTTTCCGTTTATATTAACGATGGAAGATGTACACGTAAAACCGCTCTAATCCGGCTGAAACGTCGATATATGCAATAAAAACCGAACTTCTCCCCTTTTCAATATCTTACTCAGTATTTTAACGAGAAACAAATAGATGATTGAAAATGAATTATTTAAGGTTATTATCTAATCAATTATGTGTTTGCATAATTTTTATCGTATATATATATGAATTAATACCCATGGACGGAAAATTCACAAAAACGTGGAAAACGGCAAAATATTGCCTAATTCGATGATATTTTGTTTAAATCACATGAAGGAAAAGGAGATGATAAACGTTAAAATATTGCTAAATTCGATGATTTTTCGTACGAAGCAAAATGCAAGAAAACTTGCTTAAAATGCAATATTATGCGAAATTCTGAGATTTCAAGGCCAAATCACATATCGTGATACTACATGAAATAGTATCGAAATATTGGTAAAAATGAATATATTTACGTAATATCAAACTACATGAAAAACGTGAAAAAAGTCACTATATAACCATATTTTAGGATTTTAACTTCAAATAATAGAGCGAGGTTTCGTATTATTTAGTTCCAAGAAAAGACATATGACAATGTTGTTTCCAATACAAATGATAAAAAACAATAAGTTTTCATTAGAATTAACTATAATGTTCTTGATTTTCCGTTTATATTAACGAGGGAAGATGTACACGTAAAACCGCTCTAATCCGGCTGAAACGTCGATATATGCAATAAAAACCGAACTTCTCCCCTTTTCAATATCTTACTCAGTATTTTAACGAGAAACAAATAGATGATTGAAATTGAAGTATTTAAGGTTATTATCTAATCAATTATGTGTTTGCATCATTTTTATCGTATATATATGAATTAAAACCCATGGACTGAAAATTCACAAAAACGTGGAAAACGGCAAAATATTGCCTAATTCGATGATATTTTGTTTAAATCACATGAAGGAAAAGGAGATGATAAACGTCAAAATATTGCTATATTCGATGATTTTTCGTTCGAAACAAAATGCAAGAAAACTTGCTTAAAATGCAATATTTTGCGAAATTCTGAGATTTGAAGGCCAAATCACATATCGTGATACTACATGAAATAGTATCGAAATATTGGTAAAAATGAATATATTTACGTAATATAAAACTACATGAAAAACGTGAAAAAAGTCACTATATAACCATATTTTAGGATTTTAACTTCAAATAATAGAGCGAGGTTTCGTATTATTTAGTTCCAAGAAAAGACATATGACAATGTTGTTTCCAATACAAATGATAAAAAAACAATGTGTTTTCATTAGAATTAACTATAATGTTCTTGATTTTCCGTTTATATTAACGATGGAAGATGTACACGTAAAACCGCTCTAATCCGGCTGAAACGTCGATATATGCAATAAAAACCGAACCTCTCCCCTTTTCAATATCTTACTCAGTATTTTAACGAGAAACAAATAGATGATTGAAAATGAAGTATTTAAGGTTATTATCTAATCAATTATGTGTTTGCATCATTTTTATCGTATATATATATGAATTAATACCCATGGACGGAAAATTCACAAAAACGTGGAAAACGGCAAAATATTGCCTAATTCGATGATATTTTGTTTAAATCACATGAAGGAAAAGGAGATGATAAACGTTAAAATATTGCTAAATTCGATGATTTTTCGTACGAAGCAAAATGCAAGAAAATTTGCTTAAAATGCAATGTTATGCGAAATTCTGAGATTTGAAGGCCAAATCACGTATCGTGATACTACATGAAATAATATAGAAATATTGGTAAAAATGAATTTATTTACGTAATATCAAACTACATGAAAAACGTGAAAAAAGTCACTATATAACCATATTTGAGGATTTTAACTTCAAATCATAAAGCGAGGTTTCGTATTATTTAGTTCCAAGAAAAGACATATGACAACGTTGTTTCCAATACAAATGATAAAAAACAATAAGTTTTCATTAGAATTAACTATAATGTTCTTGATTTTCCGTTTATATTAACGAGGGAAGATGTACACGTAAAACCGCTCTAATCCGGCTGAAACGTCGATATATGCAATAAAAACCGAACTTCTCCCCTTTTCAATATTATATTCTCAGTATTTTAACGAGAAACAAATAGATGATTGAAAATGAAGTATTTAAGGTTATTATCTAATCGATTATGTGTTTGCATCATTTTTATCGTATATATATGAATTAAAACCCATGGACTGAAAATTCACAAAAACGTGGAAAACGGCAAAATATTGCCTAATTCGATGATATTTTGTTTAAATCACATGAAGAAAAAGGAGATGATAAACGTCAAAATATTGCTATATTTGATGATTTTTCGTACGAAACAAGATGCAAGAAAACTTGCTTAAATGCAATATTTTGCGAAATTCTGAGATTTGAAGGCCAAATCACAAATCGTGACACTACATGAAATAGTATCGAAATATTGGTAAAAATGAATATATTTACGTAATATCAAACTACATGAAAAACGTGAAAAAAGTCACTATATAACCATATTTGAGGATTTTAACTTCAAATCATAGAGCGAGGTTTCGTATTATTTAGATCCAAGAAAAGACATATGACAATGTTGTTTCCAATACAAATGATAAAAAACAATGTGTTTTCATTAGAATTAACTATAATGTTCTTGATTTTCCGTTTATATTAACGATGGAAGATGTACACGTAAAACCGCTCTAATCCGGCTGAAACGTCGATATATGCAATAAAAACCGAACTTCTCCCCTTTTCAATATCTTACTCAGTATTTTAACGAGAAACAAATAGATGATTGAAAATGAATTATTTAAGGTTATTATCTAATCAATTATGTGTTTGCATAATTTTTATCGTATATATATATGAATTAATACCCATGGACGGAAAATTCACAAAAACGTGGAAAACGGCAAAATATTGCCTAATTCGATGATATTTTGTTTAAATCACATGAAGGAAAAGGAGATGATAAACGTTAAAATATTGCTAAATTCGATGATTTTTCGTACGAAGCAAAATGCAAGAAAACTTGCTTAAAATGCAATATTATGCGAAATTCTGAGATTTCAAGGCCAAATCACATATCGTGATACTACATGAAATAGTATCGAAATATTGGTAAAAATGAATATATTTACGTAATATCAAACTACATGAAAAACGTGAAAAAAGTCACTATATAACCATATTTTAGGATTTTAACTTCAAATAATAGAGCGAGGTTTCGTATTATTTAGTTCCAAGAAAAGACATATGACAATGTTGTTTCCAATACAAATGATAAAAAACAATAAGTTTTCATTAGAATTAACTATAATGTTCTTGATTTTCCGTTTATATTAACGAGGGAAGATGTACACGTAAAACCGCTCTAATCCGGCTGAAAAGTCGATATATGCAATAAAAACCGAACTTCTCCCCTTTTCAATATCTTACTCAGTATTTTAACGAGAAACAAATAGATGATTGAAATTGAAGTATTTAAGGTTATTATCTAATCAATTATGTGTTTACATCATTTTTATCGTATATATATGAATTAAAACCCATGGACTGAAAATTCACAAAAACGTGGAAAACGGCAAAATATTGCCTAATTCGATGATATTTTGTTTAAATCACATGAAGGAAAAGGAGATGATAAACGTCAAAATATTGCTATATTCGATGATTTTTCGTTCGAAACAAAATGCAAGAAAACTTGCTTAAAATGCAATATTTTGCGAAATTCTGAGATTTGAAGGCCAAATCACATATCGTGATACTACATGAAATAGTATCGAAATATTGGTAAAAATGAATATATTTACGTAATATCAAACTACATGAAAAACGTGAAAAAAGTCACTATATAACCATATTTGAGGATTTTAACTTCAAATCATAGAGCGAGGTTTCGTATTATTTAGATCCAAGAAAAGACATGTATTATAGACTATGGGTTGGTTGGTGTTGTCGTCGTCGATCCTTCTCTATGGACAACCCAACCCACAACTCGGCAGAGTGCTTATACTAGGAGATCACCCTTGGCGCTTCTGGCTCTTGGAGAGGGGCTCAGCGTCACACGTTTAGGGGATGCGGCTCCAACACTTAGCCTCGTTGTCACGTGCACACACCCACTCGAGCCGCTGTGACTCCCCACTCTCTCCTTAGGAGATATGATCTCCTCAATCCCCTATGACTTATTAGTATTACCTCTTACCCTGTCCACAGCAGTGGTTCTTGGTTCTTTCTCTCCCCTTCTTTACTACCTCCTGGGAAGCCTCACTAGGACAAGGGCAAACACCAGCAAATTGTGACACATTTACTGGACAAAGCACATACACGATACATACACACATATAATAATAATGAATCCTATACTCTATAATATCAGGTTGCACTCCAACACCATCCGAACTCTATTATCAGCTTATCAAGTGGTATCCTATCTCCTGGTTACCACCTGATACTATTAACCTCCTCAAGTTGGTCAAGCCTACATAGACTGTTGCACTATCAGCAAGATAATGTATATATAGAAAATCAGCATTTGAATGCAATAACATATACCAGTATAAATGTTCATTGATACTTCAGTATAAAAAACTCCTTGACATAAGAATGCCAACAGTCACTCACCTCTCACTGCGTCTTGCACGCTAATGACAACCAAACACTATCAACTCCCTACTAGTAATCCACCAGAACTTCCCCTTCCACCTCTGGAAGTTCACTACCCTAATATCCTTAGGTTCTTCCGGGCTTCACTACCAGGATCCTCTGCAGCTCCTCCAGGCTGCTATCATGAAGTTTCCTTGAGTAACTACGGTGCTTCACCCTTCAGCTAGGTTCCTCCACAGCTCTCTTGGCTGCTACACCATGAAGTTTCCCCGAGCAACTGTGGTACTTCTCCACCTCTACAGAAGCACATGACACTCCTCTTCACTGCTGCTTCTCCTCACAGCTCGAGGTCCTCTGCTCCACTACCTTGGAGTCTCATCAGCTACTTCATCTGCTGGCTTCGAAGTTCTCAGCAACTTCTTCCCAAAAGACAAACCTGCAACCCATCGACACTCCAATAAAATGTTCCCCTTTAACACATAAACAAAAATAACCACACAATATGCTTGCCTCAAACCTCTATCTGTCCTCTACATACAGTGAGAGTGGACTCCCCCGTTTTGGGCGGGTCCATACTCCACCTCGCCTGGCGGCGGTCCTCACTTGCTGGGAGGGTCTTCCTCCATCCGCAGCCAGGCTCCCTCAGTCGTCCGCCAGCGCTCAGAGGGGGCGGACGTCGCTCCGTGCTCCTCCCTCTTCACTCTCCTATTTCAGGCTTTCTGCCTTATTAAAACATGTCTAACTTATAAATAAACATTGCTACTGTCGCTGGGCACACGACCAACTACAAGTGATCACTATGAACTGGCGTATATCGTGCTTACCACAGATTAATTGGTCGAGGGCGCTTTCCCTCTGACGGCGTCTGGTCAGGGCGCTCCCACGGCCCACAATAATGCCTCCGGGCGGCTTAATATTCACTAATTATCGTCCACGACTTGAGACCACACGTCCCCAGCTCGATTCCACAGCTGGCACGTCTGCACACTTCTCTTCTCTTAGAGATATATCACTAGGGGTTCCCTTCTGACGGGAGCTCAACGGAGCGCGGCTTCCCCCTGCGATGTCTGGCACTCAAGTGAGGTCAAAGCCCTTCCAGAAGCGAGCCTCACGCCTCCAGCAAAATGTCCACATCTCCTAGCCAGTCATTTATCTATTTTCTTCCGCATTGCCCATAATCTCAAACTGTTACACATATCCAACCAACTATTTTACATATGCGTTATCACCTCAATACTTGCTAGACCTTCTAGTTAGGTCAGGCTTGCTGAATAACTCTCAAGAAGGGAGACTCGTTTCTCCTGCAGGCTGAGATCATAACACTCCCCTCCCCTTATTTTTGAGAGTTATTCCAGTGGCAAAGCTCGGGATAATACATCCGCCACTACACTGTCTCGTTCTTCACCCCATATACTCTCTTAGGAGTCTACAATTAATTCGTTGCACCTTGCAACATCTGGCTCACAACTCTCCAGAAACATGATCTTCTCATAAACGATCTGACTTCTCTGGCACCTGTTGGCTAGGCTGTCCTCCTTGGACGCCTGCACTCCATCGTTCCACTCTACTTATTGTCTCCACCCTCCGTTTCCTCGTCTCCTTCTCTTCTCGTCCAGAGTCAGACATCTACTGTCTGTACCTCCTCTGTCGTCTTCACACTTCCATCTACTGCCATTATACTTTCGTCTCCTGTCATCATACTTCACTCCCTCGTCTTCACCGACGATTCTCCCTTTCGTCTCCTCATTTATCCAAGACATCGTCCTGTTTGACTTCCATCGAGTCCTCGGCTTTCTTCTATTCATCCATGCTTGTATCATCTTCCTCTTCCCACACTTTTCACCTCTATACAACTCCATTTCTTCTCCTTCAACTCTTCTTCGTTCCCTCTTTACCTCTCCTAGTGTGCTCGTAAACATCTCTCCACACATACTGTCTCTACTCCTCTCATTTTCTCGGCTATTACTCTTCTTCATTATCTCTCCTCCACGTTGTCTGTGAAACATGTCAACTCTTGACATCTCAAACAACTTAACTCCACTATCCATATGCCTCTGTGCTCGTGGACAACGTGACGCTCTACTCCCGTCCTCAGTATGTCCACATCTTTCCTCATTCCTACTCAGCACAGCTGCATTCGCCTTCCGACTCTTAATTTCAGCAGTCTGGACTCTACTCAGGTCCGCTCTCTTCACCTGATTCTTCTTCGGCTGGGCCATCTTCACTTTCGACCTCACCGAGACTTCATTTTCCTGGGCTGGACCTTCATCGAACAGCCATGCTATATCTACATCGATATCTTCCACCGGTTTAATCGACACTGTCTCACCTTCTCCAGTGTCTTCCTCGTCGGCCACCTCTGCCTTCATCACTACCGAGACAGGGTACTCAATGGCTTGGCGGTCTCCTGACTCATCTCCTCGGATGTCAGTCAGGTTCACACTCTCAGGTGTCCCACCCGTGCCGTGGCCTTCTGGGCACTCCTCTGGCACAGTCTCCGCTACGACTCTCGGCAACACCTTTGTCCCGCACAAGTCATTCCCCAGGATCACTTGGACTCCTGGAATAGGTATGTCGGGGCACACTCCCAACATCACCTCTGCCGACACATATTCCGACCTTAGCTGGACAGTACAAACGGGCATGTCACTCTCCGACAATAACCCATATACTTTCATCTTACTCCTGCCAGCTAACCGTCGATCATTCCCAATCAGGCTTCTCGTAATCAAGCTCTGATTAGCTCCGGTATCTCTTAAGATACCAACTTCTACCTCAGGTTGGCCTCCTATACTGATCCAACCTTTGCTCATGAACGGCCTATACCTCTCGTTCACTAAGTTCGCTCTCTGTGGTTTGTCTTCGAACACATTAGTATATTTACTTCGGGGGTCACACATGGCCAGGGTCACAACTCTCTTGCCCTGCCGACAGTCTCGCATCACGTGACCCAATCCGTTACAATTGTAACATCTCATCTGGGAAAAGTCTCTCCTATATGTACCAGAGTAGCTCTGACTCTGCCCACTCGTATTGGAGTTCCTCGGGCCAGACGTACTACTCGCACTCTGTGGAGCTTTACTGGACCCTTGATTTCCTGGATAACGATCAGTTTCTCGTTTTGCTCCTCCATCCTCACTTTCAGATGAAGTGCGCGACCTACTCTTCTGAGTTTTAGGGTACTTACTTTTATCTACCCATTTATCAAAATTTTTCTCATCCCAGACTCTTCTGGGCCTCTCGTAATTTTTTCCTCCCCAGACTCCACTGGATCTGCCATTGCTGCGTCTCACCTCATTCTGCACTCTGTTCTCCCTCAAGCTCTTGTATGCTTCAGTAATCATATCTGCCCTATCTGCGGCATCTTTCACCTCCTTTATCCCTGCTTCTTGGATCTTGAACTTTGTTTCGGGATGCATCATCTCCAAGAACTTCTCCATGACCATCAGTTGCTTCAGGTCAGCATAAGATCCAACTCCAGCAGCCTCAATCCACTTCTGGAATCGTCTTTCCAGATCTCTTGCTGTCTCAGCAAACGTACATGCTCCAACTTTGATCATTTCTCTGAAGCGCTTTCTATAAGCTTCTGGGGTTAACTGAAACGAGCGCAATATGCTGCTCTTTACTGTGGCATAATCCTGGCACTCTTCCAGTGACAATTGGGTGTATGCCTCCCTGGCTGCACCGGTCAATTAGTAGGGAGTTGATAGTGTTTGGTTGTCATTAGCGTGCAAGACGCAGTGAGAGGTGAGTGACTGTTGGCATTCTTATGTCAAGGAGTTTTTTATACTGAAGTATCAATGAACATTTATACTGGTATATGTTATTGCATTCAAATGCTGATTTTCTATATATACATTATCTTGCTGATAGTGCAACAGTGTATGTAGGCTTGACCAACTTGAGGAGGTTAATAGTATCAGGTGGTAACCAGGAGATAGGATACCACTTGATAAGCTGATAATAGAGTTCGGATGGTGTTGGAGTGCAACCTGATTGTGATATTATAGAGTATAGGATTCATTATTATTATATGTGTGTATGTATCGTGTATGTGCTTTGTCCAGTAAATGTGTCACAATTTGCTGGTGTTTGCCCTTGTCCTAGTGAGGCTTCCCAGGAGGTAGTAAAGAAGGGGAGAGAAAGAACCAAGAACCACTGCTGTGGACAGGGTAAGAGGTAATACTAATAAGTCATAGGGGATTGAGGAGATCATATCTCCTAAGGAGAGAGTGGGGAGTCACAGCGGCTCGAGTGGGTGTGTGCACGTGACAACGAGGCTAAGTGTTGGAGCCGCATCCCCTAAACGTGTGACGCTGAGCCCCTCTCCAAGAGCCAGAAGCGCCAAGGGTGATCTCCTAGTATAAGCACTCTGCCGAGTTGTGGGTTGGGTTGTCCATAGAGAAGGATCGACGACGACAACACCAACCAACCCATAGTCTATAATAAATTGGGGGCCTGTCCGGGAGAGTGAACTGACACACCCACACCCTGTCCAAGAGTGGAGTTGTACACCCTTGCTGAAATAGATAAACTGTGTGACCGCAGGTGTATATTCTCTCTTGGGAAGACTCACAGGACAAGATGGATAAGGTGCAAGCATTTGTGGAGTCAGGCAAGCCTGAGGACTTGGAAGGTTGCACGAGGGATCAATTGAAGCAAATAGCAGAAAAATGTGGCATTAGGTTGAAAGCATCGAAAGTAGCTGGGATGAAGGATGAGATCCTTAGACAGTTAAGAGCCAAAAATGAAGCGGCAGAGCAAGGAGCCCAAAAAGGAGCTGAAAGTGGAAAGGAGGATGATGGGCAGGATGAAGTGAGATCCCAGGGATCGAGTAGGAGCAGCAAGAGTAGCCGCAGTAGCAGGAGTAGCCGGAATAGGAGCTTGGAGAGATTCCAGTTAGAGCTCCAGATGCAGCGTGAGGACAAGGAGAGACAGTTCCAGCTGGAAAAGATGAAATTAGAACTCCAGATGAAAAATGAAGCCGAGAAGGAAAAAGAGAAAACCAGGCTGGAAGTAGAAAAAGAGAAAACCAGGCTGGAAGTAGAAAAAGAGAAAACCAGGCTGGAAGTAGAAAAAGAGAAAACCAGAGTAAGAAAACTGGAGTTGGAACAGGAGAAAGAAAAAGAGAAAGCAAGACTAGAGGTGGAGAAAGAAAAAGAGAAAACCAGAGTAAGGGAACTGGAGTTGGAACAAGAAAAAGAAAAAGCCCAGGTCGAAAAAGAAAAAGAGAGAACAAAACAAATGCAGATAGAAGCGAATAGAACCTTGGCTGAGCAAAGGATTGAACATGGGTTGCCAGAGAGCACCACCCAGGTATCACACCCACCAGATGTTAGGGTTAGGGAGAAGGACATTCCCTTGTTTGTTCCCGAAGAGGCAGAGAGCTTTTTCGAGCACTTTGAAAAAGTAGCCAGCATCAAGGAGTGGCCACAGGAGGAATGGGCCCAGCTGGTCCAGTTAAGATTGACCGGTGCAGCCAGGGAGGCATACACCCAATTGTCACTGGAAGAGTGCCAGGATTATGCCACAGTAAAGAGCAGCATATTGCGCTCGTTTCAGTTAACCCCAGAAGCTTATAGAAAGCGCTTCAGAGAAATGATCAAAGTTGGAGCATGTACGTTTGCTGAGACAGCAAGAGATCTGGAAAGATGATTCCAGAAGTGGATTGAGGCTGCTGGAGTTGGATCTTATGCTGACCTGAAGCAACTGATGGTCATGGAGAAGTTCTTGGAGATGATGCATCCCGAAACAAAGTTCAAGATCCAAGAAGCAGGGATAAAGGAGGTGAAAGATGCCGCAGATAGGGCAGATATGATTACTGAAGCATACAAGAGCTTGAGGGAGAACAGAGTGCAGAATGAGGTGAGACGCAGCAATGGCAGATCCAGTGGAGTCTGGGGAGGAAAAAATTACGAGAGGCCCAGAAGAGTCTGGGATGAGAAAAATTTTGATAAATGGGTAGATAAAAGTAAGTACCCTAAAACTCAGAAGAGTAGGTCGCGCACTTCATCTGAAAGTGAGGATGGAGGAGCAAAACGAGAAACTGATCGTTATCCAGGAAATCAAGGGTCCAGTAAAGCTCCACAGAGTGCGAGTAGTACGTCTGGCCCGAGGAACTCCAATACGAGTGGGCAGAGTCAGAGCTACTCTGGTACATATAGGAGAGACTTTTCCCAGATGAGATGTTACAATTGTAACGGATTGGGTCACGTGATGCGAGACTGTCGGCAGGGCAAGAGAGTTGTGACCCTGGCCATGTGTGACCCCCGAAGTAAATATACTAATGTGTTCGAAGACAAACCACAGAGAGCGAACTTAGTGAACGAGAGGTATAGGCCGTTCATGAGCAAAGGTTGGATCAGTATAGGAGGCCAACCTGAGGTAGAAGTTGGTATCTTAAGAGATACCGGAGCTAATCAGAGCTTGATTACGAGAAGCCTGATTGGGAATGATCGACGGTTAGCTGGCAGGAGTAAGATGAAAGTATATGGGTTATTGTCGGAGAGTGACATGCCCGTTTGTACTGTCCAGCTAAGGTCGGAATATGTGTCGGCAGAGGTGATGTTGGGAGTGTGCCCCGACATACCTATTCCAGGAGTCCAAGTGATCCTGGGGAATGACTTGTGCGGGACAAAGGTGTTGCCGAGAGTCGTAGCGGAGACTGTGCCAGAGGAGTGCCCAGAAGGCCACGGCACGGGTGGGACACCTGAGAGTGTGAACCTGACTGACATCCGAGGAGATGAGTCAGGAGACCGCCAAGCCATTGAGTACCCTGTCTCGGTAGTGATGAAGGCAGAGGTGGCCGACGAGGAAGACACTGGAGAAGGTGAGACAGTGTCGATTAAACCGGTGGAAGATATCGATGTAGATATAGCATGGCTGTTCGATGAAGGTCCAGCCCAGGAAAATGAAGTCTCGGTGAGGTCGAAAGTGAAGATGGCCCAGCCGAAGAAGAATCAGGTGAAGAGAGCGGACCTGAGTAGAGTCCAGACTGCTGAAATTAAGAGTCGGAAGGCGAATGCAGCTGTGCTGAGTAGGAATGAGGAAAGATGTGGACATACTGAGGACGGGAGTAGAGCGTCACGTTGTCCACGAGCACAGAGGCATATGGATAGTGGAGTTAAGTTGTTTGAGATGTCAAGAGTTGACATGTTTCACAGACAACGTGGAGGAGAGATAATGAAGAAGAGTAATAGCCGAGAAAATGAGAGGAGTAGAGACAGTATGTGTGGAGAGATGTTTACGAGCACACTAGGAGAGGTAAAGAGGGAACGAAGAAGAGTTGAAGGAGAAGAAATGGAGTTGTATAGAGGTGAAAAGTGTGGGAAGAGGAAGATGATACAAGCATGGATGAATAGAAGAAAGCCGAGGACTCGATGGAAGTCAAACAGGACGATGTCTTGGATAAATGAGGAGACGAAAGGGAGAATCGTCGGTGAAGACGAGGGAGTGAAGTATGATGACAGGAGACGAAAGTATAATGGCAGTAGATGGAAGTGTGAAGACGACAGAGGAGGTACAGACAGTAGATGTCTGACTCTGGACGAGAAGAGAAGGAGACGAGGAAACGGAGGGTGGAGACAATAAGTAGAGTGGAACGATGGAGTGCAGGCGTCCAAGGAGGACAGCCTAGCCAACAGGTGCCAGAGAAGTCAGATCGTTTATGAGAAGATCATGTTTCTGGAGAGTTGTGAGCCAGATGTTGCAAGGTGCAACGAATTAATTGTAGACTCCTAAGAGAGTATATGGGGTGAAGAACGAGACAGTGTAGTGGCGGATGTATTATCCCGAGCTTTGCCACTGGAATAACTCTCAAAAATAAGGGGAGGGGAGTGTTATGATCTCAGCCTGCAGGAGAAACGAGTCTCCCTTCTTGAGAGTTATTCAGCAAGCCTGACCTAACTAGAAGGTCTAGCAAGTATTGAGGTGATAACGCATATGTAAAATAGTTGGTTGGATATGTGTAACAGTTTGAGATTATGGGCAATGCGGAAGAAAATAGATAAATGACTGGCTAGGAGATGTGGACATTTTGCTGGAGGCGTGAGGCTCGCTTCTGGAAGGGCTTTGACCTCACTTGAGTGCCAGACATCGCAGGGGGAAGCCGCGCTCCGTTGAGCTCCCGTCAGAAGGGAACCCCTAGTGATATATCTCTAAGAGAAGAGAAGTGTGCAGACGTGCCAGCTGTGGAATCGAGCTGGGGACGTGTGGTCTCAAGTCGTGGACGATAATTAGTGAATATTAAGCCGCCCGGAGGCATTATTGTGGGCCGTGGGAGCGCCCTGACCAGACGCCGTCAGAGGGAAAGCGCCCTCGACCAATTAATCTGTGGTAAGCACGATATACGCCAGTTCATAGTGATCACTTGTAGTTGGTCGTGTGCCCAGCGACAGTAGCAATGTTTATTTATAAGTTAGACATGTTTTAATAAGGCAGAAAGCCTGAAATAGGAGAGTGAAGAGGGAGGAGCACGGAGCGACGTCCGCCCCCTCTGAGCGCTGGCGGACGACTGAGGGAGCCTGGCTCCGGATGGAGGAAGACCCTCCCAGCAAGTGAGGACCGCCGCCAGGCGAGGTGGAGTATGGACCCGCCCAAAACGGGGGAGTCCACTCTCACTGTATGTAGAGGACAGATAGAGGTTTGAGGCAAGCATATTGTGTGGTTATTTTTGTTTATGTGTTAAAGGGGAACATTTTATTGGAGTGTCGATGGGTTGCAGGTTTGTCTTTTGGGAAGAAGTTGCTGAGAACTTCGAAGCCAGCAGATGAAGTAGCTGATGAGACTCCAAGGTAGTGGAGCAGAGGACCTCGAGCTGTGAGGAGAAGCAGCAGTGAAGAGGAGTGTCATGTGCTTCTGTAGAGGTGGAGAAGTACCACAGTTGCTCGGGGAAACTTCATGGTGTAGCAGCCAAGAGAGCTGTGGAGGAACCTAGCTGAAGGGTGAAGCACCGTAGTTACTCAAGGAAACTTCATGATAGCAGCCTGGAGGAGCTGCAGAGGATCCTGGTAGTGAAGCCCGGAAGAACCTAAGGATATTAGGGTAGTGAACTTCCAGAGGTGGAAGGGGAAGTTCTGGTGGATTACTAGTAGGGAGTTGATAGTGTTTGGTTGTCATTAGCGTGCAAGACGCAGTGAGAGGTGAGTGACTGTTGGCATTCTTATGTCAAGGAGTTTTTTATACTGAAGTATCAATGAACATTTATACTGGTATATGTTATTGCATTCAAATGCTGATTTTCTATATATACATTATCTTGCTGATAGTGCAACAGTCTATGTAGGCTTGACCAACTTGAGGAGGTTAATAGTATCAGGTGGTAACCAGGAGATAGGATACCACTTGATAAGCTGATAATAGAGTTCGGATGGTGTTGGAGTGCAACCTGATTGTGATATTATAGAGTATAGGATTCATTATTATTATATGTGTGTATGTATCGTGTATGTGCTTTGTCCAGTAAATGTGTCACAATTTGCTGGTGTTTGCCCTTGTCCTAGTGAGGCTTCCCAGGAGGTAGTAAAGAAGGGGAGAGAAAGAACCAAGAACCACTGCTGTGGACAGGGTAAGAGGTAATACTAATAAGTCATAGGGGATTGAGGAGATCATATCTCCTAAGGAGAGAGTGGGGAGTCACAGCGGCTCGAGTGGGTGTGTGCACGTGACAACGAGGCTAAGTGTTGGAGCCGCATCCCCTAAACGTGTGACGCTGAGCCCCTCTCCAAGAGCCAGAAGCGCCAAGGGTGATCTCCTAGTATAAGCACTCTGCCGAGTTGTGGGTTGGGTTGTCCATAGAGAAGGATCGACGATGACAACACCAACCAACCCATAGTCTATAATACATGTCTTTTCTTGGATCTAAATAATACGAAACCTCGCTCTATGATTTGAAGTTAAAATCCTCAAATATGGTTATATAGTGACTTTTTTCACGTTTTTCATGTAGTTTGATATTACGTAAATAAATTCATTTTTACCAATATTTCGATACTATTTCATGTAGTATCACGATACGTGATTTGGCCTTCAAATCTCAGAATTTCGCATAATATTGCATTTTAAGCAAGTTTTCTTGCATTTTGCTTCGTACGAAAAATCATCGAATTTAGCAATATTTTAACGTTTATCATCTCCTTTTCCTTCATGTGATTTAAACAAAATATCATCGAATTAGGCAATATTTTGCCGTTTTCCACGTTTTTGTGAATTTTCCGTCCATGGGTATTAATTCATATATATATACGATAAAAATGATGCAAACACATAATTGATTAGATAATAACCTTAAATACTTCATTTTCAATCATCTATTTGTTTCTCGTTAAAATACTGAGTAAGATATTGAAAAGGGGAGAAGTTCGGTTTTTATTGCATATATCGACGTTTCAGCCGGATTAGAGCGGTTTTACGTGTACATCTTCCATCGTTAATATAAACGGAAAATCAAGAACATTATAGTTAATTCTAATGAAAACACATTGTTTTTTATCATTTGTATTGGAAACAACATTGTCATATGTCTTTTCTTGGAACTAAATAATACGAAACCTCGCTCTATGATTTGAAGTTAAAATCCTCAAATATGGTTATATAGTGACTTTTTTCACGTTTTTCATGTAGTTTGATATTACGTAAATAATATTCATTTTTACCAATATTTCGATACTATTTCATGTAGTATCACGATATGTGATTTGGCCTTCAAATCTCAGAATTTCGCATAATATTGCATTTTAAGCAAGTTTTCTTGCATTTTGCTTCGTACGAAAAATCATCGAATTTAGCAATATTTTAACGTTTATCATCTCCTTTTCCTTCATGTGATTTAAACAAAATATCATCGAATTAGGCAATATTTTGCCGTTTTCCACGTTTTTGTGAATTTTCCGTCCATGGGTATTAATTCATATATATATACGATAAAAATGATGCAAACACATAATTGATTAGATAATAACCTTAAATACTTCATTTTCAATCATCTATTTGTTTCTCGTTAAAATACTGAGTAAGATATTGAAAAGGGGAGAAGTTCGGTTTTTATTGCATATATCGACGTTTCAGCCGGATTAGAGCGGTTTTACGTGTACATCTTCCATCGTTAATATAAACGGAAAATCAAGAACATTATAGTTAATTCTAATGAAAACACATTGTTTTTTATCATTTGTATTGGAAACAACATTGTCATATGTCTTTTCTTGGATCTAAATAATACGAAACCTCGCTCTATGATTTGAAGTTAAAATCCTCAAATATGGTTATATAGTGACTTTTTTCACGTTTTTCATGTAGTTTGATATTACGTAAATATATTCATTTTTACCAATATTTCGATACTATTTCATGTAGTATCACGATATGTGATTTGGCCTTCAAATCTCAGAATTTCGCATAAATATTGCATTTTAAGCAAGTTTTCTTGCATTTTGTTTCGTACGAAAAATCATCGAATATAGCAATATTTTGACGTTTATCATCTCCTTTTCCTTCATGTGATTTAAACAAAATATCATCGAATTAGGCAATATTTTGCCGTTTTCCACGTTTTTGTGAATTTTCAGTCCATGGGTATTAATTCATATATATACGATAAAAATGATGCAAACACATAATTGATTAGATAATAACCTTAAATACTTCATTTTCAATCATCTATTTGTTTCTCGTTAAAATACTGAGTAAGATATTGAAAAGGGGAGAAGTTCGGTTTTTATTGCATATATCGACGTTTCAGCCGGATTAGAGCGGTTTTACGTGTACATCTTCCCTCGTTAATATAAACGGAAAATCAAGAACATTATAGTTAATTCTAATGAAAACTTATTGTTTTTTATCATTTGTATTGGAAACAACATTGTCATATGTCTTTTCTTGGAACTAAATAATACGAAACCTCGCTCTATGATTTGAAGTTAAAATCCTCAAATATGGTTATATAGTGACTTTTTTCACGTTTTTCATGTAGTTTGATATTACGTAAATAAATTCATTTTTACCAATATTTCTATACTATTTCATGTAGTATCACGATACGTGATTTGGCCTTCAAATCTCAGAATTTCGCATAACTATTGCATTTTAAGCAAATTTTCTTGCATTTTGCTTCGTACGAAAAATCATCGAATTTAGCAATATTTTAACGTTTATCATCTCCTTTTCCTTCATGTGATTTAAACAAAATATCATCGAATTAGGCAATATTTTGCCGTTTTCCACGTTTTTGTGAATTTTCCGTCCATGGGTATTAATTCATATATATATACGATAAAAATGATGCAAACACATAATTGATTAGATAATAACCTTAAATACTTCATTTTCAATCATCTATTTGTTTCTCGTTAAAATACTGAGTAAGATATTGAAAAGGGGAGAAGTTCGGTTTTTATTGCATATATCGACGTTTCAGCCGGATTAGAGCGGTTTTACGTGTACATCTTCCATCGTTAATATAAACGGAAAATCAAGAACATTATAGTTAATTCTAATGAAAACACATTGTTTTTTATCATTTGTATTGGAAACAACATTGTCATATGTCTTTTCTTGGAATCTAAATAATACGAAACCTCGCTCTATGATTTGAAGTTAAAATCCTCAAATATGGTTATATAGTGACTTTTTTCACGTTTTTCATGTAGTTTGATATTACGTAAATATATTCATTTTTACCAATATTTCGATACTATTTCATGTAGTATCACGATATGTGATTTGGCCTTCAAATCTCAGAATTTCGCATAATATTGCATTTTAAGCAAGTTTTCTTGCATTTTGCTTCGTACGAAAAATCATCGAATTTAGCAATATTTTAACGTTTATCATCTCCTTTTCCTTCATGTGATTTAAACAAAATATCATCGAATTAGGCAATATTTTGCCGTTTTCCACGTTTTTGTGAATTTTCCGTCCATGGGTATTAATTCATATATATACGATAAAAATGATGCAAACACATAATTGATTAGATAATAACCTTAAATACTTCATTTTCAATCATCTATTTGTTTCTCGTTAAAATACTGAGTAAGATATTGAAAAGGGGAGAAGTTCGGTTTTTATTGCATATATCGACGTTTCAGCCGGATTAGAGCGGTTTTACGTGTACATCTTCCATCGTTAATATAAACGGAAAATCAAGAACATTATAGTTAATTCTAATGAAAACACTATTGTTTTTTATCATTTGTATTGGAAACAACATTGTCATATGTCTTTTCTTGGAACTAAATAATACGAAACCTCGCTCTATGATTTGAAGTTAAAATCCTCAAATATGGTTATATAGTGACTTTTTTCACGTTTTTCATGTAGTTTGATATTACGTAAATATATTCATTTTTACCAATATTTCGATACTATTTCATGTAGTATCACGATATGTGATTTGGCCTTGCAAATCTCAGAATTTCGCATAATATTGCATTTTAAGCAAGTTTTCTTGCATTTTGCTTCGTACGAAAAATCATCGAATTTAGCAATATTTTAACGTTTATCATCTCCTTTTCCTTCATGTGATTTAAACAAAATATCATCGAATTAGGCAATATTTTGCCGTTTTCCACGTTTTTGTGAATTTTCCGTCCATGGGTATTAATTCATATATATATACGATAAAAATGATGCAAACACATAATTGATTAGATAATAACCTTAAATACTTCATTTTCAATCATCTATTTGTTTCTCGTTAAAATACTGAGTAAGATATTGAAAAGGGGAGAAGTTCGGTTTTTATTGCATATATCGACGTTTCAGCCGGATTAGAGCGGTTTTACGTGTACATCTTCCATCGTTAATATAAACGGAAAATCAAGAACATTATAGTTAATTCTAATGAAAACACATTGTTTTTTATCATTTGTATTGGAAACAACATTGTCATATGTCTTTTCTTGGAATCTAAATAATACGAAACCTCGCTCTATGATTTGAAGTTAAAATCCTCAAATATGGTTATATAGTGACTTTTTTCACGTTTTTCATGTAGTTTGATATTACGTAAATATATTCATTTTTACCAATATTTCGATACTATTTCATGTAGTATCACGATATGTGATTTGGCCTTGAAATCTCAGAATTTCGCATAATATTGCATTTTAAGCAAGTTTTCTTGCATTTTGCTTTCGTACGAAAAATCATCGAATTATAGCAATATTTTGACGTTTATCATCTCCTTTTCCTTCATGTGATTTAAACAAAATATCATCGAATTAGGCAATATTTTGCCGTTTTCCACGTTTTTGTGAATTTTCAGTCCATGGGTATTAATTCATATATATATACGATAAAAATGATGCAAACACATAATTGATTAGATAATAACCTTAAATACTTCATTTTCAATCATCTATTTGTTTCTCGTTAAAATACTGAGAATATAATATTGAAAAGGGGAGAAGTTCGGTTTTTATTGCATATATCGACGTTTCAGCCGGATTAGAGCGGTTTTACGTGTACATCTTCCATCGTTAATATAAACGGAAAATCAAGAACATTATAGTTAATTCTAATGAAAACACATTGTTTTTTATCATTTGTATTGGAAACAACATTGTCATATGTCTTTTCTTGGAACTAAATAATACGAAACCTCGCTCTATGATTTGAAGTTAAAATCCTCAAATATGGTTATATAGTGACTTTTTTCACGTTTTTCATGTAGTTTGATATTACGTAAATAAATTCATTTTTACCAATATTTCGATACTATTTCATGTAGTATCACGATACGTGATTTGGCCTTCAAATCTCAGAATTTCGCATAATATTGCATTTTAAGCAAGTTTTCTTGCATTTTGCTTCGTACGAAAAATCATCGAATTTAGCAATATTTTAACGTTTATCATCTCCTTTTCCTTCATGTGATTTAAACAAAATATCATCGAATTAGGCAATATTTTGCCGTTTTCCACGTTTTTGTGAATTTTCCGTCCATGGGTATTAATTCATATATATATACGATAAAAATGATGCAAACACATAATTGATTAGATAATAACCTTAAATACTTCATTTTCAATCATCTATTTGTTTCTCGTTAAAATACTGAGTAAGATATTGAAAAGGGGAGAAGTTCGGTTTTTATTGCATATATCGACGTTTCAGCCGGATTAGAGCGGTTTTACGTGTACATCTTCCATCGTTAATATAAACGGAAAATCAAGAACATTATAGTTAATTCTAATGAAAACACATTGTTTTTTTATCATTTGTATTGGAAACAACATTGTCATATGTCTTTTCTTGGAACTAAATAATACGAAACCTCGCTCTATGATTTGAAGTTAAAATCCTCAAATATGGTTATATAGTGACTTTTTTCACGTTTTTCATGTAGTTTGATATTACGTAAATATATTCATTTTTACCAATATTTCGATACTATTTCATGTAGTATCACGATATGTGATTTGGCCTTCAAATCTCAGAATTTCGCATAATATTGCATTTTAAGCAAGTTTTCTTGCATTTTGCTTCGTACGAAAAATCATCGAATTTAGCAATATTTTAACGTTTATCATCTCCTTTTCCTTCATGTGATTTAAACAAAATATCATCGAATTAGGCAATATTTTGCCGTTTTCCACGTTTTTGTGAATTTTCCGTCCATGGGTATTAATTCATATATATATACGATAAAAATGATGCAAACACATAATTGATTAGATAATAACCTTAAATACTTCATTTTCAATCATCTATTTGTTTCTCGTTAAAATACTGAGTAAGATATTGAAAAGGGGAGAAGTTCGGTTTTTATTGCATATATCGACGTTTCAGCCGGATTAGAGCGGTTTTACGTGTACATCTTCCATCGTTAATATAAACGGAAAATCAAGAACATTATAGTTAATTCTAATGAAAACACATTGTTTTTTATCATTTGTATTGGAAACAACATTGTCATATGTCTTTTCTTGGAACTAAATAATACGAAACCTCGCTCTATGATTTGAAGTTAAAATCCTCAAATATGGTTATATAGTGACTTTTTTCACGTTTTTCATGTAGTTTGATATTACGTAAATAATATTCATTTTTACCAATATTTCGATACTATTTCATGTAGTATCACGATATGTGATTTGGCCTTCAAATCTCAGAATTTCGCATAATATTGCATTTTAAGCAAGTTTTCTTGCATTTTGCTTCGTACGAAAAATCATCGAATTTAGCAATATTTTAACGTTTATCATCTCCTTTTCCTTCATGTGATTTAAACAAAATATCATCGAATTAGGCAATATTTTGCCGTTTTCCACGTTTTTGTGAATTTTCCGTCCATGGGTATTAATTCATATATATACGATAAAAATGATGCAAACACATAATTGATTAGATAATAACCTTAAATACTTCATTTTCAATCATCTATTTGTTTCTCGTTAAAATACTGAGTAAGATATTGAAAAGGGGAGAAGTTCGGTTTTTATTGCATATATCGACGTTTCAGCCGGATTAGAGCGGTTTTACGTGTACATCTTCCATCGTTAATATAAACGGAAAATCAAAAACATTATAGTTAATTCTAATGAAAACACATTGTTTTTTATCATTTGTATTGGAAACAACATTGTCATATGTCTTTTCTTGGAATCTAAATAATACGAAACCTCGCTCTATGATTTGAAGTTAAAATCCTCAAATATGGTTATATAGTGACTTTTTTCACGTTTTTCATGTAGTTTGATATTACGTAAATATATTCATTTTTACCAATATTTCGATACTATTTCATGTAGTATCACGATATGTGATTTGGCCTTCAAATCTCAGAATTTCGCATAATATTGCATTTTAAGCAAGTTTTCTTGCATTTTGCTTCGTACGAAAAATCATCGAATTTAGCAATATTTTAACGTTTATCATCTCCTTTTCCTTCATGTGATTTAAACAAAATATCATCGAATTAGGCAATATTTTGCCGTTTTCCACGTTTTTGTGAATTTTCCGTCCATGGGTATTAATTCATATATATATACGATAAAAATGATGCAAACACATAATTGATTAGATAATAACCTTAAATACTTCATTTTCAATCATCTATTTGTTTCTCGTTAAAATACTGAGTAAGATATTGAAAAGGGGAGAAGTTCGGTTTTTATTGCATATATCGACGTTTCAGCCGGATTAGAGCGGTTTTACGTGTACATCTTCCCTCGTTAATATAAACGGAAAATCAAGAACATTATAGTTAATTCTAATGAAAACTTATTGTTTTTTATCATTTGTATTGGAAACAACATTGTCATATGTCTTTTCTTGGAACTAAATAATACGAAACCTCGCTCTATGATTTGAAGTTAAAATCCTCAAATATGGTTATATAGTGACTTTTTTCACGTTTTTCATGTAGTTTGATATTACGTAAATAAATTCATTTTTACCAATATTTCTATATTATTTCATGTAGTATCACGATACGTGATTTGGCCTTCAAATCTCAGAATTTCGCATAACATTGCATTTTAAGCAAGTTTTCTTGCATTTTGCTTCGTACGAAAAATCATCGAATTTAGCAATATTTTAACGTTTATCATCTCCTTTTCCTTCATGTGATTTAAACAAAATATCATCGAATTAGGCAATATTTTGCCGTTTTCCACGTTTTTGTGAATTTTCCGTCCATGGGTATTAATTCATATATATATACGATAAAAATGATGCAAACACATAATTGATTAGATAATAACCTTAAATACTTCATTTTCAATCATCTATTTGTTTCTCGTTAAAATACTGAGTAAGATATTGAAAAGGGGAGAAGTTCGGTTTTTATTGCATATATCGACGTTTCAGCCGGATTAGAGCGGTTTTACGTGTACATCTTCCATCGTTAATATAAACGGAAAATCAAGAACATTATAGTTAATTCTAATGAAAACACATTGTTTTTTATCATTTGTATTGGAAACAACATTGTCATATGTCTTTTCTTGGAACTAAATAATACGAAACCTCGCTCTATGATTTGAAGTTAAAATCCTCAAATATGGTTATATAGTGACTTTTTTCACGTTTTTCATGTAGTTTGATATTACGTAAATATATTCATTTTTACCAATATTTCGATACTATTTCATGTAGTATCACGATATGTGATTTGGCCTTCAAATCTCAGAATTTCGCATAATATTGCATTTTAAGCAAGTTTTCTTGCATTTTGCTTCGTACGAAAAATCATCGAATTTAGCAATATTTTAACGTTTATCATCTCCTTTTCCTTCATGTGATTTAAACAAAATATCATCGAATTAGGCAATATTTTGCCGTTTTCCACGTTTTTGTGAATTTTCCGTCCATGGGTATTAATTCATATATATATACGATAAAAATGATGCAAACACATAATTGATTAGATAATAACCTTAAATACTTCATTTTCAATCATCTATTTGTTTCTCGTTAAAATACTGAGTAAGATATTGAAAAGGGGAGAAGTTCGGTTTTTATTGCATATATCGACGTTTCAGCCGGATTAGAGCGGTTTTACGTGTACATCTTCCATCGTTAATATAAACGGAAAATCAAGAACATTATAGTTAATTCTAATGAAAACACATTGTTTTTTATCATTTGTATTGGAAACAACATTGTCATATGTCTTTTCTTGGATCTAAATAATACGAAACCTCGCTCTATGATTTGAAGTTAAAATCCTCAAATATGGTTATATAGTGACTTTTTTCACGTTTTTCATGTAGTTTGATATTACGTAAATATATTCATTTTTACCAATATTTCGATACTATTTCATGTAGTGTCACGATTTGTGATTTGGCCTTCAAATCTCAGAATTTCGCAAAATATTGCATTTAAGCAAGTTTTCTTGCATTTTGTTTCGTACGAAAAATCATCAAATATAGCAATATTTTGACGTTTATCATCTCCTTTTTCTTCATGTGATTTAAACAAAATATCATCGAATTAGGCAATATTTTGCCGTTTTCCACGTTTTTGTGAATTTTCAGTCCATGGGTTTTAATTCATATATATACGATAAAAATGATGCAAACACATAATCGATTAGATAATAACCTTAAATACTTCATTTTCAATCATCTATTTGTTTCTCGTTAAAATACTGAGAATAATATTGAAAAGGGGAGAAGTTCGGTTTTTATTGCATATATCGACGTTTCAGCCGGATTAGAGCGGTTTTACGTGTACATCTTCCCTCGTTAATATAAACGGAAAATCAAGAACATTATAGTTAATTCTAATGAAAACTTATTGTTTTTTATCATTTGTATTGGAAACAACATTGTCATATGTCTTTTCTTGGAACTAAATAATACGAAACCTCGCTCTATGATTTGAAGTTAAAATCCTCAAATATGGTTATATAGTGACTTTTTTCACGTTTTTCATGTAGTTTGATATTACGTAAATAAATTCATTTTTACCAATATTTCTATATTATTTCATGTAGTATCACGATACGTGATTTGGCCTTCAAATCTCAGAATTTCGCATAACATTGCATTTTAAGCAAATTTTCTTGCATTTTGCTTCGTACGAAAAATCATCGAATTTAGCAATATTTTAACGTTTATCATCTCCTTTTCCTTCATGTGATTTAAACAAAATATCATCGAATTAGGCAATATTTTGCCGTTTTCCACGTTTTTGTGAATTTTCCGTCCATGGGTATTAATTCATATATATATACGATAAAAATGATGCAAACACATAATTGATTAGATAATAACCTTAAATACTTCATTTTCAATCATCTATTTGTTTCTCGTTAAAATACTGAGTAAGATATTGAAAAGGGGAGAAGTTCGGTTTTTATTGCATATATCGACGTTTCAGCCGGATTAGAGCGGTTTTACGTGTACATCTTCCATCGTTAATATAAACGGAAAATCAAGAACATTATAGTTAATTCTAATGAAAACACATTGTTTTTTATCATTTGTATTGGAAACAACATTGTCATATGTCTTTTCTTGGAACTAAATAATACGAAACCTCGCTCTATGATTTGAAGTTAAAATCCTCAAATATGGTTATATAGTGACTTTTTTCACGTTTTTCATGTAGTTTGATATTACGTAAATATATTCATTTTTACCAATATTTCGATACTATTTCATGTAGTATCACGATATGTGATTTGGCCTTCAAATCTCAGAATTTCGCATAATATTGCATTTTAAGCAAGTTTTCTTGCATTTTGCTTCGTACGAAAAATCATCGAATTTAGCAATATTTTAACGTTTATCATCTCCTTTTCCTTCATGTGATTTAAACAAAATATCATCGAATTAGGCAATATTTTGCCGTTTTCCACGTTTTTGTGAATTTTCCGTCCATGGGTATTAATTCATATATATATACGATAAAAATGATGCAAACACATAATTGATTAGATAATAACCTTAAATACTTCATTTTCAATCATCTATTTGTTTCTCGTTAAAATACTGAGTAAGATATTGAAAAGGGGAGAAGTTCGGTTTTTATTGCATATATCGACGTTTCAGCCGGATTAGAGCGGTTTTACGTGTACATCTTCCATCGTTAATATAAACGGAAAATCAAAAACATTATAGTTAATTCTAATGAAAACACATTGTTTTTTATCATTTGTATTGGAAACAACATTGTCATATGTCTTTTCTTGGAATCTAAATAATACGAAACCTCGCTCTATGATTTGAAGTTAAAATCCTCAAATATGGTTATATAGTGACTTTTTTCACGTTTTTCATGTAGTTTGATATTACGTAAATATATTCATTTTTACCAATATTTCGATACTATTTCATGTAGTATCACGATATGTGATTTGGCCTTCAAATCTCAGAATTTCGCATAATATTGCATTTTAAGCAAGTTTTCTTGCATTTTGCTTCGTACGAAAAATCATCGAATTTAGCAATATTTTAACGTTTATCATCTCCTTTTCCTTCATGTGATTTAAACAAAATATCATCGAATTAGGCAATATTTTGCCGTTTTCCACGTTTTTGTGAATTTTCCGTCCATGGGTATTAATTCATATATATATACGATAAAAATGATGCAAACACATAATTGATTAGATAATAACCTTAAATACTTCATTTTCAATCATCTATTTGTTTCTCGTTAAAATACTGAGTAAGATATTGAAAAGGGGAGAAGTTCGGTTTTTATTGCATATATCGACGTTTCAGCCGGATTAGAGCGGTTTTACGTGTACATCTTCCATCGTTAATATAAACGGAAAATCAAGAACATTATAGTTAATTCTAATGAAAACACATTGTTTTTTATCATTTGTATTGGAAACAACATTGTCATATGTCTTTTCTTGGATCTAAATAATACGAAACCTCGCTCTATGATTTGAAGTTAAAATCCTCAAATATGGTTATATAGTGACTTTTTTCACGTTTTTCATGTAGTTTGATATTACGTAAATATATTCATTTTTACCAATATTTCGATACTATTTCATGTAGTATCACGATACTACTTGGCCTTCAAATCTCAGAATTTCGCATAATATTGCATTTTAAGCAAGTTTTCTTGCATTTTGCTTCGTACGAAAAATCATCGAATTTAGCAATATTTTAACGTTTATCATCTCCTTTTCCTTCATGTGATTTAAACAAAATATCATCGAATTAGGCAATATTTTGCCGTTTTCCACGTTTTTGTGAATTTTCCGTCCATGGGTATTAATTCATATATATATACGATAAAAATGATGCAAACACATAATTGATTAGATAATAACCTTAAATACTTCATTTTCAATCATCTATTTGTTTCTCGTTAAAATACTGAGTAAGATATTGAAAAGGGGAGAAGTTCGGTTTTTATTGCATATATCGACGTTTCAGCCGGATTAGAGCGGTTTTACGTGTACATCTTCCATCGTTAATATAAACGGAAAATCAAGAACATTATAGTTAATTCTAATGAAAACACATTGTTTTTTATCATTTGTATTGGAAACAACATTGTCATATGTCTTTTCTT
>NC_091150.1:0-87209 GCF_040958095.1 Procambarus clarkii | reverse complement strand
TACGAAACCTCGCTCTATGATTTGAAGTTAAAATCCTCAAATATGGTTATATAGTGACTTTTTTCACGTTTTTCATGTAGTTTCATATTACGTAAATATATTCATTTTTACCAATATTTCGATACTATTTCATGTAGTATCACGATATGTGATTTGGCCTTCAAATCTCAGAATTTCGCATAATATTGCATTTTAAGCAAGTTTTCTTGCATTTTGCTTCGTACGAAAAATCATCGAATTTTAACGTTTATCATCTCCTTTTCCTTCATGTGATTTAAACAAAATATCATCGAATTAGGCAATATTTTGCCGTTTTCCACGTTTTTGTGAATTTTCCGTCCATGGGTATTAATTCATATATATGTACGATAAAAATGATGCAAACACATAATTGATTAGATAATAACCTTAAATACTTCATTTTCAATCATCTATTTGTTTCTCGTTAAAATACTGAGTAAGATATTGAAAAGGGGAGAAGTTCGGTTTTTATTGCATATATCGACGTTTCAGCCGGATTAGAGCGGTTTTACGTGTACATCTTCCATCGTTAATGTAAACGGAAAATCAAGAACATTATAGTTAATTCTAAAGAAAACACATTGTTTTTTATCATTTGTATTAGAAACAACATTGTCATGTCTTTTCTTGGATCTAAATAATACGAAACCTCGCTCTATGATTTGAAGTTAAAATCTTCAAATATGGTTATATAGTGACTTTTTTCACGTTTTTCATGTAGTTTGATATTCCGTAAATATATTCATTTTTACCAATATTTCGATACTATTTCATGTAGTATCACGATATGTGATTTGGCCTTGAAATCTCAGAATTTCGCATAATATTGCATTTTAAGCAAGTTTTCTTGCATTTATTTTCGTACGGAAAATCATCGAATTTAGCAATATTTTGACGTTTATCATCCCATTTTCCTTCATGTGATTTAAACAAAATATCATCGAAATAGGCAATATTTGGTCGTTTTCCACTTTTTTGTGAATTTTCAGTCCATGGGTATTAATTCATATATATACGATAAAAATGATGCAAACACATAATTGATTAGACAATAACCTTAAATACTTCATTTTCAATCATCTATTTGTTTCTCGTTAAAATACTGAGTAAGATATTGAAAAGGGGAGAAGTTCGGTTTTTATTGCATATATCGACGTTTCAGCCGGATTAGAGCGGTTTTACGTGTACATCTTCCATCGTTAATATAAACGGAAAATCAAGAACATTATAGTTAATTCTAATGAAAACACATTGTTTTTTATCATTTGTATTGGAAACAACATTGTCATATGTCTTTTCTTGGAACTAAATAATACGAAACCTCGTTCTATGATTTGAAGTTAAAATCCTCAAATATGGTTATATAGTGACTTTTTCACGTTTTTCATGTAGTTTGATATTACGTAAATAAATTCATTTTTACGAATATTTCTATACTATTTCATGTAGTATCACGATATGTGATTTGGCCTTCAAATCTCAGAATTTCGCACAATATTGCATTTTAAGCAAGTTTTCTTGCATTTTGCTTCGTACGAAAAATCATCGAATTTAGCAATATTTTAACGTTTATCATCTCCTTTTCCTTCATGTGATTTAAACAAAATATCATCGAATTAGGCAATATTTTGCCGTTTTCCACGTTTTTGTGAATTTTCCGTCCATGGGTATTAATTCATATATATATACGATAAAAATGATGCAAACACATAATTGATTATATAATAACCTTAAATACTTCATTTTCAATCATCTATTTGTTTCTCGTTAAAATACTGAGTAAGATATTGAAAAGGGGAGAAGTTCGGTTTTTATTGCATATATCGACGTTTCAGCCGGATTAGAGCGGTTTTACGTGTACATCTTCCATCGTTAATATAAACGGAAAATCAAGAACATTATAGTTAATTCTAATGAAAACACATTGTTTTTTTATCATTTGTATTGGAAACAACATTGTCATATGTCTTTTCTTGGAACTAAATAATACGAAACCTCGCTCTATTATTTGAAGTTAAAATCCTAAAATATGGTTATATAGTGACTTTTTTCACGTTTTTCATGTAGTTTGATATTACGTAAATATATTCATTTTTACCAATATTTCGATACTATTTCATGTAGTATCACGATATGTGATTTGGCCTTGAAATCTCAGAATTTCGCATAATATTGCATTTTAAGCAAGTTTTCTTGCATTTTGCTTCGTACGAAAAATCATCAAATTTAGCAATATTTTAACGTTTATCATCTCCTTTTCCTTCATGTGATTTAAACAAAATATCATCGAATTAGGCAATATTTTGCCGTTTTCCACGTTTTTGTGAATTTTCCGTCCATGGGTATTAATTCATATATATATACGATAAAAATGATGCAAACACATAATTGATTATATAATAACCTTAAATTCTTCATTTTCAATCATCTATTTGTTTCTCGTTAAAATACTGAGTAGGATATTGAAAACGGGAGAAGTTCGGTTTTTATTGCATATATCGACGTTTCAGCCGGATTAGAGCGGTTTTACGTGTACATCTTCCATCGTTAATATAAACGGAAAATCAAGAACATTATAGTTAATTCTAATGAAAACACATTGTTTTTTTATCATTTGTATTGGAAACAACATTGTCATATGTCTTTTCTTGGAACTAAATAATACGAAACCTCGCTCTATTATTTGAAGTTAAAATCCTAAAATATGGTTATATAGTGACTTTTTTCACGTTTTTCATGTAGTTTGATATTACGTAAATATATTCATTTTTACCAATATTTCGATACTATTTCATGTAGTATCACGATATGTGATTTGGCCTTGAAATCTCAGAATTTCGCATAATATTGCATTTTAAGCAAGTTTTCTTGCATTTTGCTTCGTACGAAAAATCATCAAATTTAGCAATATTTTAACGTTTATCATCTCCTTTTCCTTCATGTGATTTAAACAAAATATCATCGAATTAGGCAATATTTTGCCGTTTTCCACGTTTTTGTGAATTTTCCGTCCATGGGTATTAATTCATATATATATACGATAAAAATGATGCAAACACATAATTGATTATATAATAACCTTAAATTCTTCATTTTCAATCATCTATTTGTTTCTCGTTAAAATACTGAGTAGGATATTGAAAACGGGAGAAGTTCGGTTTTTATTGCATATATCGACGTTTCAGCCGGATTAGAGCGGTTTTACGTGTACATCTTCCATCGTTAATATAAACGGAAAATCAAGAACATTATAGTTAATTCTAATGAAAACACATTGTTTTTTTATCATTTGTATTGGAAACAACATTGTCATATGTCTTTTCTTGGAACTAAATAATACGAAACCTCGCTCTATTATTTGAAGTTAAAATCCTAAAATATGGTTATATAGTGACTTTTTTCACGTTTTTCATGTAGTTTGATATTACGTAAATATATTCATTTTTACCAATATTTCGATACTATTTCATGTAGTATCACGATATGTGATTTGGCCTTGAAATCTCAGAATTTCGCATAATATTGCATTTTAAGCAAGTTTTCTTGCATTTTGCTTCGTACGAAAAATCATCGAATTTAGCAATATTTTAACGTTTATCATCTCCTTTTCCTTCATGTGATTTAAACAAAATATCATCGAATTAGGCAATATTTTGCCGTTTTCCACGTTTTTGTGAATTTTCCGTCCATGGGTATTAATTCATATATATATACGATAAAAATTATGCAAACACATAATTGATTAGATAATAACCTTAAATAATTCATTTTCAATCATCTATTTGTTTCTCGTTAAAATACTGAGTAAGATATTGAAAAGGGGAGAAGTTCGGTTTTTATTGCATATATCGACGTTTCAGCCGGATTAGAGCGGTTTTACGTGTACATCTTCCATCGTTAATATAAACGGAAAATCAAGAACATTATAGTTAATTCTAATGAAAACACATTGTTTTTTATCATTTGTATTGGAAACAACATTGTCATATGTCTTTTCTTGGATCTAAATAATACGAAACCTCGCTCTATGATTTGAAGTTAAAATCCTCAAATATGGTTATATAGTGACTTTTTTCACGTTTTTCATGTAGTTTGATATTACGTAAATATATTCATTTTTACCAATATTTCGATACTATTTCATGTAGTGTCACGATATGTGATTTGGCCTTCAAATCTCAGAATTTCGCAAAATATTGCATTTTAAGCAAGTTTTCTTGCATTTTGTTTCGTACGAAAAATCATCAAATATAGCAATATTTTGACGTTTATCATCTCCTTTTTCTTCATGTGATTTAAACAAAATATCATCGAATTAGGCAATATTTTGCCGTTTTCCACGTTTTTGTGAATTTTCAGTCCATGGGTTTTAATTCATATATATACGATAAAAATGATGCAAACACATAATCGATTAGATAATAACCTTAAATACTTCATTTTCAATCATCTATTTGTTTCTCGTTAAAATACTGAGTAAGATATTGAAAAGGGGAGAAGTTCGGTTTTTATTGCATATATCGACGTTTCAGCCGGATTAGAGCGGTTTTACGTGTACATCTTCCATCGTTAATATAAACGGAAAATCAAGAACATTATAGTTAATTCTAATGAAAACACATTGTTTTTTATCATTTGTATTGGAAACAACATTGTCATATGTCTTTTCTTGGAACTAAATAATACGAAACCTCGTTCTATGATTTGAAGTTAAAATCCTCAAATATGGTTATATAGTGACTTTTTCACGTTTTTCATGTAGTTTGATATTACGTAAATAAATTCATTTTTACGAATATTTCTATACTATTTCATGTAGTATCACGATATGTGATTTGGCCTTCAAATCTCAGAATTTCGCATAATATTGCATTTTAAGCAAGTTTTCTTGCATTTTGCTTCGTACGAAAAATCATCGAATTTAGCAATATTTTAACGTTTATCATCTCCTTTTCCTTCATGTGATTTAAACAAAATATCATCGAATTAGGCAATATTTTGCCGTTTTCCACGTTTTTGTGAATTTTCCGTCCATGGGTATTAATTCATATATATATACGATAAAAATGATGCAAACACATAATTGATTATATAATAACCTTAAATACTTCATTTTCAATCATCTATTTGTTTCTCGTTAAAATACTGAGTAAGATATTGAAAAGGGGAGAAGCTCGGTTTTTATTGCATATATCGACGTTTCAGCCGGATTAGAGCGGTTTTACGTGTACATCTTCCATCGTTAATATAAACGGAAAATCAAGAACATTATAGTTAATTCTAATGAAAACACATTGTTTTTTATCATTTGTATTGGAAACAACATTGTCATATGTCTTTTCTTGGAACTAAATAATACGAAACCTCGTTCTATGATTTGAAGTTAAAATCCTCAAATATGGTTATATAGTGACTTTTTCACGTTTTTCATGTAGTTTGATATTACGTAAATAAATTCATTTTTACGAATATTTCTATACTATTTCATGTAGTATCACGATATGTGATTTGGCCTTCAAATCTCAGAATTTCGCATAATATTGCATTTTAAGCAAGTTTTCTTGCATTTTGCTTCGTACGAAAAATCATCAAATTTAGCAATATTTTAACGTTTATCATCTCCTTTTCCTTCATGTGATTTAAACAAAATATCATCGAATTAGGCAATATTTTGCCGTTTTCCACGTTTTTGTGAATTTTCCGTCCATGGGTATTAATTCATATATATATACGATAAAAATGATGCAAACACATAATTGATTATATAATAACCTTAAATTCTTCATTTTCAATCATCTATTTGTTTCTCGTTAAAATACTGAGTAGGATATTGAAAACGGGAGAAGTTCGGTTTTTATTGCATATATCGACGTTTCAGCCGGATTAGAGCGGTTTTACGTGTACATCTTCCATCGTTAATATAAACGGAAAATCAAGAACATTATAGTTAATTCTAATGAAAACACATTGTTTTTTTATCATTTGTATTGGAAACAACATTGTCATATGTCTTTTCTTGGAACTAAATAATACGAAACCTCGCTCTATTATTTGAAGTTAAAATCCTAAAATATGGTTATATAGTGACTTTTTTCACGTTTTTCATGTAGTTTGATATTACGTAAATATATTCATTTTTACCAATATTTCGATACTATTTCATGTAGTATCACGATATGTGATTTGGCCTTGAAATCTCAGAATTTCGCATAATATTGCATTTTAAGCAAGTTTTCTTGCATTTTGCTTCGTACGAAAAATCATCGAATTTAGCAATATTTTAACGTTTATCATCTCCTTTTCCTTCATGTGATTTAAACAAAATATCATCGAATTAGGCAATATTTTGCCGTTTTCCACGTTTTTGTGAATTTTCCGTCCATGGGTATTAATTCATATATATATACGATAAAAATTATGCAAACACATAATTGATTAGATAATAACCTTAAATAATTCATTTTCAATCATCTATTTGTTTCTCGTTAAAATACTGAGTAAGATATTGAAAAGGGGAGAAGTTCGGTTTTTATTGCATATATCGACGTTTCAGCCGGATTAGAGCGGTTTTACGTGTACATCTTCCATCGTTAATATAAACGGAAAATCAAGAACATTATAGTTAATTCTAATGAAAACACATTGTTTTTTATCATTTGTATTGGAAACAACATTGTCATATGTCTTTTCTTGGATCTAAATAATACGAAACCTCGCTCTATGATTTGAAGTTAAAATCCTCAAATATGGTTATATAGTGACTTTTTTCACGTTTTTCATGTAGTTTGATATTACGTAAATATATTCATTTTTACCAATATTTCGATACTATTTCATGTAGTGTCACGATATGTGATTTGGCCTTCAAATCTCAGAATTTCGCAAAATATTGCATTTTAAGCAAGTTTTCTTGCATTTTGTTTCGTACGAAAAATCATCAAATATAGCAATATTTTGACGTTTATCATCTCCTTTTTCTTCATGTGATTTAAACAAAATATCATCGAATTAGGCAATATTTTGCCGTTTTCCACGTTTTTGTGAATTTTCAGTCCATGGGTTTTAATTCATATATATACGATAAAAATGATGCAAACACATAATCGATTAGATAATAACCTTAAATACTTCATTTTCAATCATCTATTTGTTTCTCGTTAAAATACTGAGTAAGATATTGAAAAGGGGAGAAGTTCGGTTTTTATTGCATATATCGACGTTTCAGCCGGATTAGAGCGGTTTTACGTGTACATCTTCCATCGTTAATATAAACGGAAAATCAAGAACATTATAGTTAATTCTAATGAAAACACATTGTTTTTTATCATTTGTATTGGAAACAACATTGTCATATGTCTTTTCTTGGAACTAAATAATACGAAACCTCGTTCTATGATTTGAAGTTAAAATCCTCAAATATGGTTATATAGTGACTTTTTCACGTTTTTCATGTAGTTTGATATTACGTAAATAAATTCATTTTTACGAATATTTCTATACTATTTCATGTAGTATCACGATATGTGATTTGGCCTTCAAATCTCAGAATTTCGCATAATATTGCATTTTAAGCAAGTTTTCTTGCATTTTGCTTCGTACGAAAAATCATCGAATTTAGCAATATTTTAACGTTTATCATCTCCTTTTCCTTCATGTGATTTAAACAAAATATCATCGAATTAGGCAATATTTTGCCGTTTTCCACGTTTTTGTGAATTTTCCGTCCATGGGTATTAATTCATATATATATACGATAAAAATGATGCAAACACATAATTGATTATATAATAACCTTAAATACTTCATTTTCAATCATCTATTTGTTTCTCGTTAAAATACTGAGTAAGATATTGAAAAGGGGAGAAGCTCGGTTTTTATTGCATATATCGACGTTTCAGCCGGATTAGAGCGGTTTTACGTGTACATCTTCCATCGTTAATATAAACGGAAAATCAAGAACATTATAGTTAATTCTAATGAAAACACATTGTTTTTTTATCATTTGTATTGGAAACAACATTGTCATATGTCTTTTCTTGGAACTAAATAATACGAAACCTCGCTCTATTATTTGAAGTTAAAATCCTAAAATATGGTTATATAGTGACTTTTTTCACGTTTTTCATGTAGTTTGATATTACGTAAATATATTCATTTTTACCAATATTTCGATACTATTTCATGTAGTATCACGATATGTGATTTGGCCTTGAAATCTCAGAATTTCGCATAATATTGCATTTTAAGCAAGTTTTCTTGCATTTTGCTTCGTACGAAAAATCATCGAATTTAGCAATATTTTAACGTTTATCATCTCCTTTTCCTTCATGTGATTTAAACAAAATATCATCGAATTAGGCAATATTTTGCCGTTTTCCACGTTTTTGTGAATTTTCCGTCCATGGGTATTAATTCATATATATATACGATAAAAATGATGCAAACACATAAATGATTATATAATAACCTTAAATTCTTCATTTTCAATCATCTATTTGTTTCTCGTTAAAATACTGAGTAGGATATTGAAAACGGGAGAAGTTCGGTTTTTATTGCATATATCGACGTTTCAGCCGGATTAGAGCGGTTTTACGTGTACATCTTCCATCGTTAATATAAACGGAAAATCAAGAACATTATAGTTAATTCTAATGAAAACACATTGTTTTTTTATCATTTGTATTGGAAACAACATTGTCATATGTCTTTTCTTGGAACTAAATAATACGAAACCTCGCTCTATTATTTGAAGTTAAAATCCTAAAATATGGTTATATAGTGACTTTTTTCACGTTTTTCATGTAGTTTGATATTACGTAAATATATTCATTTTTACCAATATTTCGATACTATTTCATGTAGTATCACGATATGTGATTTGGCCTTGAAATCTCAGAATTTCGCATAATATTGCATTTTAAGCAAGTTTTCTTGCATTTTGCTTCGTACGAAAAATCATCGAATTTTAACGTTTATCATCTCCTTTTCCTTCATGTGATTTAAACAAAATATCATCGAATTAGGCAATATTTTGCCGTTTTCCACGTTTTTGTGAATTTTCCGTCCATGGGTATTAATTCATATATATATACGATAAAAATGATGCAAACACATAATTGATTAGATAATAACCTTAAATACTTCATTTTCAATCATCTATTTGTTTCTCGTTAAAATACTGAGTAAGATATTGAAAAGGGGAGAAGTTCGGTTTTTATTGCATATATCGACGTTTCAGCCGGATTAGAGCGGTTTTACGTGTACATCTTCCATCGTTAATGTAAACGGAAAATCAAGAACATTATAGTTATATCACGATATGTGATTTGGCCTTCATATCTCAGATTTTCGCATAATATTGCATTTTAGGCAAGTTTTCTTGCATTTGGTTTCGTACTAAAAATCATTGAATTCAGCAATAGTTTGACGTTTATTATCCCCTTTTCCTTTATGTGATATAAACAAAATATCATCGAATTAGGCAATATTTTGCTGTTTTTCCACGTTTTTGTGAATATTCAGTTTATTGTTATTAATTCATTAAATATACGATAAAAATGATGCAAACACATAATTGATTAGATAATATCCTTAAATACTTCATTTTCAATCAACTATTTGTTCTAGTTAAAATCCTGAGTAAGATATTGAAAAGGAGAGAAGTTCGGTTTTTATTGCATATATCGACGTTTCAGCAGGAATAGAGCGGTTTTACGTGTACATCTTCCATCGGTAATATAAACGGAAAATCAGGAACATTTTAGTTAATTCTAATGAAACACATTGATTTTTATCATTTGTATTGGAAGCAACATTGCCAAATGTCTTTTCTTGGATCTAAATAATACGAAACCTCGCTTCATGATTCGAAGTTAAAATCCTCAAATTTGGTATAATAGTGACTTTTCACGTTTTTCATGTAGTTTGATATTACGTAAATATATTCATTTTTACCAATATTTCGATACTATTTCATGTAGTGTCACGATATGTGATTTGGCCTTCAAATCTCAGAATTTCGCAAAATATTGCATTTTAAGCAAGTTTTCTTGCATTTTGTTTCGTACGAAAAATCATCAAATATAGCAATATTTTGACGTTTATCATCTCCTTTTTCTTCATGTGATTTAAACAAAATATCATCGAATTAGGCAATATTTTGCCGTTTTCCACGTTTTTGTGAATTTTCCGTCCATGGGTATTAATTCATATATATATACGATAAAAATTATGCAAACACATAATTGATTAGATAATAACCTTAAATAATTCATTTTCAATCATCTATTTGTTTCTCGTTAAAATACTGAGTAAGATATTGAAAAGGGGAGAAGTTCGGTTTTTATTGCATATATCGACGTTTCAGCCGGATTAGAGCGGTTTTACGTGTACATCTTCCATCGTTAATATAAACGGAAAATCAAGAACATTATAGTTAATTCTAATGAAAACACATTGTTTTTTATCATTTGTATTGGAAACAACATTGTCATATGTCTTTTCTTGGATCTAAATAATACGAAACCTCGCTCTATGATTTGAAGTTAAAATCCTCAAATATGGTTATATAGTGACTTTTTTCACGTTTTTCATGTAGTTTGATATTACGTAAATATATTCATTTTTACCAATATTTCGATACTATTTCATGTAGTGTCACGATATGTGATTTGGCCTTCAAATCTCAGAATTTCGCAAAATATTGCATTTTAAGCAAGTTTTCTTGCATTTTGTTTCGTACGAAAAATCATCAAATATAGCAATATTTTGACGTTTATCATCTCCTTTTTCTTCATGTGATTTAAACAAAATATCATCGAATTAGGCAATATTTTGCCGTTTTCCACGTTTTTGTGAATTTTCAGTCCATGGGTTTTAATTCATATATATACGATAAAAATGATGCAAACACATAATCGATTAGATAATAACCTTAAATACTTCATTTTCAATCATCTATTTGTTTCTCGTTAAAATACTGAGTAAGATATTGAAAAGGGGAGAAGTTCGGTTTTTATTGCATATATCGACGTTTCAGCCGGATTAGAGCGGTTTTACGTGTACATCTTCCATCGTTAATATAAACGGAAAATCAAGAACATTATAGTTAATTCTAATGAAAACACATTGTTTTTTATCATTTGTATTGGAAACAACATTGTCATATGTCTTTTCTTGGAACTAAATAATACGAAACCTCGTTCTATGATTTGAAGTTAAAATCCTCAAATATGGTTATATAGTGACTTTTTCACGTTTTTCATGTAGTTTGATATTACGTAAATAAATTCATTTTTACGAATATTTCTATACTATTTCATGTAGTATCACGATATGTGATTTGGCCTTCAAATCTCAGAATTTCGCATAATATTGCATTTTAAGCAAGTTTTCTTGCATTTTGCTTCGTACGAAAAATCATCGAATTTAGCAATATTTTAACGTTTATCATCTCCTTTTCCTTCATGTGATTTAAACAAAATATCATCGAATTAGGCAATATTTTGCCGTTTTCCACGTTTTTGTGAATTTTCCGTCCATGGGTATTAATTCATATATATATACGATAAAAATGATGCAAACACATAATTGATTATATAATAACCTTAAATACTTCATTTTCAATCATCTATTTGTTTCTCGTTAAAATACTGAGTAAGATATTGAAAAGGGGAGAAGCTCGGTTTTTATTGCATATATCGACGTTTCAGCCGGATTAGAGCGGTTTTACGTGTACATCTTCCATCGTTAATATAAACGGAAAATCAAGAACATTATAGTTAATTCTAATGAAAACACATTGTTTTTTTATCATTTGTATTGGAAACAACATTGTCATATGTCTTTTCTTGGAACTAAATAATACGAAACCTCGCTCTATTATTTGAAGTTAAAATCCTAAAATATGGTTATATAGTGACTTTTTTCACGTTTTTCATGTAGTTTGATATTACGTAAATATATTCATTTTTACCAATATTTCGATACTATTTCATGTAGTATCACGATATGTGATTTGGCCTTGAAATCTCAGAATTTCGCATAATATTGCATTTTAAGCAAGTTTTCTTGCATTTTGCTTCGTACGAAAAATCATCGAATTTAGCAATATTTTAACGTTTATCATCTCCTTTTCCTTCATGTGATTTAAACAAAATATCATCGAATTAGGCAATATTTTGCCGTTTTCCACGTTTTTGTGAATTTTCCGTCCATGGGTATTAATTCATAAATATATACGATAAAAATGATGCAAACACATAATTGATTATATAATAACCTTAAATTCTTCATTTTCAATCATCTATTTGTTTCTCGTTAAAATACTGAGTAGGATATTGAAAACGGGAGAAGTTCGGTTTTTATTGCATATATCGACGTTTCAGCCGGATTAGAGCGGTTTTACGTGTACATCTTCCATCGTTAATATAAACGGAAAATCAAGAACATTATAGTTAATTCTAATGAAAACACATTGTTTTTTTATCATTTGTATTGGAAACAACATTGTCATATGTCTTTTCTTGGAACTAAATAATACGAAACCTCGCTCTATTATTTGAAGTTAAAATCCTAAAATATGGTTATATAGTGACTTTTTTCACGTTTTTCATGTAGTTTGATATTACGTAAATATATTCATTTTTACCAATATTTCGATACTATTTCATGTAGTATCACGATATGTGATTTGGCCTTGAAATCTCAGAATTTCGCATAATATTGCATTTTAAGCAAGTTTTCTTGCATTTTGCTTCGTACGAAAAATCATCGAATTTTAACGTTTATCATCTCCTTTTCCTTCATGTGATTTAAACAAAATATCATCGAATTAGGCAATATTTTGCCGTTTTCCACGTTTTTGTGAATTTTCCGTCCATGGGTATTAATTCATATATATATACGATAAAAATGATGCAAACACATAATTGATTAGATAATAACCTTAAATACTTCATTTTCAATCATCTATTTGTTTCTCGTTAAAATACTGAGTAAGATATTGAAAAGGGGAGAAGTTCGGTTTTTATTGCATATATCGACGTTTCAGCCGGATTAGAGCGGTTTTACGTGTACATCTTCCATCGTTAATGTAAACGGAAAATCAAGAACATTATAGTTATATCACGATATGTGATTTGGCCTTCATATCTCAGATTTTCGCATAATATTGCATTTTAGGCAAGTTTTCTTGCATTTGGTTTCGTACTAAAAATCATTGAATTCAGCAATAGTTTGACGTTTATTATCCCCTTTTCCTTTATGTGATATAAACAAAATATCATCGAATTAGGCAATATTTTGCTGTTTTTCCACGTTTTTGTGAATATTCAGTTTATTGTTATTAATTCATTAAATATACGATAAAAATGATGCAAACACATAATTGATTAGATAATATCCTTAAATACTTCATTTTCAATCAACTATTTGTTCTAGTTAAAATCCTGAGTAAGATATTGAAAAGGAGAGAAGTTCGGTTTTTATTGCATATATCGACGTTTCAGCAGGAATAGAGCGGTTTTACGTGTACATCTTCCATCGGTAATATAAACGGAAAATCAGGAACATTTTAGTTAATTCTAATGAAACACATTGATTTTTATCATTTGTATTGGAAGCAACATTGCCAAATGTCTTTTCTTGGATCTAAATAATACGAAACCTCGCTTCATGATTCGAAGTTAAAATCCTCAAATTTGGTATAATAGTGACTTTTCACGTTTTTCATTTAGTTTGATATTACGTAAATATATTCATTTTTACAAATATTTCGATATTATTTCATGTAGTATCACGGTATGTGATTTGGCCTACAAGTCTCAGATTTTCGCATAATACTGCATTTTAAGCAAGTTTTCTTGCATTTTGTTTCGTACTAGAAATCATCGAATTTAGTAATATTTTGACGTTTATCATCCCCCTTTTCCGTTATGTGATATAAACAAAATATCATCGAATTAGGCAATATTTCGCTGTTTTTCCACGTTTTTGTGAATTTTCAGTTTATTGCTATTAGTTCATTAAATATACGATAAAAATGATGCAAACACATAATTGATTAGAAATTAACCTTAAACACTTCATTTTCAATCAACAATTTGTTTCTCGTTAAAATACTGAGTAAGATATTGGAAAGGGGAGAAGTTCTGTTTTTATTGCATATATCGACGTTTCAGCCGGATTAGAGCGGTTTTACGTGTTCATCTTCCATCGGAAATATAAACGGAAAATCAGGAACATTTTAGTTAATTCCAATGAAAACACATTGATTTTTATCATTTGTATTTGAAACAACAGTGTCATATGTCTTTTCTTGGATCTAAATAATACGAAACCTCGCTCAATGATTTGTAGTTAAAATCCTTAAATATGGTAATATAGTTACTTTTTTCACGTTATTCATGTAGTGTGATTTTACGTATATATATTCGTTTTTACCAATATTTCGATACTACTTCATGTTTTCTCACAATATGTGATTTGGCCTTCAAATCTCAGAATTTCACAAATTTTGCATTTTTAAGCAAGTTTTCTTGCATTTTGTTTTGTACTAAAAATCATCGAATTTATCAATATTTTGACCTTTATCATCCCCTTTTCCTTTATGTGATATAAACAAAATATTATCGAATTCGGCAATATTTTGCCGTTTTTCCACGTTTTTGTGAATTTTCAGTTTATTGTTATTAATTCATGAAATATACGATAAAAATTATGCAAACACATAATTGATCAGAAAATAACCTTAAATACTTCATTTTCAATCATCTATTTGTTATTCGTTAAAATACTGAGTAAGATATTGAAAAGGGGAGAAGTTCTGTTTTTATTGCATATATCGACGTTTCAGCCGGATTTTAACGGTTTTACGTGTACATCTTCCGTCGGTAATATAAACCGAAAATCAGGAGCATTTTAGGTAATTTTAATGAAAACACATTGATTTTTATCATTTGTATTGGAAGCAACATCTTTATACGTCTGTTCTAGGGTCTAAAAAATACGAAACCTCGCTTTATGATTCGAAGTTAAAATCCTGAGTAAGATATTGAAAAGGAGAGAAGTTCGGTTTTTATTGCATATATCGACGTTTCAGCCGGATTAGAGCGGTTTTACGTGTACATCTTCCATCGTTAATATAAACGGAAAATCAAGAACATTATAGTTAATTCTAATGAAAACACATTGTTTTTTATCATTTGTATTGGAAACAACATTGTCATATGTCTTTTCTTGGAACTAAATAATACGAAACCTCGTTCTATGATTTGAAGTTAAAATCCTCAAATATGGTTATATAGTGACTTTTTCACGTTTTTCATGTAGTTTGATATTACGTAAATAAATTCATTTTTACGAATATTTCTATACTATTTCATGTAGTATCACGATATGTGATTTGGCCTTCAAATCTCAGAATTTCGCATAATATTGCATTTTAAGCAAGTTTTCTTGCATTTTGCTTCGTACGAAAAATCATCGAATTTAGCAATATTTTAACGTTTATCATCTCCTTTTCCTTCATGTGATTTAAACAAAATATCATCGAATTAGGCAATATTTTGCCGTTTTCCACGTTTTTGTGAATTTTCCGTCCATGGGTATTAATTCATATATATATACGATAAAAATGATGCAAACACATAATTGATTATATAATAACCTTAAATACTTCATTTTCAATCATCTATTTGTTTCTCGTTAAAATACTGAGTAAGATATTGAAAAGGGGAGAAGCTCGGTTTTTATTGCATATATCGACGTTTCAGCCGGATTAGAGCGGTTTTACGTGTACATCTTCCATCGTTAATATAAACGGAAAATCAAGAACATTATAGTTAATTCTAATGAAAACACATTGTTTTTTTATCATTTGTATTGGAAACAACATTGTCATATGTCTTTTCTTGGAACTAAATAATACGAAACCTCGCTCTATTATTTGAAGTTAAAATCCTAAAATATGGTTATATAGTGACTTTTTTCACGTTTTTCATGTAGTTTGATATTACGTAAATATATTCATTTTTACCAATATTTCGATACTATTTCATGTAGTATCACGATATGTGATTTGGCCTTGAAATCTCAGAATTTCGCATAATATTGCATTTTAAGCAAGTTTTCTTGCATTTTGCTTCGTACGAAAAATCATCGAATTTAGCAATATTTTAACGTTTATCATCTCCTTTTCCTTCATGTGATTTAAACAAAATATCATCGAATTAGGCAATATTTTGCCGTTTTCCACGTTTTTGTGAATTTTCCGTCCATGGGTATTAATTCATATATATATACGATAAAAATGATGCAAACACATAATTGATTATATAATAACCTTAAATTCTTCATTTTCAATCATCTATTTGTTTCTCGTTAAAATACTGAGTAGGATATTGAAAACGGGAGAAGTTCGGTTTTTATTGCATATATCGACGTTTCAGCCGGATTAGAGCGGTTTTACGTGTACATCTTCCATCGTTAATATAAACGGAAAATCAAGAACATTATAGTTAATTCTAATGAAAACACATTGTTTTTTTATCATTTGTATTGGAAACAACATTGTCATATGTCTTTTCTTGGAACTAAATAATACGAAACCTCGCTCTATTATTTGAAGTTAAAATCCTAAAATATGGTTATATAGTGACTTTTTTCACGTTTTTCATGTAGTTTGATATTACGTAAATATATTCATTTTTACCAATATTTCGATACTATTTCATGTAGTATCACGATATGTGATTTCGCTTGAAATCTCAGAATTTCGCATAATATTGCATTTTAAGCAAGTTTTCTTGCATTTTGCTTCGTACGAAAAATCATCGAATTTTAACGTTTATCATCTCCTTTTCCTTCATGTGATTTAAACAAAATATCATCGAATTAGGCAATATTTTGCCGTTTTCCACGTTTTTGTGAATTTTCCGTCCATGGGTATTAATTCATATATATATACGATAAAAATGATGCAAACACATAATTGATTAGATAATAACCTTAAATACTTCATTTTCAATCATCTATTTGTTTATCGTTAAAATACTGAGTAAGATATTGAAAAGGGGAGAAGTTCGGTTTTTATTGCATATATCGACGTTTCAGCCGGATTAGAGCGGTTTTACGTGTACATCTTCCATCGTTAATGTAAACGGAAAATCAAGAACATTATAGTTATATCACGATATGTGATTTGGCCTTCATATCTCAGATTTTCGCATAATATTGCATTTTAGGCAAGTTTTCTTGCATTTGGTTTCGTACTAAAAATCATTGAATTCAGCAATAGTTTGACGTTTATTATCCCCTTTTCCTTTATGTGATATAAACAAAATATCATCGAATTAGGCAATATTTTGCTGTTTTTCCACGTTTTTGTGAATATTCAGTTTATTGTTATTAATTCATTAAATATACGATAAAAATGATGCAAACACATAATTGATTAGATAATATCCTTAAATACTTCATTTTCAATCAACTATTTGTTCTAGTTAAAATCCTGAGTAAGATATTGAAAAGGAGAGAAGTTCGGTTTTTATTGCATATATCGACGTTTCAGCAGGAATAGAGCGGTTTTACGTGTACATCTTCCATCGGTAATATAAACGGAAAATCAGGAACATTTTAGTTAATTCTAATGAAACACATTGATTTTTATCATTTGTATTGGAAGCAACATTGCCAAATGTCTTTTCTTGGATCTAAATAATACGAAACCTCGCTTCATGATTCGAAGTTAAAATCCTCAAATTTGGTATAATAGTGACTTTTCACGTTTTTCATTTAGTTTGATATTACGTAAATATATTCATTTTTACAAATATTTCGATATTATTTCATGTAGTATCACGGTATGTGATTTGGCCTACAAGTCTCAGATTTTCGCATAATACTGCATTTTAAGCAAGTTTTCTTGCATTTTGTTTCGTACTAGAAATCATCGAATTTAGTAATATTTTGACGTTTATCATCCCCCTTTTCCGTTATGTGATATAAACAAAATATCATCGAATTAGGCAATATTTCGCTGTTTTTCCACGTTTTTGTGAATTTTCAGTTTATTGCTATTAGTTCATTAAATATACGATAAAAATGATGCAAACACATAATTGATTAGAAATTAACCTTAAACACTTCATTTTCAATCAACAATTTGTTTCTCGTTAAAATACTGAGTAAGATATTGGAAAGGGGAGAAGTTCTGTTTTTATTGCATATATCGACGTTTCAGCCGGATTAGAGCGGTTTTACGTGTTCATCTTCCATCGGAAATATAAACGGAAAATCAGGAACATTTTAGTTAATTCCAATGAAAACACATTGATTTTTATCATTTGTATTTGAAACAACAGTGTCATATGTCTTTTCTTGGATCTAAATAATACGAAACCTCGCTCAATGATTTGTAGTTAAAATCCTTAAATATGGTAATATAGTTACTTTTTTCACGTTATTCATGTAGTGTGATTTTACGTATATATATTCGTTTTTACCAATATTTCGATACTACTTCATGTTTTCTCACAATATGTGATTTGGCCTTCAAATCTCAGAATTTCACAAATTTTGCATTTTTAAGCAAGTTTTCTTGCATTTTGTTTTGTACTAAAAATCATCGAATTTATCAATATTTTGACCTTTATCATCCCCTTTTCCTTTATGTGATATAAACAAAATATTATCGAATTCGGCAATATTTTGCCGTTTTTCCACGTTTTTGTGAATTTTCAGTTTATTGTTATTAATTCATGAAATATACGATAAAAATTATGCAAACACATAATTGATCAGAAAATAACCTTAAATACTTCATTTTCAATCATCTATTTGTTATTCGTTAAAATACTGAGTAAGATATTGAAAAGGGGAGAAGTTCTGTTTTTATTGCATATATCGACGTTTCAGCCGGATTTTAACGGTTTTACGTGTACATCTTCCGTCGGTAATATAAACCGAAAATCAGGAGCATTTTAGGTAATTTTAATGAAAACACATTGATTTTTATCATTTGTATTGGAAGCAACATCTTTATACGTCTGTTCTAGGGTCTAAAAAATACGAAACCTCGCTTTATGATTCGAAGTTAAAATCCTCAAATTTGGCATAATAATGACTTTTTCACGTTTTTCATGTAGTTTGATATTATGTAAATATATTCATTTTTACGAATATTTCGATACTATTTCATGTAGTATCACGATATATGATTTGGCCTTCAAATCTCACATTTTCGCATAATATTGCATTTTAAGCAAGTTTTCTTGCATTTTGTTTCGTACTAAAAATCATCGAATTCAGCAATATTTTGACGTTTATCATCCCCTTTTCATTTATGTGATATAAACAAAATATCATCGAATTAGGCAATATTTTGCTCTTTTTCCACGTTTTTGTGAATTTTCAGTTTATTGGTAATAATTCAATAAATATACGATAAAAATGATGCAAACACATAATTGATTAGATAATATCCTTAAATACTTCATTTTCAATCACCTTTTTGTTTCGCGTTAAAATCCGGAGTAAGATATTGAAAAGGAGAGAAGTTCGGTTTTCATTGCATATATCGACGTTTCAGCAGGAATAGAGCGGTTTTACGTGTACATCTTCCATCGGTAATATAAACGGAAAATCAGGAACATTTTAGTTAATTCAAATGAAACACATTGATTTTTATCATTTGTATTGGAAACAATATTGTCAAATGTCTTTTCTTGGATCTAAATAATACGAAACCTCGCTTTATGATTCGATGTTAAAATCCTCAAATTTGGTATAATAGTGACTTTTTCACGTTTTTCATGAAGTTTGATATTACGTAAATATATTCGTTTTTACCAATATTTCGATACTATTTCATGTAGTATCACGATATGTGATTTGGCCTTCAAATCTCAGAATTTCGCAAATTTTGCATTTTTTAACAAATTTTCTTACATTTTGTTTTGTACCAAAAATCATCGAATTTAGCAATATTTTGACCTTTATCATCCCCTTTTTCTTTATGTGATTTAAACAAAATATCGAATTAGGCAATATTTTGCCGTTTTTCCACGTTTTTGTGAATTTTCAGTTAATTGTTATTAATTCATGAAATATACGATAAAAATTATGCAAACACATAATTGATCAGAAAATAACCTTAAATACTTCATTTTCAATCATCTATTTGTTTCCCGTTAAAATACAGAGTAAGATATTGAAAAGGGGAGAAGTTCTGTTTTTATTGCATATATCGACGTTTCAGCCGGATTAGAACGGTTTTACGTGCACATCTTCCATCGGTAATATAAACCGAAAATCAGGAACATTTTAGTTAATTTTAATGAAAACACATTGATTTTTATCATTTGTATTTGAAGCAACATCTTTATACGTCTTTTTTTAGGGTCTAAAAAATAACGAAACGTCGCTTTATGATTCGAAGTTAAAATCGTCAAATTTGGCATAACGGTTTTATACCTGTGTACGGGATTTTTTCACGTTTTTCATGTACTTTGATATTTCGTAAATATATTCGTTTTTACCAATATTTCGATAATATTTCATGTAGTATCACGATATGTGATTTGGCCTTCAAATCTCAGATTTTCGCATAATATTGCATTTTAAGCAAGTTTTCTTGTATTTTGTTTCGTACGAAAAATCATCGAATATAGCAATATTTTGACGTTTATCATCTCCTTTTCCTTCATGTGATTTAAACAAAATATTATCGAATTAGGCAATATTTTGCTGTTTTTCCACGTTTTTGTGAATATTCAGTTTATTGTTATTAATTCATTAAATATACGATAAAAATAATGCAAACACATAATTGATTAGATAATATCCTTAAATACTTCATTTTCAGTCAACTATTTGTTTCTCGTTAAATACCTGAGTAAGATATTGAAAAGGAGAGAAGTTCGGTTTTTATTGCATATATCGAAGTTTCAGCCGGAATTGAGCGGTTTTACGTGTACATCTTCCATCGGTAATATAAACGGAAAATCAGGAACATTTTAGTTAATTCTAATGAAACACATTGATTTTTATCATTTGTATTGGAAACAATATTGTCAAATGTCTTTTCTTGGATCTAAATAATACGAAACCTCGCTCTATGATTCGATGTTAAAATCCTCAAATTTGGTATAATAGTTACTTTTTCACATTTTTCATGAAGTTTGATATTACGTAAATATATTCGTTTTTACCAATATTTCGATACTATTTCATGTAGTATCACGATATGTGATTTGGCCTTCAAATCTCAGAATTTGGCAAATTTTGCATTTTTAAGCAAGTTTTCTTACATTTTGTTTTGTACTAAAAATCATCGAATTTAGCAATATTTTGACCTTTATTATCCCCTTTTTCTTTATGTGATTTAAACAAAATATCATCGAATTAGGCAATATTTTGCCGTTTTTCCACGTTTTTGTGAATTTTCAGCTTATTATTATTAATTCATGAAATATACGATAAAAATTATGCAAACCCATAATTGATCAGAAAATAACCTTAAATACTTCATTTTCAATCATCTATTTGTTTCTCGGTAAAATACTGAGTAAGATATTGAAAAGGGGAGAAGTTCTGTTTTTATTGCATATATCGACGTTTCAGCCGGATTAGAACGGTTTTACGTGTACATCTTCCATCGGTAATATAACCCGAAAATCAGGAACATTTTAGTTAATTTTAATGAAAACACATTGATTTTTATCATTTGTATTGGAAGCAACATCTTTATACGTCTTTTCTAGGGTCTAAAAAAAACGAAACCTCGCTTTATGATTCGAAGTTAAAATCCTCAAATTTGGCATAATAATGACTTTTTCACGTTTTTCATGTACTTTGATATTACGTAAATATATTCATTTTACCCATATTTCGATACTATTTCATGTAGTATCACGATATGTGATTTGGCCTTCAAATCTCAGATTTTCGCATAATATTGCATTTTAAGCAAGTTTTCTTGCATTTTGTTTCGTACTAAAAATCATCGAATTCAGCAATATTTTGACGTTTATCATCCCCTTTTCATTTATGTGATATAAACAAAATATCATCGAATTAGGCAATATTTTGCTGTTTTTCCACGTTTTTGTGAATATTCAGTTTATTGTTATTAATTCATTAAATATACGATAAAAATGATGCAAACACATAATTGATTAGATAATATCCTTAAATACTTCATTTTCAATCAACTATTTGTTCTAGTTAAAATCCTGAGTAAGATATTGAAAAGGAGAGAAGTTCGGTTTTTATTGCAGATATCGACGTTTCAGCAGGAATAGAGCGGTTTTACGTGTACATCTTCCATCGGTAATATAAACGGAAAATCAGGAACATTTTAGTTAATTCTAATGAAACACATTGATTTTTATCATTTGTATTGGAAGCAACATTGCCAAATGTCTTTTCTTGGATCTAAATAATACGAAACCTCGCTTCATGATTCGAAGTTAAAATCCTCAAATTTGGTATAATAGTGACTTTTCACGTTTTTCATTTAGTTTGATATTACGTAAATATATTCATTTTTACAAATATTTCGATATTATTTCATGTAGTATCACGGTATGTGATTTGGCCTACAAGTCTCAGATTTTCGCATAATACTGCATTTTAAGCAAGTTTTCTTGCATTTTGTTTCGTACTAGAAATCATCGAATTTAGTAATATTTTGACGTTTATCATCCCCATTTTCCGTTATGTGATATAAACAAAATATCATCGAATTAGGCAATATTTCGCTGTTTTTCCACGTTTTTGTGAATTTTCAGTTTATTGCTATTAGTTCATTAAATATACGATAAAAATGATGCAAATACATAATTGATTAGAAATTAACCTTAAACACTTCATTTTCAATCAACTATTTGTTTCTCGTTAAAATACTGAGTAAGATATTGGAAAGGGGAGAAGTTCTGTTTTTATTGCATATATCGACGTTTCAGCCGGATTAGAGCGGTTTTACGTGTTCATCTTCCATCGGTAATATAAACGGAAAATCAGGAACATTTTAGTTAATTCCAATGAAAACACATTGATTTTTATCATTTGTATTTGAAACAACAGTGTCATATGTCTTTTCTTGGATCTAAATAATACGAAACCTCGCTCAATGATTTGTTGTTAAAATCCTTAAATATGGTAATATAGTTACTTTTTTCACGTTATTCATGTAGTGTGATTTTACGTATATATATTCGTTTTTACCAATATTTCGATACTACTTCATGTTTTCTCACAATATGTGATTTGGCCATCAAATCTCAGAATTTCACAAATTTTGCATTTTTAAGCAAGTTTTCTTGCATTTTGTTTTGTACTAAAAATCATCGAATTTATCAATATTTTGACCTTTATCATCCCCTTTTCCTTTATGTGATATAAACAAAATATTATCGAATTCGGCAATATTTTGCCGTTTTTCCACGTTTTTGTGAATTTTCAGTTTATTGTTATTAATTCATGAAATATACGATAAAAATTATGCAAACACATAATTGATCAGAAAATAACCTTAAATACTTCATTTTCAATCTTCTATTTGTTATTCGTTAAAATACTGAGTAAGATATTGAAAAGGGGAGAAGTTCTGTTTTTATTGCATATATCGACGTTTCAGCCGGATTTTAACGGTTTTACGTGTACATCTTCCGTCGGTAATATAAACCGAAAATCAGGAGCATTTTAGGTAATTTTAATGAAAACACATTGATTTTTATCATTTGTATTGGAAGCAACATCTTTATACGTCTGTTCTAGGGTCTAAAAAATACGAAACCTCGCTTTATGATTCGAAGTTAAAATCCTCAAATTTGGCATAATAATGACTTTTTCACGTTTTTCATGTAGTTTGATATTATGTAAATATATTCATTTTTACGAATATTTCGATACTATTTCATGTAGTATCACGATATATGATTTGGCCTTCAAATCTCAGATTTTCGCATAATATTGCATTTTAAGCAAGTTTTCTTGCATTTTGTTTCGTACTAAAAATCATCGAATTCAGCAATATTTTGACGTTTATCATCCCCTTTTCATTTATGTGATATAAACAAAATATCATCGAATTAGGCAATATTTTGCTCTTTTTCCACGTTTTTGTGAATTTTCAGTTTATTGGTAATAATTCAATAAATATACGATAAAAATGATGCAAACACATAATTGATTAGATAATATCCTTAAATACTTCATTTTCAATCACCTTTTTGTTTCGCGTTAAAATCCTGAGTAAGATATTGAAAAGGAGAGAAGTTCGGTTTTCATTGCATATATCGACGTTTCAGCAGGAATAGAGCGGTTTTACGTGTACATCTTCCATCGGTAATATAAACGGAAAATCAGGAACATTTTAGTTAATTCAAATGAAACACATTGATTTTTATCATTTGTATTGGAAACAATATTGTCAAATGTCTTTTCTTGGATCTAAATAATACGAAACCTCGCTTTATGATTCGATGTTAAAATCCTCAAATTTGGTATAATAGTGACTTTTTCACGTTTTTCATGAAGTTTGATATTACGTAAAGATATTCGTTTTTACCAATATTTCGATACTATTTCATGTAGTATCACGATATGTGATTTGGCCTTCAAATCTCAGAATTTGGCAAATTTTGCATTTTTAAGCAAGTTTTCTTACATTTTGTTTTGTACTAAAAATCATCGAATTTAGCAATATTTTGACCTTTATTATCCCCTTTTTCTTTATGTGATTTAAACAAAATATCATCGAATTAGGCAATATTTTGCCGTTTTTCCACGTTTTTGTGAATTTTCAGCTTATTATTATTAATTCATGAAATATACGATAAAAATTATGCAAACCCATAATTGATCAGAAAATAACCTTAAATACTTCATTTTCAATCATCTATTTGTTTCTCGGTAAAATACTGAGTAAGATATTGAAAAGGGGAGAAGTTCTGTTTTTATTGCATATATCGACGTTTCAGCCGGATTAGAACGGTTTTACGTGTACATCTTCCATCGGTAATATAACCCGAAAATCAGGAACATTTTAGTTAATTTTAATGAAAACACATTGATTTTTATCATTTGTATTGGAAGCAACATCTTTATACGTCTTTTCTAGGGTCTAAAAAAAACGAAACCTCGCTTTATGATTCGAAGTTAAAATCCTCAAATTTGGCATAATAATGACTTTTTCACGTTTTTCATGTACTTTGATATTACGTAAATATATTCATTTTACCCATATTTCGATACTATTTCATGTAGTATCACGATATGTGATTTGGCCTTCAAATCTCAGATTTTCGCATAATATTGCATTTTAAGCAAGTTTTCTTGCATTTTGTTTCGTACTAAAAATCATCGAATTCAGCAATATTTTGACGTTTATCATCCCCTTTTCATTTATGTGATATAAACAAAATATAATCGAATTAGGCAATATTTTGCTGTTTTTCCACGTTTTTGTGAATATTCAGTTTATTGTTATTAATTCATTAAATATACGATAAAAATGATGCAAACACATAATTGATTAGATAATATCCTTAAATACTTCATTTTCAATCAACTATTTGTTCTAGTTAAAATCCTGAGTAAGATATTGAAAAGGAGAGAAGTTCGGTTTTTATTGCAGATATCGACGTTTCAGCAGGAATAGAGCGGTTTTACGTGTACATCTTCCATCGGTAATATAAACGGAAAATCAGGAACATTTTAGTTAATTCTAATGAAACACATTGATTTTTATCATTTGTATTGGAAGCAACATTGCCAAATGTCTTTTCTTGGATCTAAATAATACGAAACCTCGCTTCATGATTCGAAGTTAAAATCCTCAAATTTGGTATAATAGTGACTTTTCACGTTTTTCATTTAGTTTGATATTACGTAAATATATTCATTTTTACAAATATTTCGATATTATTTCATGTAGTATCACGGTATGTGATTTGGCCTACAAGTCTCAGATTTTCGCATAATACTGCATTTTAAGCAAGTTTTCTTGCATTTTGTTTCGTACTAGAAATCATCGAATTTAGTAATATTTTGACGTTTATCATCCCCATTTTCCGTTATGTGATATAAACAAAATATCATCGAATTAGGCAATATTTCGCTGTTTTTCCACGTTTTTGTGAATTTTCAGTTTATTGCTATTAGTTCATTAAATATACGATAAAAATGATGCAAATACATAATTGATTAGAAATTAACCTTAAACACTTCATTTTCAATCAACTATTTGTTTCTCGTTAAAATACTGAGTAAGATATTGGAAAGGGGAGAAGTTCTGTTTTTATTGCATATATCGACGTTTCAGCCGGATTAGAGCGGTTTTACGTGTTCATCTTCCATCGGTAATATAAACGGAAAATCAGGAACATTTTAGTTAATTCCAATGAAAACACATTGATTTTTATCATTTGTATTTGAAACAACAGTGTCATATGTCTTTTCTTGGATCTAAATAATACGAAACCTCGCTCAATGATTTGTTGTTAAAATCCTTAAATATGGTAATATAGTTACTTTTTTCACGTTATTCATGTAGTGTGATTTTACGTATATATATTCGTTTTTACCAATATTTCGATACTACTTCATGTTTTCTCACAATATGTGATTTGGCCATCAAATCTCAGAATTTCACAAATTTTGCATTTTTAAGCAAGTTTTCTTGCATTTTGTTTTGTACTAAAAATCATCGAATTTATCAATATTTTGACCTTTATCATCCCCTTTTCCTTTATGTGATATAAACAAAATATTATCGAATTCGGCAATATTTTGCCGTTTTTCCACGTTTTTGTGAATTTTCAGTTTATTGTTATTAATTCATGAAATATACGATAAAAATTATGCAAACACATAATTGATCAGAAAATAACCTTAAATACTTCATTTTCAATCTTCTATTTGTTATTCGTTAAAATACTGAGTAAGATATTGAAAAGGGGAGAAGTTCTGTTTTTATTGCATATATCGACGTTTCAGCCGGATTTTAACGGTTTTACGTGTACATCTTCCGTCGGTAATATAAACCGAAAATCAGGAGCATTTTAGGTAATTTTAATGAAAACACATTGATTTTTATCATTTGTATTGGAAGCAACATCTTTATACGTCTGTTCTAGGGTCTAAAAAATACGAAACCTCGCTTTATGATTCGAAGTTAAAATCCTCAAATTTGGCATAATAATGACTTTTTCACGTTTTTCATGTAGTTTGATATTATGTAAATATATTCATTTTTACGAATATTTCGATACTATTTCATGTAGTATCACGATATATGATTTGGCCTTCAAATCTCAGATTTTCGCATAATATTGCATTTTAAGCAAGTTTTCTTGCATTTTGTTTCGTACTAAAAATCATCGAATTCAGCAATATTTTGACGTTTATCATCCCCTTTTCATTTATGTGATATAAACAAAATATCATCGAATTAGGCAATATTTTGCTCTTTTTCCACGTTTTTGTGAATTTTCAATTTATTGGTAATAATTCAATAAATATACGATAAAAATGATGCAAACACATAATTGATTAGATAATATCCTTAAATACTTCATTTTCAATCACCTTTTTGTTTCGCGTTAAAATCCTGAGTAAGATATTGAAAAGGAGAGAAGTTCGGTTTTCATTGCATATATCGACGTTTCAGCAGGAATAGAGCGGTTTTACGTGTACATCTTCCATCGGTAATATAAACGGAAAATCAGGAACATTTTAGTTAATTCAAATGAAACACATTGATTTTTATCATTTGTATTGGAAACAATATTGTCAAATGTCTTTTCTTGGATCTAAATAATACGAAACCTCGCTTTATGATTCGATGTTAAAATCCTCAAATTTGGTATAATAGTGACTTTTTCACGTTTTTCATGAAGTTTGATATTACGTAAAGATATTCGTTTTTACCAATATTTCGATACTATTTCATGTAGTATCACGATATGTGATTTGGCCTTCAAATCTCAGAATTTCGCAAATTTTGCATTTTTAAGCAAGTTTTCTTACATTTTGTTTTGTACCAAAAATCATCGAATTTAGCAATATTTTGACCTTTATCATCCCCTTTTTCTTTATGTGATTTAAACAAAATATCGAATTAGGCAATATTTTGCCGTTTTTCCACGTTTTTGTGAATTTTCAGTTAATTGTTATTAATTCATGAAATATACGATAAAAATTATGCAAACACATAATTGATCAGAAAATAACCTTAAATACTTCATTTTCAATCATCTATTTGTTATTCGTTAAAATACTGAGTAAGATATTGAAAAGGGGAGAAGTTCTGTTTTTATTGCATATATCGACGTTTCAGCCGGATTAGAACGGTTTTACGTGCATATCTTCCATCGGTAATATAAACCGAAAATCAGGAACATTTTAGTTAATTTTAATGAAAACACATTGATTTTTATCATTTGTATTTGAAGCAACATCTTTATACGTCTTTTTTTAGGGTCTAAAAAATAACGAAACGTTGCTTTATGATTCGAAGTTAAAATCGTCAAATTTGGCATAACGGTTTTATACCTGTGTACGGGATTTTTTCACGTTTTTCATGTAGTTTGATATTTTGTAAATATATTCGTTTTTACCAATATTTCGATACTATTTCATGTAGTATCACGATATGTGATTTGGCCTTCAAATCTCAGATTTTCGCATAATATTGCATTTTAAGCAAGTTTTCTTGTATTTTGTTTCGTACTAAAAATCATCGAATTCAGCAATATTTTGACGTTTATCATCCCCTTTTCATTTATGTGATATAAACAAAATATTATCGAATTAGGCAATATTTTGCTGTTTTTCCACGTTTTTGTGAATATTCAGTTTATTGTTATTAATTCATTAAATATACGATAAAAATAATGCAAACACATAATTGATTAGATAATATCCTTAAATACTTCATTTTCAGTCAACTATTTGTTTCTCGTTAAATACCTGAGTAAGATATTGAAAAGGAGAGAAGTTCGGTTTTTATTGCATATATCGAAGTTTCAGCCGGAATAGAGCGGTTTTACGTGTACATCTTCCATCGGTAATATAAACGGAAAATCAGGAACATTTTAGTTAATTCTAATGAAACACATTGATTTTTATCATTTGTATTGGAAACAATATTGTCAAATGTCTTTTCTTGGATCTAAATAATACGAAACCTCGCTCTATGATTCGATGTTAAAATCCTCAAATTTGGTATAATAGTTACTTTTTCACATTTTTCATGAAGTTTGATATTACGTAAATATATTCGTTTTTACCAATATTTCGATACTATTTCATGTAGTATCACGATATGTGATTTGGCCTTCAAATCTCAGAATTTGGCAAATTTTGCATTTTTAAGCAAGTTTTCTTACATTTTGTTTTGTACTAAAAATCATCGAATTTAGCAATATTTTGACCTTTATTATCCCCTTTTTCTTTATGTGATTTAAACAAAATATCATCGAATTAGGCAATATTTTGCCGTTTTTCCACGTTTTTGTGAATTTTCAGCTTATTATTATTAATTCATGAAATATACGATAAAAATTATGCAAACCCATAATTGATCAGAAAATAACCTTAAATACTTCATTTTCAATCATCTATTTGTTTCTCGGTAAAATACTGAGTAAGATATTGAAAAGGGGAGAAGTTCTGTTTTTATTGCATATATCGACGTTTCAGCCGGATTAGAACGGTTTTACGTGTACATCTTCCATCGGTAATATAACCCGAAAATCAGGAACATTTTAGTTAATTTTAATGAAAACACATTGATTTTTATCATTTGTATTGGAAGCAACATCTTTATACGTCTTTTCTAGGGTCTAAAAAAAACGAAACCTCGCTTTATGATTCGAAGTTAAAATCCTCAAATTTGGCATAATAATGACTTTTTCACGTTTTTCATGTAGTTTGATATTACGTAAATATATTCATTTTACCCATATTTCGATACTATTTCATGTAGTATCACGATATGTGATTTGGCCTTCAAATCTCAGATTTTCGCATAATATTGCATTTTAGGCAAGTTTTCTTGCATTTTGTTTCGTACTAAAAATCATCGAATTCAGCAATATTTTGACGTTTATCATCCCCTTTTCATTTATGTGATATAAACAAAATATCATCGAATTAGGCAATATTTTGCTCTTTTTCCACGTTTTTGTGAATTTTCAGTTTATTGGTAATTATTCAATAAATATACGATAAAAATGATGCAAACACATAATTGATTAGATAATATCCTTAAATACTTCATTTTCAATCACCTTTTTGTTTCGCGTTAAAATCCTGAGTAAGATATTGAAAAGGAGAGAAGTTCGGTTTTCATTGCATATATCGACGTTTCAGCAGGAATAGAGCGGTTTTACGTGTACATCTTCCATCGGTAATATAAACGGAAAATCAGGAACATTTTAGTTAATTCAAATGAAACACATTGATTTTTATCATTTGTATTGGAAACAATATTGTCAAATGTCTTTTCTTGGATCTAAATAATACGAAACCTCGCTTTATGATTCGATGTTAAAATCCTCAAATTTGGTATAATAGTGACTTTTTCACGTTTTTCATGAAGTTTGATATTACGTAAAGATATTCGTTTTTACCAATATTTCGATACTATTTCATGTAGTATCACGATATGTGATTTGGCCTTCAAATCTCAGAATTTCGCAAATTTTGCATTTTTAAGCAAGTTTTCTTACATTTTGTTTTGTACCAAAAATCATCGAATTTAGCAATATTTTGACCTTTATCATCCCCTTTTTCTTTATGTGATTTAAACAAAATATCGAATTAGGCAATATTTTGCCGTTTTTCCACGTTTTTGTGAATTTTCAGTTAATTGTTATTAATTCATGAAATATACGATAAAAATTATGCAAACACATAATTGATCAGAAAATAACCTTAAATACTTCATTTTCAATCATCTATTTGTTATTCGTTAAAATACTGAGTAAGATATTGAAAAGGGGAGAAGTTCTGTTTTTATTGCATATATCGACGTTTCAGCCGGATTAGAACGGTTTTACGTGCATATCTTCCATCGGTAATATAAACCGAAAATCAGGAACATTTTAGTTAATTTTAATGAAAACACATTGATTTTTATCATTTGTATTTGAAGCAACATCTTTATACGTCTTTTTTTAGGGTCTAAAAAATAACGAAACGTTGCTTTATGATTCGAAGTTAAAATCGTCAAATTTGGCATAACGGTTTTATACCTGTGTACGGGATTTTTTCACGTTTTTCATGTAGTTTGATATTTCGTAAATATATTCGTTTTTACCAATATTTCGATACTATTTCATGTAGTATCACGATATGTGATTTGGCCTTCAAATCTCAGATTTTCGCATAATATTGCATTTTAAGCAAGTTTTCTTGTATTTTGTTTCGTACTAAAAATCATCGAATTCAGCAATATTTTGACGTTTATCATCCCCTTTTCATTTATGTGATATAAACAAAATATTATCGAATTAGGCAATATTTTGCTGTTTTTCCACGTTTTTGTGAATATTCAGTTTATTGTTATTAATTCATTAAATATACGATAAAAATAATGCAAACACATAATTGATTAGATAATATCCTTAAATACTTCATTTTCAGTCAACTATTTGTTTCTCGTTAAATACCTGAGTAAGATATTGAAAAGGAGAGAAGTTCGGTTTTTATTGCATATATCGAAGTTTCAGCCGGAATAGAGCGGTTTTACGTGTACATCTTCCATCGGTAATATAAACGGAAAATCAGGAACATTTTAGTTAATTCTAATGAAACACATTGATTTTTATCATTTGTATTGGAAACAATATTGTCAAATGTCTTTTCTTGGATCTAAATAATACGAAACCTCGCTCTATGATTCGATGTTAAAATCCTCAAATTTGGTATAATAGTTACTTTTTCACATTTTTCATGAAGTTTGATATTACGTAAATATATTCGTTTTTACCAATATTTCGATACTATTTCATGTAGTATCACGATATGTGATTTGGCCTTCAAATCTCAGAATTTGGCAAATTTTGCATTTTTAAGCAAGTTTTCTTACATTTTGTTTTGTACTAAAAATCATCGAATTTAGCAATATTTTGACCTTTATTATCCCCTTTTTCTTTATGTGATTTAAACAAAATATCATCGAATTAGGCAATATTTTGCCGTTTTTCCAGGTTTTTTGAATTTTCAGCTTATTATTATTAATTCATGAAATATACGATAAAAATTATGCAAACCCATAATTGATCAGAAAATAACCTTAAATACTTCATTTTCAATCATCTATTTGTTTCTCGGTAAAATACTGAGTAAGATATTGAAAAGGGGAGAAGTTCTGTTTTTATTGCATATATCGACGTTTCAGCCGGATTAGAACGGTTTTACGTGTACATCTTCCGTCGGTAATATAACCCGAAAATCAGGAGCATTTTAGGTAATTTTAATGAAAACACATTGATTTTTATCATTTGTATTGGAAGCAACATCTTTATACGTCTTTTCTAGGGTCTAAAAAAAACGAAACCTCGCTTTATGATTCGAAGTTAAAATCCTCAAATTTGGCATAATAATGACTTTTTCACGTTTTTCATGTAGTTTGATATTACGTAAATATATTCATTTTACCCATATTTCGATACTATTTCATGTAGTATCACGATATGTGATTTGGCCTTCAAATCTCAGATTTTCGCATAATATTGCATTTTAGGCAAGTTTTCTTGCATTTTGTTTCGTACTAAAAATCATCGAATTCAGCAATATTTTGACGTTTATCATCCCCTTTTCATTTATGTGATATAAACAAAATATCATCGAATTAGGCAATATTTTGCTCTTTTTCCACGTTTTTGTGAATTTTCAGTTTATTGGTAATAATTCAATAAATATACGATAAAAATGATGCAAACACATAATTGATTAGATAATATCCTTAAATACTTCATTTTCAATCACCTTTTTGTTTCGCATTAAAATCCTGAGTAAGATATTGAAAAGGAGAGAAGTTCGGTTTTCATTGCATATATCGACGTTTCAGCAGGAATAGAGCGGTTTTACGTGTACATCTTCCATCGGTAATATAAACGGAAAATCAGGAACATTTTAGTTAATTCAAATGAAACACATTGATTTTTATCATTTGTATTGGAAACAATATTGTCAAATGTCTTTTCTTGGATCTAAATAATACGAAACCTCGCTTTATGATTCGATGTTAAAATCCTCAAATTTGGTATAATAGTGACTTTTTCACGTTTTTCATGAAGTTTGATATTACGTAAAGATATTCGTTTTTACCAATATTTCGATACTATTTCATGTAGTATCACGATATGTGATTTGGCCTTCAAATCTCAGAATTTCGCAAATTTTGCATTTTTAAGCAAGTTTTCTTACATTTTGTTTTGTACCAAAAATCATCGAATTTAGCAATATTTTGACCTTTATCATCCCCTTTTTCTTTATGTGATTTAAACAAAATATCGAATTAGGCAATATTTTGCCGTTTTTCCACGTTTTTGTGAATTTTCAGTTAATTGTTATTAATTCATGAAATATACGATAAAAATTATGCAAACACATAATTGATCAGAAAATAACCTTAAATACTTCATTTTCAATCATCTATTTGTTATTCGTTAAAATACTGAGTAAGATATTGAAAAGGGGAGAAGTTCTGTTTTTATTGCATATATCGACGTTTCAGCCGGATTAGAACGGTTTTACGTGCATATCTTCCATCGGTAATATAAACCGAAAATCAGGAACATTTTAGTTAATTTTAATGAAAACACATTGATTTTTATCATTTGTACTTGAAGCAACATCTTTATACGTCTTTTTTTAGGGTCTAAAAAATAACGAAACGTTGCTTTATGATTCGAAGTTAAAATCGTCAAATTTGGCATAACGGTTTTATACCTGTGTACGGGATTTTTTCACGTTTTTCATGTAGTTTGATATTTCGTAAATATATTCGTTTTTACCAATATTTCGATACTATTTCATGTAGTATCACGATATGTGATTTGGCCTTCAAATCTCAGATTTTCGCATAATATTGCATTTTAAGCAAGTTTTCTTGTATTTTGTTTCGTACTAAAAATCATCGAATTCAGCAATATTTTGACGTTTATCATCCCCTTTTCATTTATGTGATATAAACAAAATATTATCGAATTAGGCAATATTTTGCTGTTTTTCCACGTTTTTGTGAATATTCAGTTTATTGTTATTAATTCATTAAATATACGATAAAAATAATGCAAACACATAATTGATTAGATAATATCCTTAAATACTTCATTTTCAGTCAACTATTTGTTTCTCGTTAAATACCTGAGTAAGATATTGAAAAGGAGAGAAGTTCGGTTTTTATTGCATATATCGAAGTTTCAGCCGGAATAGAGCGGTTTTACGTGTACATCTTCCATCGGTAATATAAACGGAAAATCAGGAACATTTTAGTTAATTCTAATGAAACACATTGATTTTTATCATTTGTATTGGAAACAATATTGTCAAATGTCTTTTCTTGGATCAAAATAATACGAAACCTCGCTCTATGATTCGATGTTAAAATCCTCAAATTTGGTATAATAGTTACTTTTTCACATTTTTCATGAAGTTTGATATTACGTAAATATATTCGTTTTTACCAATATTTCGATACTATTTCATGTAGTATCACGATATGTGATTTGGCCTTCAAATCTCAGAATTTGGCAAATTTTGCATTTTTAAGCAAGTTTTCTTACATTTTGTTTTGTACTAAAAATCATCGAATTTAGCAATATTTTGACCTTTATTATCCCCTTTTTCTTTATGTGATTTAAACAAAATATCATCGAATTAGGCAATATTTTGCCGTTTTTCCACGTTTTTGTGAATTTTCAGCTTATTATTATTAATTCATGAAATATACGATAAAAATTATGCAAACCCATAATTGATCAGAAAATAACCTTAAATACTTCATTTTCAATCATCTATTTGTTTCTCGGTAAAATACTGAGTAAGATATTGAAAAGGGGAGAAGTTCTGTTTTTATTGCATATATCGACGTTTCAGCCGGATTAGAACGGTTTTACGTGTACATCTTCCATCGGTAATATAACCCGAAAATCAGGAACATTTTAGTTAATTTTAATGAAAACACATTGATTTTTATCATTTGTATTGGAAGCAACATCTTTATACGTCTTTTCTAGGGTCTAAAAAAAACGAAACCTCGCTTTATGATTCGAAGTTAAAATCCTCAAATTTGGCATAATAATGACTTTTTCACGTTTTTCATGTAGTTTGATATTACGTAAATATATTCATTTTACCCATATTTCGATACTATTTCATGTAGTATCACGATATGTGATTTGGCCTTCAAATCTCAGATTTTCGCATAATATTGCATTTTAGGCAAGTTTTCTTGCATTTTGTTTCGTACTAAAAATCATCGAATTCAGCAATATTTTGACGTTTATCATCCCCTTTTCATTTATGTGATATAAACAAAATATCATCGAATTAGGCAATATTTTGCTCTTTTTCCACGTTTTTGTGAATTTTCAGTTTATTGGTAATTATTCAATAAATATACGATAAAAATGATGCAAACACATAATTGATTAGATAATATCCTTAAATACTTCATTTTCAATCACCTTTTTGTTTCGCGTTAAAATCCTGAGTAAGATATTGAAAAGGAGAGAAGTTCGGTTTTCATTGCATATATCGACGTTTCAGCAGGAATAGAGCGGTTTTACGTGTACATCTTCCATCGGTAATATAAACGGAAAATCAGGAACATTTTAGTTAATTCAAATGAAACACATTGATTTTTATCATTTGTATTGGAAACAATATTGTCAAATGTCTTTTCTTGGATCTAAATAATACGAAACCTCGCTTTATGAGTCGATGTTAAAATCCTCAAATTTGGTATAATAGTGACTTTTTCACGTTTTTCATGAAGTTTGATATTACGTAAATATATTCGTTTTTACCAATATTTCGATACTATTTCATGTAGTATCACGATATGTGATTTGGCCTTCAAATCTCAGAATTTCGCAAATTTTGCATTTTTAAGCAAGTTTTCTTACATTTTGTTTTGTACTAAAAATCATCGAATTTAGCAATATTTTGACCTTTATTATCCCCTTTTTCTTTATGTGATTTAAACAAAATATCATCGAATTAGGCAATATTTTGCCGTTTTTCCACGTTTTTGTGAATTTTCAGTTTATTATTATTAATTCATGAAATATACGATATAAATTATGCAAACCCATAATTGATCAGAAAATAACCTTAAATACTTCATTTTCAATCATCTATTTGTTTCTCGGTAAAATACTGATTAAGATATTGAAAAGGGGAGAAGTTCTGTTTTTATTGCATATATCGACGTTTCAGCCGGATTAGAACGGTTTTACGTGTACATCTTCCATCGGTAATATAACCCGAAAATCAGGAACGTTTTAGTTAATTTTAATGAAAACACATTGATTTTTATAATTTGTATTGGAAGCAACATCTTTATACGTCTTTTCTAGGGTCTAAAAAAAACGAAACCTCGCTTTATGATTCGAAGTTAAAATCCTCAAATTTGGCATAATAATGACTTTTTCACGTTTTTCATGTAGTTTGATATTACGTAAATATATTCATTTTACCCATATTTCGATACTATTTCATGTAGTATCACGATATGTGATTTGGCCTTCAAATCTCAGATTTTCGCATAATATTGCATTTTAGGCAAGTTTTCTTGCATTTTGTTTCGTACTAAAAATCATCGAATTCAGCAATATTTTGACGTTTATCATCCCCTTTTCATTTATGTGATATAAACAAAATATCATCGAATTAGGCAATATTTTGCTCTTTTTCCACGTTTTTGTGAATTTTCAGTTTATTGGTAATTATTCAATAAATATACGATAAAAATGATGCAAACACATAATTGATTAGATAATATCCTTAAATACTTCATTTTCAATCACTTTTTTGTTTCGCGTTAAAATCCTGAGTAAGATATTGAAAAGGAGAGAAGTTCGGTTTTCATTGCATATATCGACGTTTCAGCAGGAATAGAGCGGTTTTACGTGTACATCTTCCATCGGTAATATAAACGGAAAATCAGGAACATTTTAGTTAATTCAAATGAAACACATTGATTTTTATCATTTGTATTGGAAACAATATTGTCAAATGTCTTTTCTTGGATCTAAATAATACGAAACCTCGCTTTATGAGTCGATGTTAAAATCCTCAAATTTGGTATAATAGTGACTTTTTCACGTTTTTCATGAAGTTTGATATTACGTAAATATATTCGTTTTTACCAATATTTCGATACTATTTCATGTAGTATCACGATATGTGATTTGGCCTTCAAATCTCAGAATTTCGCAAATTTTGCATTTTTAAGCAAGTTTTCTTACATTTTGTTTTGTACTAAAAATCATCGAATTTAGCAATATTTTGACCTTTATTATCCCCTTTTTCTTTATGTGATTTAAACAAAATATCATCGAATTAGGCAATATTTTGCCGTTTTTCCACGTTTTTGTGAATTTTCAGTTTATTATTATTAATTCATGAAATATACGATAAAAATTATGCAAACCCATAATTGATCAGAAAATAACCTTAAATACTTCATTTTCAATCATCTATTTGTTTCTCGGTAAAATACTGATTAAGATATTGAAAAGGGGAGAAGTTCTGTTTTTATTGCATATATCGACGTTTCAGCCGGATTAGAACGGTTTTACGTGTACATCTTCCATCGGTAATATAACCCGAAAATCAGGAACGTTTTAGTTAATTTTAATGAAAACACATTGATTTTTATAATTTGTATTGGAAGCAACATCTTTATACGTCTTTTCTAGGGTCTAAAAAAAACGAAACCTCGCTTTATGATTCGAAGTTAAAATCCTCAAATTTGGCATAATAATGACTTTTTCACGTTTTTCATGTAGTTTGATATTACGTAAATATATTCATTTTACCCATATTTCGATACTATTTCATGTAGTATCACGATATGTGATTTGGCCTTCAAATCTCAGATTTTCGCATAATATTGCATTTTAGGCAAGTTTTCTTGCATTTTGTTTCGTACTAAAAATCATCGAATTCAGCAATATTTTGACGTTTATCATCCCCTTTTCATTTATGTGATATAAACAAAATATCATCGAATTAGGCAATATTTTGCTCTTTTTCCACGTTTTTGTGAATTTTCAGTTTATTGGTAATTATTCAATAAATATACGATAAAAATGATGCAAACACATAATTGATTAGATAATATCCTTAAATACTTCATTTTCAATCACCTTTTTGTTTCGCGTTAAAATCCTGAGTAAGATATTGAAAAGGAGAGAAGTTCGGTTTTCATTGCATATATCGACGTTTCAGCAGGAATAGAGCGGTTTTACGTGTACATCTTCCATCGGTAATATAAACGGAAAATCAGGAACATTTTAGTTAATTCAAATGAAACACATTGATTTTTATCATTTGTATTGGAAACAATATTGTCAAATGTCTTTTCTTGGATCTAAATAATACGAAACCTCGCTTTATGAGTCGATGTTAAAATCCTCAAATTTGGTATAATAGTGACTTTTTCACGTTTTTCATGAAGTTTGATATTACGTAAATATATTCGTTTTTACCAATATTTCGATACTATTTCATGTTGTATCACGATATGTGATTTGGCCTTCAAATCTCAGAATTTCGCAAATTTTGCATTTTTAAGCAAGTTTTCTTACATTTTGTTTTGTACTAAAAATCATCGAATTTAGCAATATTTTGACCTTTATTATCCCCTTTTTCTTTATGTGATTTAAACAAAATATCATCGAATTAGGCAATATTTTGCCGTTTTTCCACGTTTTTGTGAATTTTCAGTTTATTATTATTAATTCATGAAATATACGATAAAAATTATGCAAACCCATAATTGATCAGAAAATAACCTTAAATACTTCATTTTCAATCATCTATTTGTTTCTCGGTAAAATACTGATTAAGATATTGAAAAGGGGAGAAGTTCTGTTTTTATTGCATATATCGACGTTTCAGCCGGATTAGAACGGTTTTACGTGTACATCTTCCATCGGTAATATAACCCGAAAATCAGGAACGTTTTAGTTAATTTTAATGAAAACACATTGATTTTTATAATTTGTATTGGAAGCAACATCTTTATACGTCTTTTCTAGGGTCTAAAAAAAACGAAACCTCGCTTTATGATTCGAAGTTAAAACCCTCAAATTTGGCATAATAATGACTTTTTCACGTTTTTCATGTAGTTTGATATTACGTAAATATATTCATTATACCCATATTTCGATACTATTTCATGTAGTATCACGATATGTGGTTTGGCCTTCATATCTCAGATTTTCGCATAATATTGCATTTTAGGCAAGTTTTCTTGCATTTGGTTTCGTACTAAAAATCATTGAATTCAGCAATAGTTTGACGTTTATTATCCCCTTTTCCTTTATGTGATATAAACAAAATATCATCGAATTAGGCAATATTTTGCTGTTTTCCACGTTTTTGTGAATATTCAGTTTATTGTTATTAATTCATTAAATATACGATAAAAATGATGCAAACACATAATTGATTAGATAATATCCTTAAATACTTCATTTTCAATCAACTATTTGTTCTAGTTAAAATCCTGAGTAAGATATTGAAAAGGAGAGAAGTTCGGTTTTTATTGCATATATCGACGTTTCAGCAGGAATAGAGCGGTTTTACGTGTACATCTTCCATCGGTAATATAAACGGAAAATCAGGAACATTTTAGTTAATTCTAATGAAACACATTGATTTTTATCATTTGTATTGGAAGCAACATTGCCAAATGTCTTTTCTTGGATCTAAATAATACGAAACCTCGCTTCATGATTCGAAGTTAAAATCCTCAAATTTGGTATAATAGTGACTTTTCACGTTTTTCATTTAGTTTGATATTACGTAAATATATTCATTTTTACAAATATTTCGATATTATTTCATGTAGTATCACGGTATGTGATTTGGCCTACAAATCTCAGATTTTCGCATAATACTGCATTTTAAGCAAGTTTTCTTGCATTTTGTTTCGTACTAGAAATCATCGAATTTAGTAATATTTTGACGTTTATCATCCCCCTTTTCCGTTATGTGATATAAACAAAATATCATCGAATTAGGCAATATTTCGCTGTTTTTCCACGTTTTTGTGAATTTTCAGTTTATTGCTATTAGTTCATTAAATATACGATAAAAATGATGCAAACACATAATTGATTAGAAATTAACCTTAAACACTTCATTTTCAATCAACTATTTGTTTCTCGTTAAAATACTGAGTAAGATATTGGAAAGGGGAGAAGTTCTGTTTTTATTGCATATATCGACGTTTCAGCCTGATTAGAGCGGTTTTACATGTTCATCTTCCATCGGTAATATAAACGGAAAATCAGGAACATTTTAGTTAATTCCAATGAAAACACATTGATTTTTATCATTTGTATTTGAAACAACAGTGTCATATGTCTTTTCTTGGATCTAAATAATACGAAACCTCGCTCAATGATTTGAAGTTAAAATCCTTAAATATGGTAATATAGTTACTTTTTTCACGTTATTCATGTAGTGTGATTTTACGTATATATATTCGTTTTTACCAATATTTCGATACTACTTCATGTTTTCTCACAATATGTGATTTGGCCTTCAAATCTCAGAATTTCACAAATTTTGCATTTTTAAGCAAGTTTTCTTGCATTTTGTTTTGTACTAAAAATCATCGAATTTATCAATATTTTGAAATTTATCATCCCCTTTTCCTTTATGTGATATAAACAAAATATTATCGAATTCGGCAATATTTTGCCGTTTTTCCACGTTTTTGTGAATTTTCAGTTTATTGTTATTAATTCATGAAATATACGATAAAAATTATGCAAACACATAATTGATCAGAAAATAACCTTAAATACTTCATTTTCAATCATCTATTTGTTATTCGTTAAAATACTGAGTAAGATATTGAAAAGGGGAGAAGTTCTGTTTTTATTGCATATATCGACGTTTCAGCCGGATTTTAACGGTTTTACGTGTACATCTTCCGTCGGTAATATAAACCGAAAATCAGGAGCATTTTAGGTAATTTTAATGAAAACACATTGATTTTTATCATTTGTATTGGAAGCAACGTCTTTATACGTCTTTTCTAGGGTCTAAAAAACACGAAACCTCGCTTTATGATTCGAAGTTAAAATCCTCAAATTTGGCATAATAATGACTTTTTCTCACGTTTTTCATGTAGTTTGATATTATGTAAATATATTCATTTTTACGAATATTTCGATACTATTTCATGTAGTATCACGATATATGATTTGGCCTTCAAATCTCAGATTTTCGCATAATATTGCATTTTAAGCAAGTTTTCTTGCATTTTGTTTCGTACTAAAAATCATCGAATTCAGCAATATTTTGACGTTTATCATCCCCTTTTCATTTATGTGATATAAACAAAATATCATCGAATTAGGCAATATTTTGCTCTTTTTCCACGTTTTTGTGAATTTTCAGTTTATTGGTAATAATTCAATAAATATACGATAAAAATGATGCAAACACATAATTGATTAGATAATATCCTTAAATACTTCATTTTCAATCACCTTTTTGTTTCGCGTTAAAATCCTGAGTAAGATATTGAAAAGGAGAGAAGTTCGGTTTTCATTGCATATATCGACGTTTCAGCAGGAATAGAGCGGTTTTACGTGTACATCTTCCATCGGTAATATAAACGGAAAATCAGGAACATTTTAGTTAATTCAAATGAAACACATTGATTTTTATCATTTGTATTGGAAACAATATTGTCAAATGTCTTTTCTTGGATCTAAATAATACGAAACCTCGCTTTATGATTCGATGTTAAAATCCTCAAATTTGGTATAATAGTGACTTTTTCACGTTTTTAATGAAATTTGATATTACGTAAAGATATTCGTTTTTACCAATATTTCGATACTATTTCATGTAGTATCACGATATGTGATTTGGCCTTCAAATCTCAGAATTTCGCAAATTTTGCATTTTTAAGCAAGTTTTCTTACATTTTGTTTTGTACCAAAAATCATCGAATTTAGCAATATTTTGACCTTTATCATCCCCTTTTTCTTTATGTGATTTAAACAAAATATCGAATTAGGCAATATTTTGCCGTTTTTCCACGTTTTTGTGAATTTTCAGTTAATTGTTATTAATTCATGAAATATACGATAAAAATTATGCAAACACATAATTGATCAGAAAATAACCTTAAATACTTCATTTTCAATCATCTATTTGTTTCCCGTTAAAATACAGAGTAAGATATTGAAAAGGGGAGAAGTTCTGTTTTTATTGCATATATCGACGTTTCAGCCGGATTAGAACGGTTTTACGTGCACATCTTCCATCGGTAATATAAACCGAAAATCAGGAACATTTTAGTTAATTTTAATGAAAACATTTTGATTTTTATCATTTGTATTTGAAGCAACATCTTTATACGTCTTTTTTTAGGGTCTAAAAAATAACGAAACGTCGCTTTATGATTCGAAGTTAAAATCGTCAAATTTGGCATAACGGTTTTATACCTGTGTACGGGATTTTTTCACGTTTTTCATGTAGTTTGATATTTCGTAAATATATTCGTTTTTACCAATATTTCGATAATATTTCATGTAGTATCACGATATGTGATTTGGCCTTCAAATCTCAGATTTTCGCATAATATTGCATTTTAAGCAAGTTTTCTTGTATTTTGTTTCGTACTAAAAATCATCGAATTCAGCAATATTTTGACGTTTATCATCCCCTTTTCATTTATGTGATATAAACAAAATATTATCGAATTAGGCAATATTTTGCTGTTTTTCCACGTTTTTGTGAATATTCAGTTTATTGTTATTAATTCATTAAATATACGATAAAAATAATGCAAACACATAATTGATTAGATAATATCCTTAAATACTTCATTTTCAGTCAACTATTTGTTTCTCGTTAAATACCTGAGTAAGATATTGAAAAGGAGAGAAGTTCGGTTTTTATTGCATATATCGAAGTTTCAGCCGGAATAGAGCGGTTTTACGTGTACATCTTCCATCAGTAATATAAACGGAAAATCAGGAACATTTTAGTTAATTCTAATGAAACACTGATTTTTATCATTTGTATTGGAAACAATATTGTCAAATGTCTTTTCTTGGATCTAAATAATACGAAACCTCGCTCTATGATTCGATGTTAAAATCCTCAAATTTGGTATAATAGTTACTTTTTCACATTTTTCATGAAGTTTGATATTACGTAAATATATTCGTTTTTACCAATATTTCGATACTATTTCATGTAGTATCACGATATGTGATTTGGCCTTCAAATCTCAGAATTTGGCAAATTTTGCATTTTTAAGCAAGTTTTCTTACATTTTGTTTTGTACTAAAAATCATCGAATTTAGCAATATTTTGACCTTTATTATCCCCTTTTTCTTTATGTGATTTAAACAAAATATCATCGAATTAGGCAATATTTTGCCGTTTTTCCACGTTTTTGTGAATTTTCAGCTTATTATTATTAATTCATGAAATATACGATAAAAATTATGCAAACCCATAATTGATCAGAAAATAACCTTAAATACTTCATTTTCAATCATCTATTTGTTTCTCGGTAAAATACTGAGTAAGATATTGAAAAGGGGAGAAGTTCTGTTTTTATTGCATATATCGACGTTTCAGCCGGATTAGAACGGTTTTACGTGTACATCTTCCATCGGTAATATAACCCGAAAATCAGGAACATTTTAGTTAATTTTAATGAAAACACATTGATTTTTATCATTTGTATTGGAAGCAACATCTTTATACGTCTTTTCTAGGGTCTAAAAAAAACGAAACCTCGCTTTATGATTCGAAGTTAAAATCCTCAAATTTGGCATAATAATGACTTTTTCACGTTTTTCATGTAGTTTGATATTACGTAAATATATTCATTTTACCCATATTTCGATACTATTTCATGTAGTATCACGATATGTGATTTGGCCTTCAAATCTCAGATTTTCGCATAATATTGCATTTTAGGCAAGTTTTCTTGCATTTTGTTTCGTACTAAAAATCATCGAATTCAGCAATATTTTGACGTTTATCATCCCCTTTTCATTTATGTGATATAAACAAAATATCATCGAATTAGGCAATATTTTGCTCTTTTTCCACGTTTTTGTGAATTTTCAGTTTATTGGTAATTATTCAATAAATATACGATAAAAATGATGCAAACACATAATTGATTAGATAATATCCTTAAATACTTCATTTTCAATCACCTTTTTGTTTCGCGTTAAAATCCTGAGTAAGATATTGAAAAGGAGAGAAGTTCGGTTTTCATTGCATATATCGACGTTTCAGCAGGAATAGAGCGGTTTTACGTGTACATCTTCCATCGGTAATATAAACGGAAAATCAGGAACATTTTAGTTAATTCAAATGAAACACATTGATTTTTATCATTTGTATTGGAAACAATATTGTCAAATGTCTTTTCTTGGATCTAAATAATACGAAACCTCGCTTTATGATTCGATGTTAAAATCCTCAAATTTGGTATAATAGTGACTTTTTCACGTTTTTCATGAAGTTTGATATTACGTAAATATATTCGTTTTTACCAATATTTCGATACTATTTCATGTAGTATCACGATATGTGATTTGGCCTTCAAATCTCAGAATTTCGCAAATTTTGCATTTTTAAGCAAGTTTTCTTACATTTTGTTTTGTACCAAAAATCATCGAATTTAGCAATATTTTGATCTTTATCATCCCCCTTTTTCTTTATGTGATTTAAACAAAATATCGAATTAGGCAATATTTTGCCGTTTTTCCACGTTTATGTGAATTTTCAGTTTATTGTTATTAATTCATGAAATATACGATAAAAATGATGCAAACACATAATTGATCAGAAAATAACCTTAAATACTTCATTTTCAATCATCTATTTGTTTCCCGTTAAAATACAGAGTAAGATATTGAAAAGGGGAGAAGTTCTGTTTTTATTGCATATATCGACGTTTCAGCCGGATTAGAACGGTTTTACGTTCACATCTTCCATCGGTAATATAAACCGAAAATCAGGAACATTTTAGTTAATTTTAATGAAAACACATTGATTTTTATCATTTGTATTTGAAGCAACATCTTTATACGTCTTTTTTTAGGGTCTAAAAAATAACGAAACGTCGCTTTATGATTGGAAGTTAAAATCGTCAAATTTGGCATAACGGTTTTATACCTGTGTACGGGATTTTTTCACGTTTTTCATGTAGTTTGATATTTCGTAAATATATTCGTTTTTACCAATATTTCGATAATATTTCATGTAGTATCACGATTTGTGATTTGGCCTTCACATCTCAGATTTTCGCATAATATTGCATTTTAAGCAAGTTTTCTTGTATTTTGTTTCGTACTAAAATCATCGAATTCAGCAATATTTTGACGTTTATCATACCCTTTTCATTTATGTGATATAAACAAAATATTATCGAATTAGGCAATATTTTGTTGTTTTTCCACGTTTTTGTGAATATTCAGTTTATTGTTATTAATTCATTAAATATACGATAAAAATGATGCAAACACATAATTGATTAGATAATATCCTTAAATACTTCATTTTCAGTCAACTATTTGTTTCTCGTTAAATACCTGAGTAAGATATTGAAAAGGAGAGAAGTTCGGTTTTTATTGCATATATCGAAGTTTCAGCCGGAATAGAGCGGTTTTACGTGTACATCTTCCATCGGTAATATAAACGGAAAATCAGGAACATTTTAGTTAATTCTAATGAAACACATTGATTTTTATCATTTGTATTGGAAACAATATTGTCAAATGTCTTTTCTTGGATCTAAATAATACGAAACCTCGCTTTATGATTCGATGTTAAAATCCTCAAATTTGGTATAATAGTTACTTTTTCACATTTTTCATGAAGTTTGATATTACGTAAATATATTCGTTTTTACCAATATTTCGATACTATTTCATGTAGAATCACGATATGTGATTTGGCCTTCAAATCTCAGAATTTGGCAAATTTTGCATTTTTAAGCAAGTTTTCTTACATTTTGTTTTGTACTAAAAATCATCGAATTTAGCAATATTTTGACCTTTATTATCCCCTTTTTCTTTATGTGATTTAAACAAAATATCATCGAATTAGGCAATATTTTGCCGTTTTTCCACGTTTTTGTGAATTTTCAGTTTATTATTATTAATTCATGAAATATACGATAAAAATTATGCAAACCCATAATTGATCAGAAAATAACCTTAAATACTTCATTTTCAATCATCTATTTGTTTCTCGGTAAAATACTGAGTAAGATATTGAAAAGGGGAGAAGTTCTGTTTTTATTGCATATATCGACGTTTCAGCCGGATTAGAACGGTTTTACGTGTACATCTTCCATCGGTAATATAACCCGAAAATCAGGAACATTTTAGTTAATTTTAATGAAAACACATTGATTTTTATAATTTGTATTGGAAGCAACATCTTTATACGTCTTTTCTAGGGTCTAAAAAAAACGAAACCTCGCTTTATGATTCGAAGTTAAAACCCTCAAATTTGGCATAATAATGACTTTTTCACGTTTTTCATGTAGTTTGATATTACGTAAATATATTCATTATACCCATATTTCGATACTATTTCATGTAGTATCACGATATGTGATTTGGCCTTCATATCTCAGATTTTCGCATAATATTGCATTTTAGGCAAGTTTTCTTGCATTTGGTTTCGTACTAAAAATCATTGAATTCAGCAATAGTTTGACGTTTATTATCCCCTTTTCCTTTATGTGATATAAACAAAATATCATCGAATTAGGCAATATTTTGCTGTTTTCCACGTTTTTGTGAATTTTCAGTTAATTGTTATTAATTCATGAAATATACGATAAAAATTATGCAAACACATAATTGATCAGAAAATAACCTTAAATACTTCATTTTCAATCATCTATTTGTTTCCCGTTAAAATACAGAGTAAGATATTGAAAAGGGGAGAAGTTCTGTTTTTATTGCATATATCGACGTTTCAGCCGGATTAGAACGGTTTTACGTGCATATCTTCCATCGGTAATATAAACCGAAAATCAGGAACATTTTAGTTAATTTTAATGAAAACACATTGATTTTTATCATTTGTATTTGAAGCAACATCTTTATACGTCTTTTTTTAGGGTCTAAAAAATAACGAAACGTTGCTTTATGATTCGAAGTTAAAATCGTCAAATTTGGCATAACGGTTTTATACCTGTGTACGGGATTTTTTCACGTTTTTCATGTAGTTTGATATTTCGTAAATATATTCGTTTTTACCAATATTTCGATACTATTTCATGTAGTATCACGATATGTGATTTGGCCTTCAAATCTCAGATTTTCGCATAATATTGCATTTTAAGCAAGTTTTCTTGCATTTTGTTTCGTACTAAAAATCATCGAATTCAGCAATATTTTGACGTTTATCATCCCCTTTTCATTTATGTGATATAAACAAAATATCATCGAATTAGGCAATATTTTGCTCTTTTTCCACGTTTTTGTGAATTTTCAGTTTATTGGTAATAATTCAATAAATATACGATAAAAATGATGCAAACACATAATTGATTAGATAATATCCTTAAATACTTCATTTTCAATCACCTTTTTATTTCGCGTTAAAATCCTGAGTAAGATATTGAAAAGGAGAGAAGTTCGGTTTTCATTGCATATATCGACGTTTCAGCAGGAATAGAGCGGTTTTACGTGTACATCTTCCATCGGTAATATAAACGGAAAATCAGGAACATTTTAGTTAATTCAAATGAAACACATTGATTTTTATCATTTGTATTGGAAACAATATTGTCAAATGTCTTTTCTTGGATCTAAATAATACGAAACCTCGCTTTATGATTCGATGTTAAAATCCTCAAATTTGGTATAATAGTGACTTTTTCACGTTTTTCATGAAGTTTGATATTACGTAAATATATTCGTTTTTACCAATATTTCGATACTATTTCATGTAGTATCACGATATGTGATTTGGCCTTCAAATCTCAGATTTTCGCATAATATTGCATTTTAGGCAAGTTTTCTTGCATTTTGTTTCGTACTAAAAATCATCGAATTCAGCAATATTTTGACGTTTATCATCCCCTTTTCATTTATGTGATATAAACAAAATATCATCGAATTAGGCAATATTTTGCTCTTTTTCCACGTTTTTGTGAATTTTCAGTTTATTGGTAATTATTCAATAAATATACGATAAAAATGATGCAAACACATAATTGATTAGATAATATCCTTAAATACTTCATTTTCAATCACCTTTTTGTTTCGCGTTAAAATCCTGAGTAAGATATTGAAAAGGAGAGAAGTTCGGTTTTCATTGCATATATCGACGTTTCAGGTGGAATAGAGCGGTTTTACGTGTACATCTTCAATCGGTAATATAAACGGAAAATCAGGAACATTTTAGTTAATTCAAATGAAACACATTGATTTTTATCATTTGTATTGGAAACAATATTGTCAAATGTCTTTTCTTGGATCTAAATAATACGAAACCTCGCTTTATGATTCGATGTTAAAATCCTCAAATTTGGTATAATAGTGACTTTTTCACGTTTTTCATGAAGTTTGATATTACGTAAATATATTCGTTTTTACCAATATTTCGATACTATTTCATGTAGTATCACGATATGTGATTTGGCCTTCAAATCTCAGAATTTCGCAAATTTTGCATTTTTAAGCAAGTTTTCTTACATTTTGTTTTGTACCAAAAATCATCTAATTTAGCAATATTTTGATCTTTATCATCCCCCTTTTTCTTTATGTGATTTAAACAAAATATCGAATTAGGCAATATTTTGCCGTTTTTCCACGTTTATGTGAATTTTCAGTTTATTGTTATTAATTCATGAAATATACGATAAAAATGATGCAAACACATAATTGATCAGAAAATAACCTTAAATACTTCATTTTCAATCATCTATTTGTTTCCCGTTAAAATACAGAGTAAGATATTGAAAAGGGGAGAAGTTCTGTTTTTATTGCATATATCGACGTTTCAGCCGGATTAGAACGGTTTTACGTTCACATCTTCCATCGGTAATATAAACCGAAAATCAGGAACATTTTAGTTAATTTTAATGAAAACACATTGATTTTTATCATTTGTATTTGAAGCAACATCTTTATACGTCTTTTTTTAGGGTCTAAAAAATAACGAAACGTCGCTCTATGATTGGAAGTTAAAATCGTCAAATTTGGCATAACGGTTTTATACCTGTGTACGGGATTTTTTCACGTTTTTCATGTAGTTTGATATTTCGTAAATATATTCGTTTTTACCAATATTTCGATAATATTTCATGTAGTATCACGATATGTGATTTGGCCTTCAAATCTCAGATTTTCGCATAATATTGCATTTTAAGCAAGTTTTCTTGTATTTTGTTTCGTACTAAAAATCATCGAATTCAGCAATATTTTGACGTTTATCATCCCCTTTTCATTTATGTGATATAAACAAAATATTATCGAATTAGGCAATATTTTGCTGTTTTTCCACGTTTTTGTGAATATTCAGTTTATTGTTATTAATTCATTAAATATACGATAAAAATAATGCAAACACATAATTGATTAGATAATATCCTTAAATACTTCATTTTCAGTCAACTATTTGTTTCTCGTTAAATACCTGAGTAAGATATTGAAAAGGAGAGAAGTTCGGTTTTTATTGCATATATCGAAGTTTCAGCCGGAATAGAGCGGTTTTACGTGTACATCTTCCATCGGTAATATAAACGGAAAATCAGGAACATTTTAGTTAATTCTAATGAAACACATTGATTTTTATCATTTGTATTGGAAACAATATTGTCAAATGTCTTTTCTTGGATCTAAATAATACGAAACCTCGCTCTATGATTCGATGTTAAAATCCTCAAATTTGGTATAATAGTTACTTTTTCACATTTTTCATGAAGTTTGATATTACGTAAATATATTCGTTTTTACCAATATTTCGATACTATTTCATGTAGTATCACGATATGTGATTTGGCCTTCAAATCTCAGAATTTGGCAAATTTTGCATTTTTAAGCAAGTTTTCTTACATTTTGTTTTGTACTAAAAATCATCGAATTTAGCAATATTTTGACCTTTATTATCCCCTTTTTCTTTATGTGATTTAAACAAAATATCATCGAATTAGGCAATATTTTGCCGTTTTTCCACGTTTTTGTGAATATTCAGCTTATTATTATTAATTCATGAAATATACGATAAAAATTATGCAAACCCATAATTGATCAGAAAATAACCTTAAATACTTCATTTTCAATCATCTATTTGTTTCTCGGTAAAATACTGAGTAAGATATTGAAAAGGGGAGAAGTTCTGTTTTTATTGCATATATCGACGTTTCAGCCGGATTAGAACGGTTTTACGTGTACATCTTCCATCGGTAATATAACCCGAAAATCAGGAACATTTTAGTTAATTTTAATGAAAACACATTGATTTTTATCATTTGTATTGGAAGCAACATCTTTATACGTCTTTTCTAGGGTCTAAAAAAAACGAAACCTCGCTTTATGATTCGAAGTTAAAATCCTCAAATTTGGCATAATAATGACTTTTTCACGTTTTTCATGTAGTTTGATATTACGTAAATATATTCATTTTACCCATATTTCGATACTATTTCATGTAGTATCACGATATGTGATTTGGCCTTCAAATCTCAGATTTTCGCATAATATTGCATTTTAGGCAAGTTTTCTTGCATTTTGTTTCGTACTAAAAATCATCGAATTCAGCAATATTTTGACGTTTATCATCCCCTTTTCATTTATGTGATATAAACAAAATATCATCGAATTAGGCAATATTTTGCTCTTTTTCCACGTTTTTGTGAATTTTCAGTTTATTGGTAATTATTCAATAAATATACGATAAAAATGATGCAAACACATAATTGATTAGATAATATCCTTAAATACTTCATTTTCAATCACCTTTTTGTTTCGCGTTAAAATCCTGAGTAAGATATTGAAAAGGAGAGAAGTTCGGTTTTCATTGCATATATCGACGTTTCAGGTGGAATAGAGCGGTTTTACGTGTACATCTTCCATCGGTAATATAAACGGAAAATCAGGAACATTTTAGTTAATTCAAATGAAACACATTGATTTTTATCATTTGTATTGGAAACAATATTGTCAAATGTCTTTTCTTGGATCTAAATAATACGAAACCTCGCTTTATGATTCGATGTTAAAATCCTCAAATTTGGTATAATAGTGACTTTTTCACGTTTTTCATGAAGTTTGATATTACGTAAATATATTCGTTTTTACCAATATTTCGATACTATTTCATGTAGTATCACGATATGTGATTTGGCCTTCAAATCTCAGAATTTCGCAAATTTTGCATTTTTAAGCAAGTTTTCTTACATTTTGTTTTGTACCAAAAATCATCGAATTTAGCAATATTTTGATCTTTATCATCCCCCTTTTTCTTTATGTGATTTAAACAAAATATCGAATTAGGCAATATTTTGCCGTTTTTCCACGTTTATGTGAATTTTCAGTTTATTGTTATTAATTCATGAAATATACGATAAAAATGATGCAAACACATAATTGATCAGAAAATAACCTTAAATACTTCATTTTCAATCATCTATTTGTTTCCCGTTAAAATACAGAGTAAGATATTGAAAAGGGGAGAAGTTCTGTTTTTATTGCATATATCGACGTTTCAGCCGGATTAGAACGGTTTTACGTTCACATCTTCCATCGGTAATATAAACCGAAAATCAGGAACATTTTAGTTAATTTTAATGAAAACACATTGATTTTTATCATTTGTATTTGAAGCAACATCTTTATACGTCTTTTTTTAGGGTCTAAAAAATAACGAAACGTCGCTTTATGATTGGAAGTTAAAATCGTCAAATTTGGCATAACGGTTTTATACCTGTGTACGGGATTTTTTCACGTTTTTCATGTAGTTTGATATTTCGTAAATATATTCGTTTTTACCAATATTTCGATAATATTTCATGTAGTATCACGATATGTGATTTGGCCTTCAAATCTCAGATTTTCGCATAATATTGCATTTTAAGCAAGTTTTCTTGTATTTTGTTTCGTACTAAAAATCATCGAATTCAGCAATATTTTGACGTTTATCATCCCCTTTTCATTTATGTGATATAAACAAAATATTATCGAATTAGGCAATATTTTGCTGTTTTTCCACGTTTTTGTGAATATTCAGTTTATTGTTATTAATTCATTAAATATACGATAAAAATAATGCAAACACATAATTGATTAGATAATATCCTTAAATACTTCATTTTCAGTCAACTATTTGTTTCTCGTTAAATACCTGAGTAAGATATTGAAAAGGAGAGAAGTTCGGTTTTTATTGCATATATCGAAGTTTCAGCCGGAATAGAGCGGTTTTACGTATACATCTTCCATCGGTAATATAAACGGAAAATCAGGAACATTTTAGTTAATTCTAATGAAACACATTGATTTTTATCATTTGTATTGGAAACAATATTGTCAAATGTCTTTTCTTGGATCTAAATAATACGAAACCTCGCTCTATGATTCGATGTTAAAATCCTCAAATTTGGTATAATAGTTACTTTTTCACATTTTTCATGAAGTTTGATATTACGTAAATATATTCGTTTTTACCAATATTTCGATACTTTTTCATGTAGTATCACGATATGTGATTTGGCCTTCAAATCTCAGAATTTGGCAAATTTTGCATTTTTAAGCAAGTTTTCTTACATTTTGTTTTGTACTAAAAATCATCGAATTTAGCAATATTTTGACCTTTATTATCCCCTTTTTCTTTATGTGATTTAAACAAAATATCATCGAATTAGGCAATATTTTGCCGTTTTTCCACGTTTTTGTGAATTTTCAGCTTATTATTATTAATTCATGAAATATTCGATAAAAATTATGCAAACCCATAATTGATCAGAAAATAACCTTAAATACTTCATTTTCAATCATCTATTTGTTTCTCGGTAAAATACTGAGTAAGATATTGAAAAGGGGAGAAGTTCTGTTTTTATTGCATATATCGACGTTTCAGCCGGATTAGAACGGTTTTACGTGTACATCTTCCATCGGTAATATAACCCGAAAATCAGGAACATTTTAGTTAATTTTAATGAAAACACATTGATTTTTATCATTTGTATTGGAAGCAACATCTTTATACGTCTTTTCTAGGGTCTAAAAAAAACGAAACCTCGCTTTATGATTCGAAGTTAAAATCCTCAAATTTGGCATAATAATGACTTTTTCACGTTTTTCATGTAGTTTGATATTACGTAAATATATTCATTTTACCCATATTTCGATACTATTTCATGTAGTATCACGATATGTGATTTGGCCTTCAAATCTCAGATTTTCGCATAATATTGCATTTTAGGCAAGTTTTCTTGCATTTTGTTTCGTACTAAAAATCATCGAATTCAGCAATATTTTGACGTTTATCATCCCCTTTTCATTTATGTGATATAAACAAAATATCATCGAATTAGGCAATATTTTGCTCTTTTTCCACGTTTTTGTGAATTTTCAGTTTATTGGTAATTATTCAATAAATATACGATAAAAATGATGCAAACACATAATTGATTAGATAATATCCTTAAATACTTCATTTTCAATCACCTTTTTGTTTCGCGTTAAAATCCTGAGTAAGATATTGAAAAGGAGAGAAGTTCGGTTTTCATTGCATATATCGACGTTTCAGCAGGAATAGAGCGGTTTTACGTGTACATCTTCCATCGGTAATATAAACGGAAAATCAGGAACATTTTAGTTAATTCAAATGAAACACATTGATTTTTATCATTTGTATTGGAAACAATATTGTCAAATGTCTTTTCTTGGATCTAAATAATACGAAACCTCGCTTTATGATTCGATGTTAAAATCCTCAAATTTGGTATAATAGTGACTTTTTCACGTTTTTCATGAAGTTTGATATTACGTAAATATATTCGTTTTTACCAATATTTCGATACTATTTCATGTAGTATCACGATATGTGATTTGGCCTTCAAATCTCAGAATTTCGCAAATTTTGCATTTTTAAGCAAGTTTTCTTACATTTTGTTTTGTACCAAAAATCATCGAATTTAGCAATATTTTGATCTTTATCATCCCCCTTTTTCTTTATGTGATTTAAACAAAATATCGAATTAGGCAATATTTTGCCGTTTTTCCACGTTTATGTGAATTTTCAGTTTATTGTTATTAATTCATGAAATATACGATAAAAATGATGCAAACACATAATTGATCAGAAAATAACCTTAAATACTTCATTTTCAATCATCTATTTGTTTCCCGTTAAAATACAGAGTAAGATATTGAAAAGGGGAGAAGTTCTGTTTTTATTGCATATATCGACGTTTCAGCCGGATTAGAACGGTTTTACGTTCACATCTTCCATCGGTAATATAACCGAAAATCAGGAACATTTTAGTTAATTTTAATGAAAACACATTGATTTTTATCATTTGTATTTGAAGCAACATCTTTATACGTCTTTTTTTAGGGTCTAAAAAATAACGAAACGTCGCTTTATGATTGGAAGTTAAAATCGTCAAATTTGGCATAACGGTTTTATACCTGTGTACGGGATTTTTTCACGTTTTTCATGTAGTTTGATATTTCGTAAATATATTCGTTTTTACCAATATTTCGATAATATTTCATGTAGTATCACGATTTGTGATTTGGCCTTCACATCTCAGATTTTCGCATAATATTGCATTTTAAGCAAGTTTTCTTGTATTTTGTTTCGTACTAAAATCATCGAATTCAGCAATATTTTGACGTTTATCATACCCTTTTCATTTATGTGATATAAACAAAATATTATCGAATTAGGCAATATTTTGTTGTTTTTCCACGTTTTTGTGAATATTCAGTTTATTGTTATTAATTCATTAAATATACGATAAAAATGATGCAAACACATAATTGATTAGATAATATCCTTAAATACTTCATTTTCAGTCAACTATTTGTTTCTCGTTAAATACCTGAGTAAGATATTGAAAAGGAGAGAAGTTCGGTTTTTATTGCATATATCGAAGTTTCAGCCGGAATAGAGCGGTTTTACGTGTACATCTTCCATCGGTAATATAAACGGAAAATCAGGAACATTTTAGTTAATTCTAATGAAACACATTGATTTTTATCATTTGTATTGGAAACAATATTGTCAAATGTCTTTTCTTGGATCTAAATAATACGAAACCTCGCTTTATGATTCGATGTTAAAATCCTCAAATTTGGTATAATAGTTACTTTTTCACATTTTTCATGAAGTTTGATATTACGTAAATATATTCGTTTTTACCAATATTTCGATACTATTTCATGTAGAATCACGATATGTGATTTGGCCTTCAAATCTCAGAATTTGGCAAATTTTGCATTTTTAAGCAAGTTTTCTTACATTTTGTTTTGTACTAAAAATCATCGAATTTAGCAATATTTTGACCTTTATTATCCCCTTTTTCTTTATGTGATTTAAACAAAATATCATCGAATTAGGCAATATTTTGCCGTTTTTCCACGTTTTTGTGAATTTTCAGTTTATTATTATTAATTCATGAAATATACGATAAAAATTATGCAAACCCATAATTGATCAGAAAATAACCTTAAATACTTCATTTTCAATCATCTATTTGTTTCTCGGTAAAATACTGAGTAAGATATTGAAAAGGGGAGAAGTTCTGTTTTTATTGCATATATCGACGTTTCAGCCGGATTAGAACGGTTTTACGTGTACATCTTCCATCGGTAATATAACCCGAAAATCAGGAACATTTTAGTTAATTTTAATGAAAACACATTGATTTTTATAATTTGTATTGGAAGCAACATCTTTATACGTCTTTTCTAGGGTCTAAAAAAAACGAAACCTCGCTTTATGATTCGAAGTTAAAACCCTCAAATTTGGCATAATAATGACTTTTTCACGTTTTTCATGTAGTTTGATATTACGTAAATATATTCATTATACCCATATTTCGATACTATTTCATGTAGTATCACGATATGTGATTTGGCCTTCATATCTCAGATTTTCGCATAATATTGCATTTTAGGCAAGTTTTCTTGCATTTGGTTTCGTACTAAAAATCATTGAATTCAGCAATAGTTTGACGTTTATTATCCCCTTTTCCTTTATGTGATATAAACAAAATATCATCGAATTAGGCAATATTTTGCTGTTTTCCACGTTTTTGTGAATTTTCAGTTAATTGTTATTAATTCATGAAATATACGATAAAAATTATGCAAACACATAATTGATCAGAAAATAACCTTAAATACTTCATTTTCAATCATCTATTTGTTTCCCGTTAAAATACAGAGTAAGATATTGAAAAGGGGAGAAGTTCTGTTTTTATTGCATATATCGACGTTTCAGCCGGATTAGAACGGTTTTACGTGCATATCTTCCATCGGTAATATAAACCGAAAATCAGGAACATTTTAGTTAATTTTAATGAAAACACATTGATTTTTATCATTTGTATTTGAAGCAACATCTTTATACGTCTTTTTTTAGGGTCTAAAAAATAACGAAACGTTGCTTTATGATTCGAAGTTAAAATCGTCAAATTTGGCATAACGGTTTTATACCTGTGTACGGGATTTTTTCACGTTTTTCATGTAGTTTGATATTTCGTAAATATATTCGTTTTTACCAATATTTCGATACTATTTCATGTAGTATCACGATATGTGATTTGGCCTTCAAATCTCAGATTTTCGCATAATATTGCATTTTAAGCAAGTTTTCTTGCATTTTGTTTCGTACTAAAAATCATCGAATTCAGCAATATTTTGACGTTTATCATCCCCTTTTCATTTATGTGATATAAACAAAATATCATCGAATTAGGCAATATTTTGCTCTTTTTCCACGTTTTTGTGAATTTTCAGTTTATTGGTAATAATTCAATAAATATACGATAAAAATGATGCAAACACATAATTGATTAGATAATATCCTTAAATACTTCATTTTCAATCACCTTTTTATTTCGCGTTAAAATCCTGAGTAAGATATTGAAAAGGAGAGAAGTTCGGTTTTCATTGCATATATCGACGTTTCAGCAGGAATAGAGCGGTTTTACGTGTACATCTTCCATCGGTAATATAAACGGAAAATCAGGAACATTTTAGTTAATTCAAATGAAACACATTGATTTTTATCATTTGTATTGGAAACAATATTGTCAAATGTCTTTTCTTGGATCTAAATAATACGAAACCTCGCTTTATGATTCGATGTTAAAATCCTCAAATTTGGTATAATAGTGACTTTTTCACGTTTTTCATGAAGTTTGATATTACGTAAATATATTCGTTTTTACCAATATTTCGATACTATTTCATGTAGTATCACGATATGTGATTTGGCCTTCAAATCTCAGAATTTCGCAAATTTTGCATTTTTTAACAAATTTTCTTACATTTTGTTTTGTACCAAAAATCATCGAATTTAGCAATATTTTGACCTTTATCATCCCCTTTTTCTTTATGTGATTTAAACAAAATATCGAATTAGGCAATATTTTGCCGTTTTTCCACGTTTTTGTGAATTTTCAGTTAATTGTTATTAATTCATGAAATATACGATAAAAATTATGCAAACACATAATTGATCAGAAAATAACCTTAAATACATCATTTTCAATCATCTATTTGTTTCCCGTTAAAATACAGAGTAAGATATTGAAAAGGGGAGAAGTTCTGTTTTTATTGCATATATCGACGTTTCAGCCGGATTAGAACGGTTTTACGTGCACATCTTCCATCGGTAATATAAACCGAAAATCAGGAACATTTTAGTTAATTTTAATGAAAACACATTGATTTTTATCATTTGTATTTGAAGCAACATCTTTATACGTCTTTTTTTAGGGTCTAAAAAATAACGAAACGTCGCTTTATGATTGGAAGTTAAAATCGTCAAATTTGGCATAACGGTTTTATACCTGTGTACGGGATTTTTTCACGTTTTTCATGTAGTTTGATATTTCGTAAATATATTCGTTTTTACCAATATTTCGATAATATTTCATGTAGTATCACGATATGTGATTTGGCCTTCAAATCTCAGATTTTCGCATAATATTGCATTTTAAGCAAGTTTTCTTGTATTTTGTTTCGTACTAAAAATCATCGAATTCAGCAATATTTTGACGTTTATCATCCCCTTTTCATTTATGTGATATAAACAAAATATTATCGAATTAGGCAATATTTTGCTGTTTTTCCACGTTTTTGTGAATATTCAGTTTATTGTTATTAATTCATTAAATATACGATAAAAATAATGCAAACACATAATTGATTAGATAATATCCTTAAATACTTCATTTTCAGTCAACTATTTGTTTCTCGTTAAATACCTGAGTAAGATATTGAAAAGGAGAGAAGTTCGGTTTTTATTGCATATATCGAAGTTTCAGCCGGAATAGAGCGGTTTTACGTGTACATCTTCCATCGGTAATATAAACGGAAAATCAGGAACATTTTAGTTAATTCTAATGAAACACATTGATTTTTATCATTTGTATTGGAAACAATATTGTCAAATGTCTTTTCTTGGATCTAAATAATACGAAACCTCGCTCTATGATTCGATGTTAAAATCCTCAAATTTGGTATAATAGTTACTTTTTCACATTTTTCATGAAGTTTGATATTACGTAAATATATTCGTTTTTACCAATATTTCGATACTATTTCATGTAGTATCACGATATGTGATTTGGCCTTCAAATCTCAGAATTTGGCAAATTTTGCATTTTTAAGCAAGTTTTCTTACATTTTGTTTTGTACTAAAAATCATCGAATTTAGCAATATTTTGACCTTTATTATCCCCTTTTTCTTTATGTGATTTAAACAAAATATCATCGAATTAGGCAATATTTTGCCGTTTTTCCACGTTTTTGTGAATTTTCAGCTTATTATTATTAATTCATGAAATATACGATAAAAATTATGCAAACCCATAATTGATCAGAAAATAACCTTAAATACTTCATTTTCAATCATCTATTTGTTTCTCGGTAAAATACTGAGTAAGATATTGAAAAGGGGAGAAGTTCTGTTTTTATTGCATATATCGACGTTTCAGCCGGATTAGAACGGTTTTACGTGTACATCTTCCATCGGTAATATAACCCGAAAATCAGGAACATTTTAGTTAATTTTAATGAAAACACATTGATTTTTATCATTTGTATTGGAAGCAACATCTTTATACGTCTTTTCTAGGGTCTAAAAAAAACGAAACCTCGCTTTATGATTCGAAGTTAAAATCCTCAAATTTGGCATAATAATGACTTTTTCACGTTTTTCATGTAGTTTGATATTACGTAAATATATTCATTTTACCCATATTTCGATACTATTTCATGTAGTATCACGATATGTGATTTGGCCTTCAAATCTCAGATTTTCGCATAATATTGCATTTTAGGCAAGTTTTCTTGCATTTTGTTTCGTACTAAAAATCATCGAATTCAGCAATATTTTGACGTTTATCATCCCCTTTTCATTTATGTGATATAAACAAAATATCATCGAATTAGGCAATATTTTGCTCTTTTTCCACGTTTTTGTGAATTTTCAGTTTATTGGTAATTATTCAATAAATATACGATAAAAATGATGCAAACACATAATTGATTAGATAATATCCTTAAATACTTCATTTTCAATCACCTTTTTGTTTCGCGTTAAAATCCTGAGTAAGATATTGAAAAGGAGAGAAGTTCGGTTTTCATTGCATATATCGACGTTTCAGGTGGAATAGAGCGGTTTTACGTGTACATCTTCCATCGGTAATATAAACGGAAAATCAGGAACATTTTAGTTAATTCAAATGAAACACATTGATTTTTATCATTTGTATTGGAAACAATATTGTCAAATGTCTTTTCTTGGATCTAAATAATACGAAACCTCGCTTTATGATTCGATGTTAAAATCCTCAAATTTGGTATAATAGTGACTTTTTCACGTTTTTCATGAAGTTTGATATTACGTAAATATATTCGTTTTTACCAATATTTCGATACTATTTCATGTAGTATCACGATATGTGATTTGGCCTTCAAATCTCAGAATTTCGCAAATTTTGCATTTTTAAGCAAGTTTTCTTACATTTTGTTTTGTACCAAAAATCATCTAATTTAGCAATATTTTGATCTTTATCATCCCCCTTTTTCTTTATGTGATTTAAACAAAATATCGAATTAGGCAATATTTTGCCGTTTTTCCACGTTTATGTGAATTTTCAGTTTATTGTTATTAATTCATGAAATATACGATAAAAATGATGCAAACACATAATTGATCAGAAAATAACCTTAAATACTTCATTTTCAATCATCTATTTGTTTCCCGTTAAAATACAGAGTAAGATATTGAAAAGGGGAGAAGTTCTGTTTTTATTGCATATATCGACGTTTCAGCCGGATTAGAACGGTTTTACGTTCACATCTTCCATCGGTAATATAAACCGAAAATCAGGAACATTTTAGTTAATTTTAATGAAAACACATTGATTTTTATCATTTGTATTTGAAGCAACATCTTTATACGTCTTTTTTTAGGGTCTAAAAAATAACGAAACGTCGCTCTATGATTGGAAGTTAAAATCGTCAAATTTGGCATAACGGTTTTATACCTGTGTACGGGATTTTTTCACGTTTTTCATGTAGTTTGATATTTCGTAAATATATTCGTTTTTACCAATATTTCGATAATATTTCATGTAGTATCACGATATGTGATTTGGCCTTCAAATCTCAGATTTTCGCATAATATTGCATTTTAAGCAAGTTTTCTTGTATTTTGTTTCGTACTAAAAATCATCGAATTCAGCAATATTTTGACGTTTATCATCCCCTTTTCATTTATGTGATATAAACAAAATATTATCGAATTAGGCAATATTTTGCTGTTTTTCCACGTTTTTGTGAATATTCAGTTTATTGTTATTAATTCATTAAATATACGATAAAAATAATGCAAACACATAATTGATTAGATAATATCCTTAAATACTTCATTTTCAGTCAACTATTTGTTTCTCGTTAAATACCTGAGTAAGATATTGAAAAGGAGAGAAGTTCGGTTTTTATTGCATATATCGAAGTTTCAGCCGGAATAGAGCGGTTTTACGTGTACATCTTCCATCGGTAATATAAACGGAAAATCAGGAACATTTTAGTTAATTCTAATGAAACACATTGATTTTTATCATTTGTATTGGAAACAATATTGTCAAATGTCTTTTCTTGGATCTAAATAATACGAAACCTCGCTCTATGATTCGATGTTAAAATCCTCAAATTTGGTATAATAGTTACTTTTTCACATTTTTCATGAAGTTTGATATTACGTAAATATATTCGTTTTTACCAATATTTCGATACTATTTCATGTAGTATCACGATATGTGATTTGGCCTTCAAATCTCAGAATTTGGCAAATTTTGCATTTTTAAGCAAGTTTTCTTACATTTTGTTTTGTACTAAAAATCATCGAATTTAGCAATATTTTGACCTTTATTATCCCCTTTTTCTTTATGTGATTTAAACAAAATATCATCGAATTAGGCAATATTTTGCCGTTTTTCCACGTTTTTGTGAATATTCAGCTTATTATTATTAATTCATGAAATATACGATAAAAATTATGCAAACCCATAATTGATCAGAAAATAACATTAAATACTTCATTTTCAATCATCTATTTGTTTCTCGGTAAAATACTGAGTAAGATATTGAAAAGGGGAGAAGTTCTGTTTTTATTGCATATATCGACGTTTCAGCCGGATTAGAACGGTTTTACGTGTACATCTTCCATCGGTAATATAACCCGAAAATCAGGAACATTTTAGTTAATTTTAATGAAAACACATTGATTTTTATCATTTGTATTGGAAGCAACATCTTTATACGTCTTTTCTAGGGTCTAAAAAAAACGAAACCTCGCTTTATGATTCGAAGTTAAAATCCTCAAATTTGGCATAATAATGACTTTTTCACGTTTTTCATGTAGTTTGATATTACGTAAATATATTCATTTTACCCATATTTCGATACTATTTCATGTAGTATCACGATATGTGATTTGGCCTTCAAATCTCAGATTTTCGCATAATATTGCATTTTAGGCAAGTTTTCTTGCATTTTGTTTCGTACTAAAAATCATCGAATTCAGCAATATTTTGACGTTTATCATCCCCTTTTCATTTATGTGATATAAACAAAATATCATCGAATTAGGCAATATTTTGCTCTTTTTCCACGTTTTTGTGAATTTTCAGTTTATTGGTAATTATTCAATAAATATACGATAAAAATGATGCAAACACATAATTGATTAGATAATATCCTTAAATACTTCATTTTCAATCACCTTTTTGTTTCGCGTTAAAATCCTGAGTAAGATATTGAAAAGGAGAGAAGTTCGGTTTTCATTGCATATATCGACGTTTCAGGTGGAATAGAGCGGTTTTACGTGTACATCTTCCATCGGTAATATAAACGGAAAATCAGGAACATTTTAGTTAATTCAAATGAAACACATTGATTTTTATCATTTGTATTGGAAACAATATTGTCAAATGTCTTTTCTTGGATCTAAATAATACGAAACCTCGCTTTATGATTCGATGTTAAAATCCTCAAATTTGGTATAATAGTGACTTTTTCACGTTTTTCATGAAGTTTGATATTACGTAAATATATTCGTTTTTACCAATATTTCGATACTATTTCATGTAGTATCACGATATGTGATTTGGCCTTCAAATCTCAGAATTTCGCAAATTTTGCATTTTTAAGCAAGTTTTCTTACATTTTGTTTTGTACCAAAAATCATCGAATTTAGCAATATTTTGATCTTTATCATCCCCCTTTTTCTTTATGTGATTTAAACAAAATATCGAATTAGGCAATATTTTGCCGTTTTTCCACGTTTATGTGAATTTTCAGTTTATTGTTATTAATTCATGAAATATACGATAAAAATGATGCAAACACATAATTGATCAGAAAATAACCTTAAATACTTCATTTTCAATCATCTATTTGTTTCCCGTTAAAATACAGAGTAAGATATTGAAAAGGGGAGAAGTTCTGTTTTTATTGCATATATCGACGTTTCAGCCGGATTAGAACGGTTTTACGTTCACATCTTCCATCGGTAATATAAACCGAAAATCAGGAACATTTTAGTTAATTTGAATGAAAACACATTGATTTTTATCATTTGTATTTGAAGCAACATCTTTATACGTCTTTTTTTAGGGTCTAAAAAATAACGAAACGTCGCTTTATGATTGGAAGTTAAAATCGTCAAATTTGGCATAACGGTTTTATACCTGTGTACGGGATTTTTTCACGTTTTTCATGTAGTTTGATATTTCGTAAATATATTCGTTTTTACCAATATTTCGATAATATTTCATGTAGTATCACGATATGTGATTTGGCCTTCAAATCTCAGATTTTCGCATAATATTGCATTTTAAGCAAGTTTTCTTGTATTTTGTTTCGTACTAAAAATCATCGAATTCAGCAATATTTTGACGTTTATCATCCCCTTTTCATTTATGTGATATAAACAAAATATTATCGAATTAGGCAATATTTTGCTGTTTTTCCACGTTTTTGTGAATATTCAGTTTATTGTTATTAATTCATTAAATATACGATAAAAATAATGCAAACACATAATTGATTAGATAATATCCTTAAATACTTCATTTTCAGTCAACTATTTGTTTCTCGTTAAATACCTGAGTAAGATATTGAAAAGGAGAGAAGTTCGGTTTTTATTGCATATATCGAAGTTTCAGCCGGAATAGAGCGGTTTTACGTATACATCTTCCATCGGTAATATAAACGGAAAATCAGGAACATTTTAGTTAATTCTAATGAAACACATTGATTTTTATCATTTGTATTGGAAACAATATTGTCAAATGTCTTTTCTTGGATCTAAATAATACGAAACCTCGCTCTATGATTCGATGTTAAAATCCTCAAATTTGGTATAATAGTTACTTTTTCACATTTTTCATGAAGTTTGATATTACGTAAATATATTCGTTTTTACCAATATTTCGATACTTTTTCATGTAGTATCACGATATGTGATTTGGCCTTCAAATCTCAGAATTTGGCAAATTTTGCATTTTTAAGCAAGTTTTCTTACATTTTGTTTTGTACTAAAAATCATCGAATTTAGCAATATTTTGACCTTTATTATCCCCTTTTTCTTTATGTGATTTAAACAAAATATCATCGAATTAGGCAATATTTTGCCGTTTTTCCACGTTTTTGTGAATTTTCAGCTTATTATTATTAATTCATGAAATATACGATAAAAATTATGCAAACCCATAATTGATCAGAAAATAACCTTAAATACTTCATTTTCAATCATCTATTTGTTTCTCGGTAAAATACTGAGTAAGATATTGAAAAGGGGAGAAGTTCTGTTTTTATTGCATATATCGACGTTTCAGCCGGATTAGAACGGTTTTACGTGTACATCTTCCATCGGTAATATAACCCGAAAATCAGGAACATTTTAGTTAATTTTAATGAAAACACATTGATTTTTATCATTTGTATTGGAAGCAACATCTTTATACGTCTTTTCTAGGGTCTAAAAAAAACGAAACCTCGCTTTATGATTCGAAGTTAAAATCCTCAAATTTGGCATAATAATGACTTTTTCACGTTTTTCATGTAGTTTGATATTACGTAAATATATTCATTTTACCCATATTTCGATACTATTTCATGTAGTATCACGATATGTGATTTGGCCTTCAAATCTCAGATTTTCGCATAATATTGCATTTTAGGCAAGTTTTCTTGCATTTTGTTTCGTACTAAAAATCATCGAATTCAGCAATATTTTGACGTTTATCATCCCCTTTTCATTTATGTGATATAAACAAAATATCATCGAATTAGGCAATATTTTGCTCTTTTTCCACGTTTTTGTGAATTTTCAGTTTATTGGTAATTATTCAATAAATATACGATAAAAATGATGCAAACACATAATTGATTAGATAATATCCTTAAATACTTCATTTTCAATCACCTTTTTGTTTCGCGTTAAAATCCTGAGTAAGATATTGAAAAGGAGAGAAGTTCGGTTTTCATTGCATATATCGACGTTTCAGCTGGAATAGAGCGGTTTTACGTGTACATCTTCCATCGGTAATATAAACGGAAAATCAGGAACATTTTAGTTAATTCAAATGAAACACATTGATTTTTATCATTTGTATTGGAAACAATATTGTCAAATGTCTTTTCTTGGATCTAAATAATACGAAACCTCGCTTTATGATTCGATGTTAAAATCCTCAAATTTGGTATAATAGTGACTTTTTCACGTTTTTCATGAAGTTTGATATTACGTAAATATATTCGTTTTTACCAATATTTCGATACTATTTCATGTAGTATCACGATATGTGATTTGGCCTTCAAATCTCAGAATTTCGCAAATTTTGCATTTTTAAGCAAGTTTTCTTACATTTTGTTTTGTACCAAAAATCATCGAATTTAGCAATATTTTGATCTTTATCATCCCCCTTTTTCTTTATGTGATTTAAACAAAATATCGAATTAGGCAATATTTTGCCGTTTTTCCACGTTTATGTGAATTTTCAGTTTATTGTTATTAATTCATGAAATATACGATAAAAATGATGCAAACACATAATTGATCAGAAAATAACCTTAAATACTTCATTTTCAATCATCTATTTGTTTCCCGTTAAAATACAGAGTAAGATATTGAAAAGGGGAGAAGTTCTGTTTTTATTGCATATATCGACGTTTCAGCCGGATTAGAACGGTTTTACGTTCACATCTTCCATCGGTAATATAAACCGAAAATCAGGAACATTTTAGTTAATTTTAATGAAAACACATTGATTTTTATCATTTGTATTTGAAGCAACATCTTTATACGTCTTTTTTTAGGGTCTAAAAAATAACGAAACGTCGCTTTATGATTGGAAGTTAAAATCGTCAAATTTGGCATAACGGTTTTATACCTGTGTACGGGATTTTTTCACGTTTTTCATGTAGTTTGATATTTCGTAAATATATTCGTTTTTACCAATATTTCGATAATATTTCATGTAGTATCACGATATGTGATTTGGCCTTCAAATCTCAGATTTTCGCATAATATTGCATTTTAAGCAAGTTTTCTTGTATTTTGTTTCGTACTAAAAATCATCGAATTCAGCAATATTTTGACGTTTATCATCCCCTTTTCATTTATGTGATATAAACAAAATATTATCGAATTAGGCAATATTTTGCTGTTTTTCCACGTTTTTGTGAATATTCAGTTTATTGTTATTAATTCATTAAATATACGATAAAAATAATGCAAACACATAATTGATTAGATAATATCCTTAAATACTTCATTTTCAGTCAACTATTTGTTTCTCGTTAAATACCTGAGTAAGATATTGAAAAGGAGAGAAGTTCGGTTTTTATTGCATATATCGAAGTTTCAGCCGGAATAGAGCGGTTTTACGTATACATCTTCCATCGGTAATATAAACGGAAAATCAGGAACATTTTAGTTAATTCTAATGAAACACATTGATTTTTATCATTTGTATTGGAAACAATATTGTCAAATGTCTTTTCTTGGATCTAAATAATACGAAACCTCGCTCTATGATTCGATGTTAAAATCCTCAAATTTGGTATAATAGTTACTTTTTCACATTTTTCATGAAGTTTGATATTACGTAAATATATTCGTTTTTACCAATATTTCGATACTTTTTCATGTAGTATCACGATATGTGATTTGGCCTTCAAATCTCAGAATTTGGCAAATTTTGCATTTTTAAGCAAGTTTTCTTACATTTTGTTTTGTACTAAAAATCATCGAATTTAGCAATATTTTGACCTTTATTATCCCCTTTTTCTTTATGTGATTTAAACAAAATATCATCGAATTAGGCAATATTTTGCCGTTTTTCCACGTTTTTGTGAATTTTCAGCTTATTATTATTAATTCATGAAATATACGATAAAAATTATGCAAACCCATAATTGATCAGAAAATAACCTTAAATACTTCATTTTCAATCATCTATTTGTTTCTCGGTAAAATACTGAGTAAGATATTGAAAAGGGGAGAAGTTCTGTTTTTATTGCATATATCGACGTTTCAGCCGGATTAGAACGGTTTTACGTGTACATCTTCCATCGGTAATATAACCCGAAAATCAGGAACATTTTAGTTAATTTTAATGAAAACACATTGATTTTTATCATTTGTATTGGAAGCAACATCTTTATACGTCTTTTCTAGGGTCTAAAAAAAACGAAACCTCGCTTTATGATTCGAAGTTAAAATCCTCAAATTTGGCATAATAATGACTTTTTCACGTTTTTCATGTAGTTTGATATTACGTAAATATATTCATTTTACCCATATTTCGATACTATTTCATGTAGTATCACGATATGTGATTTGGCCTTCAAATCTCAGATTTTCGCATAATATTGCATTTTAGGCAAGTTTTCTTGCATTTTGTTTCGTACTAAAAATCATCGAATTCAGCAATATTTTGACGTTTATCATCCCCTTTTCATTTATGTGATATAAACAAAATATCATCGAATTAGGCAATATTTTGCTCTTTTTCCACGTTTTTGTGAATTTTCAGTTTATTGGTAATTATTCAATAAATATACGATAAAAATGATGCAAACACATAATTGATTAGATAATATCCTTAAATACTTCATTTTCAATCACCTTTTTGTTTCGCGTTAAAATCCTGAGTAAGATATTGAAAAGGAGAGAAGTTCGGTTTTCATTGCATATATCGACGTTTCAGCTGGAATAGAGCGGTTTTACGTGTACATCTTCCATCGGTAATATAAACGGAAAATCAGGAACATTTTAGTTAATTCAAATGAAACACAATGATTTTTATCATTTGTATTGGAAACAATATTGTCAAATGTCTTTTCTTGGATCTAAATAATACGAAACCTCGCTTTATGATTCGATGTTAAAATCCTCAAATTTGGTATAATAGTGACTTTTTCACGTTTTTCATGAAGTTTGATATTACGTAAATATATTCGTTTTTACCAATATTTCGATACTATTTCATGTAGTATCACGATATGTGATTTGGCCTTCAAATCTCAGAATTTCGCAAATTTTGCATTTTTAAGCAAGTTTTCTTACATTTTGTTTTGTACCAAAAATCATCGAATTTAGCAATATTTTGATCTTTATCATCCCCCTTTTTCTTTATGTGATTTAAACAAAATATCGAATTCGGCAATATTTTGCCGTTTTTCCACGTTTATGTGAATTTTCAGTTTATTGTTATTAATTCATGAAATATACGATAAAAATGATGCAAACACATAATTGATCAGAAAATAACCTTAAATACTTCATTTTCAATCATCTATTTGTTTCCCGTTAAAATACAGAGTAAGATATTGAAAAGGGGAGAAGTTCTGTTTTTATTGCATATATCGACGTTTCAGCCGGATTAGAACGGTTTTACGTTCACATCTTCCATCGGTAATATAAACCGAAAATCAGGAACATTTTAGTTAATTTTAATGAAAACACATTGATTTTTATCATTTGTATTTGAAGCAACATCTTTATACGTCTTTTTTTAGGGTCTAAAAAATAACGAAACGTCGCTTTATGATTGGAAGTTAAAATCGTCAAATTTGGCATAACGGTTTTATACCTGTGTACGGGATTTTTTCACGTTTTTCATGTAGTTTGATATTTCGTAAATATATTCGTTTTTACCAATATTTCGATAATATTTCATGTAGTATCACGATTTGTGATTTGGCCTTCAAATCTCAGATTTTCGCATAATATTGCATTTTAAGCAAGTTTTCTTGTATTTTGTTTCGTACTAAAAATCATCGAATTCAGCAATATTTTGACGTTTATCATACCCTTTTCATTTATGTGATATAAACAAAATATTATCGAATTAGGCAATATTTTGCTGTTTTTCCACGTTTTTGTGAATATTCAGTTTATTGTTATTAATTCATTAAATATACGGTAAAAATGATGCAAACACATAATTGATTAGATAATATCCTTAAATACTTCATTTTCAGTCAACTATTTGTTTCTCGTTAAATACCTGAGTAAGATATTGAAAAGGAGAGAAGTTCGGTTTTTATTGCATATATCGAAGTTTCAGCCGGAATAGAGCGGTTTTACGTGTACATCTTCCATCGGTAATATAAACGGAAAATCAGGAACATTTTAGTTAATTCTAATGAAACACATTGATTTTTATCATTTGTATTGGAAACAATATTGTCAAATGTCTTTTCTTGGATCTAAATAATACGAAACCTCGCTTTATGATTCGATGTTAAAATCCTCAAATTTGGTATAATAGTTACTTTTTCACATTTTTCATGAAGTTTGATATTACGTAAATATATTCGTTTTTACCAATATTTCGATACTATTTCATGTAGAATCACGATATGTGATTTGGCCTTCAAATCTCAGAATTTGGCAAATTTTGCATTTTTAAGCAAGTTTTCTTACATTTTGTTTTGTACTAAAAATCATCGAATTTAGCAATATTTTGACCTTTATTATCCCCTTTTTCTTTATGTGATTTAAACAAAATATCATCGAATTAGGCAATATTTTGCCGTTTTTCCACGTTTTTGTGAATTTTCAGTTTATTATTATTAATTCATGAAATATACGATAAAAATTATGCAAACCCATAATTGATCAGAAAATAACCTTAAATACTTCATTTTCAATCATCTATTTGTTTCTCGGTAAAATACTGAGTAAGATATTGAAAAGGGGAGAAGTTCTGTTTTTATTGCATATATCGACGTTTCAGCCGGATTAGAACGGTTTTACGTGTACATCTTCCATCGGTAATATAACCCGAAAATCAGGAACATTTTAGTTAATTTTAATGAAAACACATTGATTTTTATAATTTGTATTGGAAGCAACATCTTTATACGTCTTTTCTAGGGTCTAAAAAAAACGAAACCTCGCTTTATGATTCGAAGTTAAAAACCTCAAATTTGGCATAATAATGACTTTTTCACGTTTTTCATGTAGTTTGATATTACGTAAATATATTCATTATACCCATATTTCGATACTATTTCATGTAGTATCACGATATGTGATTTGGCCTTCATATCTCAGATTTTTGCATAATATTGCATTTTAGGCAAGTTTTCTTGCATTTGGTTTCGTACTAAAAATCATTGAATTCAGCAATAGTTTGACGTTTATTATCCCCTTTTCCTTTATGTGATATAAACAAAATATCATCGAATTAGGCAATATTTTGCTGTTTTCCACGTTTTTGTGAATATTCAGTTTATTGTTATTAATTCATTAAATATACGATAAAAATGATGCAAACACATAATTGATTAGATAATATCCTTAAATACTTCATTTTCAATCAACTATTTGTTCTAGTTAAAATCCTGAGTAAGATATTGAAAAGGAGAGAAGTTCGGTTTTTATTGCATATATCGACGTTTCAGCAGGAATAGAGCGGTTTTACGTGTACATCTTCCATCGGTAATATAAACGGAAAATCAGGAACATTTTAGTTAATTCTAATGAAACACATTGATTTTTATCATTTGTATTGGAAGCAACATTGCCAAATGTCTTTTCTTGGATCTAAATAATACGAAACCTCGCTTCATGATTCGAAGTTAAAATCCTCAAATTTGGTATAATAGTGACTTTTCACGTTTTTCATTTAGTTTGATATTACGTAAATATATTCATTTTTACAAATATTTCGATATTATTTCATGTAGTATCACGGTATGTGATTTGGCCTACAAATCTCAGATTTTCGCATAATACTGCATTTTAAGCAAGTTTTCTTGCATTTTGTTTCGTACTAGAAATCATCGAATTTAGTAATATTTTGACGTTTATCATCCCCCTTTTCCGTTATGTGATATAAACAAAATATCATCGAATTAGGCAATATTTCGCTGTTTTTCCACGTTTTTGTGAATTTTCAGTTTATTGCTATTAGTTCATTAAATATACGATAAAAATGATGCAAACACATAATTGATTAGAAATTAACCTTAAACACTTCATTTTCAATCAACTATTTGTTTCTCGTTAAAATACTGAGTAAGATATTGGAAAGGGGAGAAGTTCTGTTTTTATTGCATATATCGACGTTTCAGCCGGATTAGAGCGGTTTTACGTGTTCATCTTCCATCGGTAATATAAACGGAAAATCAGGAACATTTTAGTTAATTCCAATGAAAACACATTGATTTTTATCATTTGTATTTGAAACAACAGTGTCATATGTCTTTTCTTGGATCTAAATAATACGAAACCTCGCTCAATGATTTGAAGTTAAAATCCTTAAATATGGTAATATAGTTACTTTTTTCACGTTATTCATGTAGTGTGATTTTACGTATATATATTCGTTTTTACCAATATTTCGATACTACTTCATGTTTTCTCACAATATGTGATTTGGCCTTCAAATCTCAGAATTTCACAAATTTTGCATTTTTAAGCAAGTTTTCTTGCATTTTGTTTTGTACTAAAAATCATCGAATTTATCAATATTTTGACCTTTATCATCCCCTTTTCCTTTATGTGATATAAACAAAATATTATCGAATTCGGCAATATTTTGCCGTTTTTCCACGTTTTTGTGAATTTTCAGTTTATTGTTATTAATTCATGAAATATACGATAAAAATTATGCAAACACATAATTGATCAGAAAATAACCTTAAATACTTCATTTTCAATCATCTATTTGTTATTCGTTAAAATACTGAGTAAGATATTGAAAAGGGGAGAAGTTCTGTTTTTATTGCATATATCCACGTTTCAGCCGGATTTTAACGGTTTTACGTGTACATCTTCCGTCGGTAATATAAACCGAAAATCAGGAGCATTTTAGGTAATTTTAATGAAAACACATTGATTTTTATCATTTGTATTGGAAGCAACATCTTTATACGTCTTTTTTTAGGGTCTAAAAAATAACGAAACGTCGCTTTATGATTCGAAGTTAAAATCGTCAAATTTGTCATAACGGTCTTATACCTGTGTACGGGATTTTTTCACGTTTTTCATATAGTTTGATATTTCGTAAATATATTCGTTTTTACCAATATTTCGATAATATTTCATGTAGTATCACGATATGTGATTTGGCCTTCAAATCTCATATTTTCGAATAATATTGCATTTTAAGCAAGTTTTCTTGTATTTTGTTTCGTACTAAAAATCATCGAATTCAGCAATATTTTGACGTTTATCATCCCCTTTTCATTTATGTGATATAAACAAAATATCATCGAATTAGGCAATATTTTGCTCTTTTTCCACGTTTTTGTGAATTTTCAGTTTATTGGTAATAATTCAATAAATATACGATAAAAATGATGCAAACACATAATTGATTAGATAATATCCTTAAATACTTCATTTTCAATCACCTTTTTGTTTCGCGTTAAAATCCTGAGTAAGATATTGAAAAGGAGAGAAGTTCGGTTTTCATTGCATATATCGACGTTTCAGCAGGAATAGAGCGGTTTTACGTGTACATCTTCCATCGGTAATATAAACGGAAAATCAGGAACATTTTAGTTAATTCAAATGAAACACATTGATTTTTATCATTTGTATTGGAAACAATATTGTCAAATGTCTTTTCTTGGATCTAAATAATACGAAACCTCGCTTTATGATTCGATGTTAAAATCCTCAAATTTGGTATAATAGTGACTTTTTCACGTTTTTCATGAAGTTTGATATTACGTAAAGATATTCGATTTTACCAATATTTCGATACTATTTCATGTAGTATCACGATATGTGATTTGGCCTTCAAATCTCAGAATTTCGCAAATTTTGCATTTTTAAGCAAGTTTTCTTACATTTTGTTTTGTACCAAAAATCATCGAATTTAGCAATATTTTGACCTTTATCATCCCCTTTTTCTTTATGTGATTTAAACAAAATATCGAATTAGGCAATATTTTGCCGTTTTTCCACGTTTTTGTGAATTTTCAGTTAATTGTTATTAATTCATGAAATATACGATAAAAATTATGCAAACACATAATTGATCAGAAAATAACCTTAAATACTTCATTTTCAATCATCTATTTGTTTCCCGTTAAAATACAGAGTAAGATATTGAAAAGGGGAGAAGTTCTGTTTTTATTGCATATATCGACGTTTCAGCCGGATTAGAACGGTTTTACGTGCATATCTTCCATCGGTAATATAAACCGAAAATCAGGAACATTTTAGTTAATTTTAATGAAAACACATTGATTTTTATCATTTGTATTTGAAGCAACATCTTTATACGTCTTTTTTTAGGGTCTAAAAAATAACGAAACGTCGCTTTATGATTCGAAGTTAAAATCGTCAAATTTGGCATAACGGTTTTATACCTGTGTACGGGATTTTTTCACGTTTTTCATGTAGTTTGATATTTCGTAAATATATTCGTTTTTACCAATATTTCGATACTATTTCATGTAGTATCACGATATGTGATTTGGCCTTCAAATCTCAGATTTTCGCATAATATTGCATTTTAAGCAAGTTTTCTTGCATTTTGTTTCGTACTAAAAATCATCGAATTCAGCAATATTTTGACGTTTATCATCCCCTTTTCATTTATGTGATATAAACAAAATATCATCGAATTAGGCAATATTTTGCTCTTTTTCAACGTTTTTGTGAATTTTCAGTTTATTGGTAATAATTCAATAAATATACGATAAAAATGATGCAAACACATAATTGATTAGATAATATCCTTAAATACTTCATTTTCAACCACCTTTTTGTTTCGCGTTAAAATCCTGAGTAAGATATTGAAAAGGAGAGAAGTTCGGTTTTCATTGCATATATCGACGTTTCAGCCGGATTAGAGCGGTTTTACGTGTACATCTTCCATCGGTAATATAAACGGAAAATCAGGAACATTTTAGTTAATTCTAATGAAAACACATTGATTTTTATCATTTGTATTGGAAGCAACATTGCCAAATGTCTTTTCTTGGATCTAAATAATACGAAACCTCGCTCAATGATTTGAAGTTAAAATCCTCAAATATGGTAATATAGTTACTTTTTTTCACGTTATTCATGTAGTGTGATTTTACGTATATATATTCGTTTTTACCAATATTTCGATACTACTTCATGTTTTCTCACAATATGTGATTTGGCCTTCAAATCTCAGAATTTCAGAAATTTTGCATTTTTAAGCAAGTTTCCTTGCATTTTGTTTTGTTCTAAAAATCATCGAATTTATCAATATTTTGACCTTTATCATCCCCTTTTCCTTTATGTGATATAAACAAAATATTATCGAATTCGGCAATATTTTGCCGTTTTTCCACGTTTTTGTGAATTTTCAGTTTATTGTTATTAATTCATGAAAAATACGATAAAAATTATGCAAACACATAATTGATCAGAAAATAACCTTAAATACTTAATTTTCAATCATCTATTTGTTATTCGTTAAAATACTGAGTAAGATATTGAAAAGGGGAGAAGTTCTGTTTTTATTGCATATATCGACGTTTCAGCCGGATTTTAACGGTTTTACGTGTACATCTTCCGTCGGTAATATAAACCGAAAATCAGGAGCATTTTAGGTAATTTTAATGAAAACACATTGATTTTTATCATTTGTATTGGAAGCAACATCTTTATACGTCTTTTCTAGGGTCTAAAAAATACGAAACCTCGCTTTATGATTCGAAGTTAAAATCCTCAAATTTGGCATAATAATGACTTTTTTACGTTTTTCATGTAGTTTGATATTATGTAGATATATTCATTTTTACGAATATTTCGATACTATTTCATGTAGTATCACGATATGTGATTTGGCCTTCAAATCTCAGATTTTCGCATAATATTGCATTTTAAGCAAGTTTTCTTGCATTTTGTTTCCTACTAAAAATCATCGAATTCAGCAATATTTTGACGTTTATCATCCCCTTTTCATTTATGTGATATAAACAAAATATCATCGAATTAGGCAATATTTTGCTCTTTTTCCACGTTTTTGTGAATTTTCAGTTTATTGGTAATAATTCAATAAATATACGATAAAAATGATGCAAACACATAATTGATTAGATAATATCCTTAAATACTTCATTTTCAATCACCTTTTTGTTTCTCGTTAAAATCCTGAGTAAGATATTGAAAAGGAGAGAAGTACGGTTTTTATTGCATATATCGGCGTTTCAGCCGGAATAGAGCGGTTTTACGTGTACATCTTCCATCGGTAATATAAACAAAAAATCAGGAACATTTTAGTTAACTCTAATGAAACACATTGATTTTTATAATTTGTATTGGAAAAAAACATTGTCAAATGTCTTTTCTTGGATCTATATAATACGAAACCTCGCTTTATAATTCAAAGTTAAAATCCTCAAATTTGGTATAATAGTGACTTTTTCACGTTTTTCATGTAGTTTGATATTACGTAAATATATTCATTTTAACCAATATTTCGATACTATTTCATGTAGTATCACGATATGTGATTTGGCCTTCAAATCTCAGATTTTCGCATAATATTGCATTTTAAGCAAGTTTTCTTGCATTTTGTTTCGTACTAAAAATCATCGAATTCAGCAATTTTTGACGTTTATCATCCCCTTTTCATTTATGTGATATAAACAAAATATCATCGAATTAGGCAATATTTTGCTCTTTTTCCACGTTTTTGTGAATTTTCAGTTTATTGGTAATAATTCAATAAATATACGATAAAAATGATGCAAACACATAATTGATTAGATAATATCCTTAAATACTTCATTTTCAATCACCTTTTTGTTTCTCGTTAAAATCCTGAGTAAGATATTGAAAAGGAGAGAAGTACGATTTTTATTGCATATATCGGCGTTTCAGCCGGAATAGAGCGGTTTTACCTGTACATCTTCCATCGGTAATATAAACAAAAAATCAGGAACATTTTAGTTAACTCTAATGAAACACATTGATTTTTATAATTTGTGTTGGAAAAAAACATTGTCAAATGTCTTTTCTTGGATCTAAATAATACGAAACCTCGCTTTATAATTCAAAGTTAAAATCCTCAAATTTGGTATAATAGTGACTTTTTCACGTTTTTCATGTAGTTTGATATTACGTAAATATATTCATTTTAACCAATATTTCGATACTATTTCATGTAGTATCACGATATGTGATTTGGCCTTCGTATATCAGATTTTCGCATAATATTGCATTTTAGGCAAGTTTTCTTGCATTTTGTTTCGTACTAAAAATCATTGAATTCAGCAATAGTTTGACGTTTATCATCCCCTTTTCCTTTATGTGATATAAACAAAATATCATCTAATTAGGCAATATTTTGCTGTTTTTCCACGTTAAGATATTGAAAAGGAGAGAAGTACGGTTTTTATTGCATATATCGGCGTTTCAGCCGGAATAGAGCGGTTTTACGTGTACATCTTCCATCGGTAATATAAACGGAAAATCAGGAACATTTTAGTTAATTCTAATGAAACACATTGATTTTTATCATTTGTATTGGAAACAATATTGTCAAATGTCTTTTCTTGGATCTAAATAATACGAAACCTCGCTCTATGATTCGATGTTAAAATCCTCAAATTTGGTATAATAGTTACTTTTTCACATTTTTCATGAAGTTTGATCTTACGTAAATATATTCGTTTTTACCAATATTTCGATACTATTTCATGTAGTATCACGATATGTGATTTGGCCTTCAAATCTCAGAATTTGGCAAATTTTGCATTTTTAAGCAAGTTTTCTTACATTTTGTTTTGTACTAAAAATCATCGAATTTAGCAATATTTTGACCTTTATTATCCCCTTTTTCTTTATGTGATTTAAACAAAATATCATCGAATTAGGCAATATTTTGCCGTTTTTCCACGTTTTTGTGAATTTTCAGCTTATTATTATTAATTCATGAAATATACGATAAAAATTATGCAAACCCATAATTGATCAGAAAATAACCTTAAATACTTCATTTTCAATCATCTATTTGTTTCTCGGTAAAATACTGAGTAAGATATTGAAAAGGGGAGAAGTTCTGTTTTTATTGCATATATCGACGTTTCAGCCAGATTAGAACGGTTTTACGTGTACATCTTCCATCGGTAATATAACCCGAAAATCAGGAACATTTTAGTTAATTTTAATGAAAACACATTGATTTTTATCATTTGTATTGGAAGCAACATCTTTATACGTCTTTTCTAGGGTCTAAAAAAACGAAACCTCGCTTTATGATTCGAAGTTAAAATCCTCAAATTTGGCATAATAATGACTTTTTCACGTTTTTCATGTAGTTTGATATTACGTAAATATATTCATTTTACCCATATTTCGATACTATTTCATGTAGTATCACGATATGTGATTTGGCCTTCATATCTCAGATTTTCGCATAATATTGCATTTTAGGCAAGTTTTCTTGCATTTTGTTTCGTACTAAAAATCATTGAATTCAGCAATAGTTTGACGTTTATCATCCCCTTTTCCTTTATGTGATATAAACAAAATATCATCGAATTAGGCAATATTTTGCTGTTTTTCCACGTTTTTGTGAATATTCAGTTTATTGTTATTAATTCATTAAATATACGATAAAAATGATGCAAACACATAATTGATTAGATAATATTTCCTAAATACTTCATTTTCAATCAACTATTTGTTCTAGTTAAAATCCTGAGTAAGATATTGAAAAGGAGAGAAGTTCGGTTTTTATTGCATATATCGACGTTTCAGCAGGAATAGAGCTGTTTTACGTGTACATCTTCCATCGGTAATATAAACGGAAAATATGGAACATTTTAGTTAATTCTAATGAAACACATTGATTTTTATCATTTGTATTGGAAGCAACATTGCCAAATGTCTTTTCTTGGATCTAAATAATACGAAACCTCGCTTCATGATTCGAAGTTAAAATCCTCAAATTTGGTATAATAGTGACTTTTTCACGTTTTTCATGTAGTTTGATATTACGTAAATATATTCATTTTTACAAATATTTCGATACTATTTCATGTAGTATCACGGTATGTGATTTGGCCTTCAAATCTCAGATTTTCGCATAATACTGCATTTTAAGCAAGTTTTCTTGCATTTTGTTTCGTACTAGAAATCATCGAATTTAGTAATATTTTGACGTTTATCATCCCCCTTTTTCGTTATGTGATATAAACAAAATATCATCGAAATAGGCAATATTTCGCTGTTTTTCCACGTTTTTGTGAATTTTCAGTTTATTGCTATTAATTCATTAAATATACGATAAAAATGATGCAAACACATAATTGATTAGAAATTAACCTTAAACACTTCATTTTCAATCAACTATTTGTTTCTCGTTAAAATACTGAGTAAGATATTGGAAAGGGGAGAAGTTCTGTTTTTATTGCATATATCGACGTTTCAGCCGGATTAGAGCGGTTTTACGTGTTCATCTTCCATCAGTAATATAAACGGAAAATCAGGAACATTTTAGTTAATTCTAATGAAAACACATTGATTTTTATCATTTGTATTTGAAACAACAGTGTCATACGTCTTTTCTAGGGTCTAAAAAATACGAAACCTCGCTTTATGATTCGAAGTTAAAATCCTCAAATTTGGCATAATAATGACTTTTTTACGTTTTTCATGTAGTTTGATATTATGTAGATATATTCATTTTTACGAATATTTCGATACTATTTCATGTAGTATCACGATATGTGATTTGGCCTTCAAATCTCAGATTTTCGCATAATATTGCATGTTAAGCAAGTTTTCTTGCATTTTGTTTCGTACTAAAAATCATCTAATTCAGCAATATTTTGACGTTTATCATCCCCTTTTCATTTATGTGATATAAACAAAATATCATCGAATTAGGCAATATTTTGCTCTTTTTCCACGTTTTTGTGAATTTTCAGTTTATTGGTAATAATTCAATAAATATACGATAAAAATGATGCAAACACATAATTGATTAGATAATATCCTTAAATACTTCATTTTCAATCACCTTTTTGTTTCTCGTTAAAATCCTGAGTAAGATATTGAAAAGGAGAGAAGTACGGTTTTTATTGCATATATCGGCGTTTCAGCCGGAATAGAGCGGTTTTACGTGTACATCTTCCATCGGTAATATAAACAAAAAATCAGGAACATTTTAGTTAACTCTAATGAAACACATTGATTTTTATAATTTGTATTGGAAAAAAACATTGTCAAATGTCTTTTCTTGGATCTATATAATACGAAACCTCGCTTTATAATTCAAAGTTAAAATCCTCAAATTTTGTATAATAGTGACTTTTTCACGTTTTTCATGTAGTTTGATATTACGTAAATATATTCATTTTAACCAATATTTCGATACTATTTCATGTAGTATCACGATATGTGATTTGGCCTTCAAATCTCAGATTTTCGCATAATATTGCATTTTAAGCAAGTTTTCTTGCATTTTGTTTCGTACTAAAAATCATCGAATTCAGCAATATTTTGACGTTTATCATCCCCTTTTCATTTATGTGATATAAACAAAATATCATCGAATTAGGCAATATTTTGCTCTTTTTCCACGTTTTTGTGAATTTTCAGTTTATTGGTAATAATTCAATAAATATACGATAAAAATGATGCAAACACATAATTGATTAGATAATATCCTTAAATACTTCATTTTCAATCACCTTTTTGTTTCTCGTTAAAATCCTGAGTAAGATATTGAAAAGGAGAGAAGTACGGTTTTTATTGCATATATCGGCGTTTCAGCCGGAATAGAGCGGTTTTACCTGTACATCTTCCATCGGTAATATAAACAAAAAATCAGGAACATTTTAGTTAACTCTAATGAAACACATTGATTTTTATAATTTGTGTTGGAAAAAAACATTGTCAAATGTCTTTTCTTGGATCTAAATAATACGAAACCTCGCTTTATAATTCAAAGTTAAAATCCTCAAATTTGGTATAATAGTGACTTTTTCACGTTTTTCATGTAGTTTGATATTACGTAAATATATTCATTTTAACCAATATTTCGATACTATTTCATGTAGTATCACGATATGTGATTTGGCCTTCGTATATCAGATTTTCGCATAATATTGCATTTTAGGCAAGTTTTCTTGCATTTTGTTTCGTACTAAAAATCATTGAATTCAGCAATAGTTTGACGTTTATCATCCCCTTTTCCTTTATGTGATATAAACAAAATATCATCTAATTAGGCAATATTTTGCTGTTTTTCCACGTTAAGATATTGAAAAGGAGAGAAGTACGGTTTTTATTGCATATATCGGCGTTTCAGCCGGAATAGAGCGGTTTTACGTGTACATCTTCCATCGGTAATATAAACGGAAAATCAGGAACATTTTAGTTAATTCTAATGAAACACATTGATTTTTATCATTTGTATTGGAAACAATATTGTCAAATGTCTTTTCTTGGATCTAAATAATACGAAACCTCGCTCTATGATTCGATGTTAAAATCCTCAAATTTGGTATAATAGTTACTTTTTCACATTTTTCATGAAGTTTGATATTACGTAAATATATTCGTTTTTACCAATATTTCGATACTATTTCATGTAGTATCACGATATGTGATTTGGCCTTCAAATCTCAGAATTTGGCAAATTTTGCATTTTAAGCAAGTTTTCTTACATTTTGTTTTGTACTAAAAATCATCGAATTTAGCAATATTTTGACCTTTATTATCCCCTTTTTCTTTATGTGATTTAAACAAAATATCATCGAATTAGGCAATATTTTGCCGTTTTTCCACGTTTTTGTGAATTTTCAGCTTATTATTATTAATTCATGAAATATACGATAAAAATTATGCAAACCCATAATTGATCAGAAAATAACCTTAAATACTTCATTTTCAATCATCTATTTGTTTCTCGGTAAAATACTGAGTAAGATATTGAAAAGGGGAGAAGTTCTGTTTTTATTGCATATATCGACGTTTCAGCCAGATTAGAACGGTTTTACGTGTACATCTTCCATCGGTAATATAACCCGAAAATCAGGAACATTTTAGTTAATTTTAATGAAAACACATTGATTTTTATCATTTGTATTGGAAGCAACATCTTTATACGTCTTTTCTAGGGTCTAAAAAAAACGAAACCTCGCTTTATGATTCGAAGTTAAAATCCTCAAATTTGGCATAATAATGACTTTTTCACGTTTTTCATGTAGTTTGATATTACGTAAATATATTCATTTTACCCATATTTCGATACTATTTCATGTAGTATCACGATATGTGATTTGGCCTTCATATCTCAGATTTTCGCATAATATTGCATTTTAGGCAAGTTTTCTTGCATTTTGTTTCGTACTAAAAATCATTGAATTCAGCAATAGTTTGACGTTTATCATCCCCTTTTCCTTTATGTGATATAAACAAAATATCATCGAATTAGGCAATATTTTGCTGTTTTTCCACGTTTTTTGTGAATATTCAGTTTATTGTTATTAATTCATTAAATATACGATAAAATGATGCAAACACATAATTGATTAGATAATATTTCCTAAATACTTCATTTTCAATCAACTATTTGTTCTAGTTAAAATCCTGAGTAAGATATTGAAAAGGAGAGGAAGTTCGGTTTTTATTGCATATATCGACGTTTCAGCAGGAATAGAGCTGTTTTACGTGTACATCTTCCATCGGTAATATAAACGGAAAATATGGAACATTTTAGTTAATTCTAATGAAACACATTGATTTTTATCATTTGTATTGGAAGCAACATTGCCAAATGTCTTTTCTTGGATCTAAATAATACGAAACCTCGCTTCATGATTCGAAGTTAAAATCCTCAAATTTGGTATAATAGTGACTTTTTCACGTTTTTCATGTAGTTTGATATTACGTAAATATATTCATTTTTACAATATTTCGATACTATTTCATGTAGTATCACGGTATGTGATTGGCCTTCAAATCTCAGATTTTCGCATAATACTGCATTTTAAGCAAGTTTTCTTGCATTTTGTTTCGTACTAGAAATCATCGAATTTAGTAATATTTTGACGTTTATCATCCCCCTTTTTCGTTATGTGATATAAACAAAATATCATCGAAATAGGCAATATTTCGCTGTTTTTCCACGTTTTTGTGAATTTTCAGTTTATTGCTATTAATTCATTAAATATACGATAAAATGATGCAAACACATAATTGATTAGAAATTAACCTTAAACACTTCATTTTCAATCAACTATTTGTTTCTCGTTAAAATACTGAGTAAGATATTGGAAAGGGGAGAAGTTCTGTTTTTATTGCATATATCGACGTTTCAGCCGGATTAGAGCGGTTTTACGTGTTCATCTTCCATCAGTAATATAAACGGAAAATCAGGAACATTTTAGTTAATTCTAATGAAAACACATTGATTTTTATCATTTGTATTTGAAACAACAGTGTCATATGTCTTTTCTTGGATCTAAATAATACGAAACCTCGCTCAATGATTTGAAGTTAAAATCCTCAAATATGGTAATATAGTTACTTTTTTTCACGTTATTCATGTAGTGTGATTTTACGTATATATATTCGTTTTACCAATATTTCGATACTACTTCATGTTTTCTCACAATATGTGATTTGGCCTTCAAATCTCAGAATTTCAGAAATTTTGCATTTTTAAGCAAGTTTCCTTGCATTTTGTTTTGTACTAAAAATCATCGAATTTATCAATATTTTGACCTTTATCGTCCCCTTTTCCTTTATGTGATATAAACAAAATATTATCGAATTCGGCAATATTTGCCGTTTTTCCACGTTTTTGTGAATTTTCAGTTTATTGTTATTAATTCATGAAAAATACGATAAAATTATGCAAACACATAATTGATCAGAAAATAACCTTAAATACTTCATTTTCAATCATCTATTTGTTATTCGTTAAAATACTGAGTAAGATATTGAAAAGGGGAGAAGTTCTGTTTTTATTGCATATATCGATGTTTCAGCCGGATTTTAACGGTTTTACGTGTACATCTTCCGTCGGTAATATAAACCGAAAATCAGGAGCATTTTAGGTAATTTAATGAAAACACATGATTTTTATCATTTGTATTGGAAGCAACATCTTTATACGTCTTTTCTAGGGTCTAAAAAATACGAAACCTCGCTTTATGATTCGAAGTTAAAATCCTCAAATTTGGCATAATAATGACTTTTTTACGTTTTTCATGTAGTTTGATATTATGAAGATATATTCATTTTTACGAATATTTCGATACTATTTCATGTAGTATCACGATATGTGATTTGGCCTTCAAATCTCAGATTTTCGCATAATATTGCATTTTAAGCAAGTTTCTTGCATTTTGTTTCGTACTAAAAATCATCGAATTCAGCAATATTTGACGTTTATCATCCCTTTTCATTTATGTGATATAAACAAAATATCATCGAATTAGGCAATATTTTGCTCTTTTTCCACGTTTTTGTGAATTTCAGTTTATTGGTAATAATTCAATAATATACGATAAAAATGATGCAAAACACATAATTGATTAGATAATATCCTTAAATACTTCATTTTCAATCACCTTTTTGTTTCTCGTTAAAATCCTGAGTAAGATATTGAAAAGGAGAGAAGTACGGTTTTTATGCATATATCGGCGTTTCAGCCGGAATAGAGCGGTTTTACGTGTACATCTTCCATCGGTAATAAACAAAAAATCAGGAACATTTAGTTAACTCTAATGAAACACATTGATTTTTATAATTTGTGTTGGAAAAAACATTGTCAAATGTCTTTTCTTGGATCTAAATAATACGAAACCTCGCTTTATAATTCAAGTTAAAATCCTCAAATTTGGTATAATACTGACTTTTTCACGTTTTTCATGTAGTTTGATATTACGTAAATATATCATTTTAACCAATATTCGATACTATTTCATGTAGTATCACGATATGTGATTTGGCCTTCAAATCTCAGATTTTCGCATAATATTGCATTTTAAGCAAGTTTTCTTGCATTTTGTTTCGTACTAAAAATCATCGAATTCAGCAATATTTTGACGTTTATCATCCCTTTTCATTTATGTGATTAAACAAAATATCATCGAATTAGGCAATATTTTGCTCTTTTCCACGTTTTTGTGAATTTTCAGTTTATTGGAATAATTCAATAAATATGCGATAAAATGATGCAAACACATAATTGATTAGATAATATCCTTAAATACTTCATTTTCAATCACCTTTTTGTTTCTCGTTAAAATCCTGAGTAAGATATTGAAAAGGAGAGAAGTACGGTTTTTATTGCATATATCGGCGTTTCAGCCGGAATAGAGCGGTTTTACGTGTACATCTTCCATCGGTAATATAAACAAAAAATCAGGAACATTTTAGTTAACTCTAATGAAACACATTGTTTTATAATTTGTGTTGGAAAAAAACATTGTCAAATGTCTTTTCTTGGATCTAAATAATACGAAACCTCGCTTTATAATTCAAAGTTAAAATCCTCAAATTTGGTATAATAGTGACTTTTTCACGTTTTCATGTAGTTTGATATTACGTAAATATATTCATTTTAACCAATATTTCGATACTATTCATGTAGTATCACGACATGTGATTTGGCCTTCGTATATCAGATTTTCGCATAATATTGCATTTTAGGCAAGTTTTCTTGCATTTTGTTTCGTACTAAAAATCATTGAACCACCAATAGTTTGACGTTTATCATCCCTTTCTTTATGTGATATAAACAAAATATCATCTAATTAGGCAATATTTTGCTGTTTTTCCACGTTAAGATATTGAAAAGGGGAGAAGTTCGGTTTTATTTTATATATCGACGTTTCAGCCGGATTAGAGCGGTTTACGTGTACATCTTCCATCGTTAATATAAACGGAAAATCAAAACATTATATTTAATTCTAATGAAAACACATTGTTTTTTATCATTTGTATTGGAAACAACATTGTCATATGTTTTGGATCTAAATAATACGAAACCTCGCTCTATGATTTGAAGTTAAAATCCTCAAATATTTTTATATAGTGACTTTTTTCACGTTTTTCATGTAGTTTTGATATTACGTAAATATATTCATTTTACCAATATTTCGATACTATTTCATGTAGTATCACGATATGTGATTTGGCCTTCAAATCTCAGAATTTCGCAAAATATTGCATTTTAAGCAAATTTTCTTGCATTTTGTTCGTACGAAAAATCATCGAATATAGCAATATTTTGACGTTTATCATCTCCTTTCCTTCATGTGATTTAAACAAAATATCATCGAATTAGGCATATTTTGCCGTTTTCCACGTTTTTGTGAATTTTCAGTCCATGGGTATTAATTCATTATATACGATAAAAATGATGCAAACACATAATTGATTAGATAATAACCTTAAATACTTCATTTTCAATCATCTATTTTGTTTCTCGTTAAAATATTGAGAAGATATGAAAAGGGAGAAGTTCGGTTTTTATTGCATATATCGACGTTTCAGCCGGATTAGAGCGGTTTTACGTGTACATCTTCCCTCGTTAATATAAACGGAAAATCAAGAACATTATAGTTATTCTAATGAAAACACATGTTTTTTATCATTTGTATTGGAAACACATTGTCATATGTCTTTCTAGGAACTAAATAATACGAAACCTCGCTCTATGATTTGAAGTTAAAATCTTCAATATGGTTATATAGTGACTTTTTTCACGTTTTCATGTAGTTGATATTACGTAAATATATTCATTTTTACCAATATTTCGATACTATTTCATGAAGTATCACGATATGTGATTTGGCCTTGAAATCTCATAATTTCGCATAATATTGCATTTTAAGCAAGTTTCTTGCATTTTGTTTCGTACGGAAAATCATCGAATTTAGCAATATTTTGATGTTTATCATCCCCTTTTCTTCGTGTGATTTAAAAAAATATAATCGAATTAGGCAATATTTGCCGTTTTCCACGTTTTTGTGAATTTTTAGTCAATGGGTATTAATTCATATATATACGATAAAAATAATGCAAACATAATTTATTAGATAATATCTTTAAATACTTCATTTTCAATCATCTATTTGTTCTCGTTAAATACTGAGTAAGATATTGAAAAGGGGAGAAGTTCGGTTTTATTGCATATATCGACGTTTCAGCCGGATTAGAGCGGTTTTACGTGTACACTTCCATCGTTATATAAACGGAAAATCAAAACACATTTATTTAATTCTAGTGAAAACACATTGTTTTTTATCATTTGTATTGGAAACAACATTGTCATATGTCTTTTCTTGGATCTAAATAATACGAAACCTCGCTCTATGATTGAAGTTAAAATCCTCAAATATGGTTATATAGTGACTTTTTTCACGTTTTCGTAGTTTGATATTACGTAAATATATTCATTTTTACAATATTTCGATACTATTTCATGTAGTATCACGATATGTGATTTGGCCTTCAAATCTCAGAATTTCGCAAAATATTGCATTTAAGCAAGTTTTCTTGCATTTGTTTCGTACGAAAATCATCGAATATAGCAATATTTGACGTTTATCATCTCCTTTTCCTTCATGTGATTTAAACAAAATATCATCGAATTAGGCAATATTTTGCCGTTTTCCACGTTTTTGTGAATTTTCAGTCATGGGTTTTAATTCATATATATACGATAAAAAATGATGCAA